>NC_143489.1:71980454-72297239 GCF_027475165.1 Benincasa hispida
AGCTTCGACAACCACCCCCGACTGCAAACTCCGACGAAAATCATCTTTGATGATCAACTTTGACAACCACCTCGTGACCAACTTCGGGCTCCGAAAACCACATCCAACTACAAACTCCAACAAAAATCATCTTTGACAATCAACTTTGACAAACCACTTTCGACTATTATAAGACCGATGACTGTTAGAGTATATTGTAGAGTTGTTTAATATATATATAATAGTATTTTGTCTACATTAAGTGCAAGATTTATACGTAAAATTTTGTAAAATATATTTTTGTTTAATTGAATTCATATATCAAATGAGTGTTAATAATATTTGAAAAATATGTATGTAGTTGAATAGTATGTAACACATAACAAAAAAAAAACCATAAAATGAAGATTTTTTTATTAGAACATTTTATAGTAAGAAGTAGTAATAATAGAGATTTGTTCACTAATGATCATCCAAATTTGGAGGAATTGAAAGTGAAGTTGTTGAAAAAATGTGGTGACATTTTATTGACTATGGCTACTAAGATGATGGGAGAGATTCAATTAAGAAAATTCATGTAGAGTAAAAATATAAAACAACAACTAGGAAGAATAAGAAAAAGAAGAAAATAATGATGAAATTCATGGAGAAAAATTAACCATCAAAAGTTTTGATTTCTCTTTAATTTCTCATTTTAATTAACTATAATTTAGCAAGAAAATGTATTGGGTTAATTGTTTTTCATCACCCAAAAAGAAAGAAAGAAAAACTTTAGAAATTAAAAGAAAAGAATTATATTTGTAGAATTATTGAATAAAAAAATTTCAAAACAAAAATATGAAAATAAACCAGACTATTTAATATTAAAAAAATACATTAGATATCCTAGATATATGAACTCAATTTTACATCCCAAATATAAACTTAAACTAAATAACTTTGTACCTCAAACACATATATTAACTCCACATACATGTAAACTTCAAATATCATATCACTCAAACATCTCCTAATATATCTATATATATATATATGATGTTAGTGAAGATCCTATCAATTTAACCGTCATGCGACTGGTAAACTTTATTATAAATAACACAACCAACTAATTTGGTGTAGGGATGTTTATTTGGTGAAAACGTTAACACTGTAGAGCTAATTACAAAGCATTATTATATATAAAATTAAAGAAATTTAAGGTTGAACTATAATTTTAGTCCTTTGAAATTTTAGATTGGTACCTAATTTGTCTTTTAAATTTTTCAATTTTTCAAAGTTTCTAATAGGTCCTTAAATTTTTAATTTTGTGTCTAAAAATCTTTAAATTTTTAATTTTGTGTCTAAAAATCTTTAAATTTTAAATTTTGTATCTAATAAGTCTTTGAATTTTCAGCTTTGAATTCAATAGGTCTTTAATATATTCATTTTCTTAAAAAATAATTGATAATTGATCTATTTAGATATAAAATTGAACTATATGTCAAATGAAACTCTAAAATTTAAGATATGTGAATTTAAAAAATGTTGAATATATAGGTCAATGACTTATTAGATACATTTTTTTTTTTTTATTAATTTTAGGAATCTATTGGACACAAAATTGAAAGTTTAAGTATCTATTATGCACTTATTTAAAGTTAAAAAATTTAATGAAGATAAAATTGAAAGTTTAAGAATCTGTTAGACATTTAAAATTTAGAAATTTATTAAACACTTTTAAAAGTTTATGATCAAATAGGCACATATTTAAAAGTAACCTATAATTTAACTATATTAAAAGTTGAGTTCAACCACTCTATAAATTTTAAAAGTAAATTATTTTCAAAAAATACATGGTGAAAATTAATGCAACCAACTTTAGTGTCTAGACCTAGCAAAAAAAGAAAAGAAAAAAAAGAAGTTTAAATTCCTTTTGAAAACCATTTCATTTTTCATTTTTGGTTTTTAAAAATTAAGTCTAATTCCTCCATATTTCTTATATTAATTTATATATTTCTTAAGTACAATGGTTAAATTTTCAGCTAAATTCCAAAAATAAACACAAGCTCTTAAACGCTAATTTTTTCAATTTTTAAATTTGACCTTAATTTTTTAAACTATTGGTAAAAAAAATAAAAGAATGAAGAAATTTAGAAGTGAAAATAATATCTATAAATTTAATTTTAAAAATAAAATAAAATCAAATAAAATGATTACCAAACGAGATTTTGATGTTTAGATTTATAATTTTGACTAAAAAAAATTATATTTAAAATTTCTGTACAAGAATAAGAGAATTAAAATTTTGTAGGAAGAGAAACCTATATTTTATAAATACTTTTTAGGAAAAATTACACCGTTTTCAAATTCAACAACCGGATGAAGTTTGCATTCGGTTACAATTTTTTTTTGTTTCTCCTTTGATTATCTTTTTGTTAATTATAAACGTAAAACTGACATAGTATTTATTTATTTTTAAATTTATATAATTAATTTTTTTTTATTTTAGGAAATTTTTGCAGGTAAAAAAATTTCAAATTATTTATAAAAATAGTAAAAGAATACTGATAGACATGGATCTAATAGATGCCGATAGATTTTTATCAACCTTTATAAACAAATATTAAAATTTTATTATTTTGTATAAATAATTTTCTTATTTTTCTATTTTTGAAAATCTCCTATTATTTTTTCTTCTTTCTATCTCTTCTCTTTTCCATTTTTCTTTGTCCCCTCCTTCCTTTACATTAATGGTTGCCGAAAACTTTTCATTAGTAAATAAAGAGAAAAATTGAAAGAGAGAGAACAATACTAACAAATAAAAAATTGGATAATTACAAATATAGCATGTCAAAATAATTACAAACATATCATAATATAAAAGAATTTAGAGATATAACAAAATTTAGATTTTACTTTTGAAATCTACGAATAATAAACCATATCATAAAAATCTATCAAAGAAAGAGTTTTATCAATAATAAATTTTGCTATATTTACAATTCTTTAAAAATATTGCTATACGCTTAATTATTATCCTTAGCAGTACTTCTCAATACAATTAGTTTGTAAAATTTTTATAGGCCGATTGGGACAAAAGTGAAGTTGTTTGGTCGTGTAGCCTATGATAAGTCTAAAAACTTCCTACGCCAAACCCTTAACGACAAAATTGTTGAGATTAAGGATTAGAATGCAACCTAAATGAAATTTGAGGGACCAAAATACAAATTGTCTACTTTTAAAATTCGTATGAAAAGTTTAGAAATGTTATTGTCCATCCGATTGAGCCCATTTGCCATCATCCACGTAAACATTAATTAAAAATACCCAAAACCCAAATATAAAATTAACCACAAAAAGAAAAAGGAAAAAAAAAAAACCTAGAGAGAGAAACATAGAGAGAGAGTGAGAAGCACTTTACCACTTTTATATGTTGCACGCATCCATAGCAGAGAAGAGAAGGAAGCCCAAAGAAAGTACTCTAAAAACAGAGAGAGAAAGAAGAAAAAGGAGAGAGAAATCCCCACAAGCAAACTCATCACCTTCATTCAACACAAGAACAACAAGAACAAAGAAGAAACAAAGAAGAAAGAAGAAATTTGAGTTTCAGATTTTTCCAAAAGAAAGATAAAGGTTTTCTTCCTCACTCACTTTCTCTGTTTTTCCCCAAAATTTCATCTCTCTGATTTTGGGGTTTCTCTGAAATTTGTTGTTTCTTTCCTTTTTCTTCTTCAGATCTCGACCTTCAATCGCCATTTTTGACAACTGGAGGATTTCAAGAAGCTTTCTGGTTGGTTCGTATGATTATTACTTGTGCGTTTTTGCTAGATGAAGGCCATGCCCTTACCTTTCCCTTTTGAAGAGCTTCGTCCAAATGGGGTTTTGAATTTCACTTCTGTTTCTGATTCTCCGCCGCCGTTGCTCCGCCGTCACAACCTCCGTGAAAACTGGTGTTGTACTGATAATACAAATCTGCTCAAAGAGATTTGCTATGTGGGTGCTGCTGAACCCACCTCTGTTCTCGACACTAGAAGAAGCCCAAGTCCTCCAACTTCCACTTCCACACTGTCTTCCTCTCTCGGCGGCGGCGGTGGTGGCGGTGGTACTGCCTCCACCGACACTACCGTGGCGGCGCCGCCGTCTTCTCTCCCCGAAAACCCTTCTCCTTTAGACAAATGCGGCGGCGGGGGCGGCCTTGGAATTGATGATTGGGAGAGCGTTTTGCCGGAATCCCCTGGTCAAGGTCCCTCTATTCTTGGGTTAATTATGGGCGATGTTGAAGACCCATCTCTTGGATTGAATAAGCTCCTGCAGAGCGGCGGTGGTGGTGGCGGTGGCGGTGGTGGTTCTCATCTGGACTTGGAATTTTCCGGGAGTTTTTCCGCCGTCGATCATGGGTTGGTCTTTGAACCCAATACTCTTGCCGGTGAATCCATTGTGGACCCATCTCTTCAAGGCCCATCTTGCTCCGATTTCCACAATGCTAGACTCACGGCGGCCGTGTCGAACTCGAACACCATGTTTTCCGGTGTGTTTCAGAACCAAAATCAGATGGCGGAAGGCGTTGACGAGAAGCCGCAGATTTTCAATTCTTCCCAAGTTGTGATGAATCAAAATCAAACCCAGTTCACTCAGAATCCAGCTCTGTTTATGCCTCTTCCTTATGCCTCCCCTGTCCAAGACCACCATCAGAACCATCTCCACCACCACCTCCTCGGTGGTGCACTGCCTGCAAAGCGGTTCAATTCCGGTTCGATTGGGCCAAATTATCCAGTGAAATCCCCATTTCTGGATTCGGGTCAAGAAAATTTCAATCGTAGACAACAACAGCCCCAACAAGTTCAGTTGTTTCCTCATCATTCCCATCATCACAACCTTCCACAGCAGCA
The DNA here is from genome assembly GCF_027475165.1 of Benincasa hispida. Taxonomy (NCBI): domain Eukaryota; kingdom Viridiplantae; phylum Streptophyta; class Magnoliopsida; order Cucurbitales; family Cucurbitaceae; genus Benincasa; species Benincasa hispida. The sequence continues at coordinate 71,985,302 of NC_143489.1, forward strand.
GCAGAGGCCATCCATGACGGCCTTAGCAAAACAAAAAATGGTGAATGAAGATATAGCGAATCAACAACTCCAACAGGGCATTTCCGACCAGCTATTCAAGGCCGTAGAGCTGATCGAAACAGGCAATTCAGTTCTCGCGCAAGGGATATTGGCGCGGCTCAATCACCAGCTCTCTTCCCCCATTGGTAAGCCTTTTCAAAGGGCTGCTTTCTATTTCAAGGAGGCCTTGCAATTGCTCCTTCAAAACCCTTCAAACCCTTCCTCCAATCCCAACTCTTCCCCTTTCTCCATCATTTTCAAAATCGCCGCTTACAAATCCTTCTCTGAAGTCTCCCCCGTTCTCCAATTTGCCAATTTCACCTCTAACCAAGCTCTCCTAGAAGCCTTCAATGGCTTCGATTGTGTTCACATCATCGATTTCGACATCGGTTACGGCGGCCAATGGGCTTCTCTAATGCAAGAACTTGCTTTAAGAAGTAACACTACCGGAGGAGGACCCCCATTCCTCAGAATCACTGCCTTTGCTTCTACTTCCACACACGACGATTTTGAACTCGGTTTCACTCAAGAAAACCTCAAGAATTTCGCTAACGATCTCAACATTGGATTTGAACTTGAAATCGTAAATGTAGAATGTCTGAATTCTGGGTCTTGGCCTCTGCCACTCAATGTCTCTGAAAATGAAGCAGTTGCAGTGAATCTCCCTGTTGGTTCATTCTTCAATTACTCACTTTCATTACCAATGATTCTCCGTTTCATAAAACATCTTAACCCGAAAATTGTCGTGTCTGTGGATCGAGGATGTAGTCGAATCGATGCGCCATTCCCACACCGTGTAATCAACGCTCTTCATTCATACTCTGCATTGCTTGAATCGATGGAAGCTGTAACTGTGAATATGGATACACAATTGAAAATTGAAAGGTACTTGGTGCAACCATGTATTGAGAAAGTGGTAACAAACCCTCAATGTTCAAACGAAAGGGTGCCGCCATGGAAATCAGTGTTCTTATCATCTGGGTTTTGTCCATTGACATTCAGTAACTTCACAGAATCACAGGCGGAGTGTTTGCTGCAACGGACGCCGGTTCAAGGATTTCATATTGACAAGAGACATTCATCGCTTGTTCTATGCTGGCATCGGAAGGAGCTTGTTTCAATCTCTGCTTGGAGGTCTTGATTTTTCAATTTTATGCCTTTTTTACTTGTCTCATCAACAATCAAAATTTATAATTGTGGGGTTTCTTTTTTCTTTTTTTTGGGGTTATCTATTTCTTGTTCTTCAACTATGCTAATTGTCTATGTGCCATAGGCCAACACAAAACTGATCTATTTTAAGTGAACTTCAATCTCTTCTTTTTTACTTTGTACAGTTTCTTCATTGCTTTAGTCTCTATCGTATCTTCTTCTTCTTCAGCTGTATTAATGTTTATTTGTATTTCAAAGTTGCAATATTGTTCTTGATCTTTTGTAAACACTTCAAGAATGTTGTGGCAGTGATCTAGAACGGGCGATGATCTGAATTTTCTATCTATGTTATCACTCCACAGTTCTAGGTTCTAATTTTTGTTAATTTTACCTCGAGGGTAGTTGTGAAATTTCAACTTTGATAATAATAGGGGCATTTTTTTTACAAGGTAACCATGGTTTTTTTTTTTTTTTTCCTCTTTTCCATCTCTTGATTCATAAAGTGCCAAATGTCTTGGTTCATTCATTTGGGCCATGATGGTAGCTGTTTGGTTTTAGGTTTTTTGTTTTTGAAAATTAAACTGTTTTCTCTTGGTTTCTTCTTAGCTAAATTTTAAAAATAAAACAAGTTATTAAAAATTACTTTTTTTAGTTTTCAAAATGTACCTTGGTTTATGAAAATATCGATAAAATGTAGATAACAAATTAATAAATTTAGAGGTAGAAGAAATATTTATAGGTTTAATTTTCAAAAACAAAAAGTTGGGTATGTTTTTTCATTTCTGTTTGAAGCTTTTTTCAGACACTGAAGACAATGGCAGGGTTGTTTGTGAATTTAGGCCCATAAAAGAAAATAATGATGAGATTGAAAAGTTTAGTCTAGTGTTTGATGTTGCAAAGGAAAATGGTTGCTTCTTCTTTGGAGGATCATTTGGGACAGGGTTTTACAAGTGGTCCTATCCTATCACAATTCACTTTTGTTTTTTCAAATAAAAAAATCATTTTTCTCATTTTCAAAATTAAACCTATTTAGCCCCTAATGAGTTTATGTTTTCATTTCAGTCCTTGCATAAGGGCCCCTAACACTTTTTTTTTTCTAGTCTTGAAAGTTTGTTGGTAAGGGCTTTTGAGGGCATTCAAGGAGATTGTTGTCAAAATCTTTAGTTGAAACGAGACACTAAGGTTTGACGACTCGATTCGGTTTATATTATTGAAATGAGTTTGGTACCATGAGATCGGGTTCGATACCATGGGTATTTTTTTTTTTTTTTTTTAATGTTTATAAATTCTCCCTATGCTAAATTTTTAAGAGCGGACATTGAGTTTTTTTATTTTCATTTTTACTCAACTAAAAAATAAAATTTACCCCACCTTTTTTGAGGAGAGAACAAATTAATAGACAAAAACAGAAAGAAGATATATACATAAACACTTTCATTTGGAAAACAAAGTTGAAATGGTGGGAACATGAGAATAAATCCATTGTTGCTCACTTTTATTGTGTTTGAAACAATTATTGATCAAATGGAAAAGGGGGGAAATTTTAAAATGTAAAAGAGATAGTTGAAATGCACAAAAGAAAAATAAGAAGAAGAAAAAAATACAACAAATTTCTGTTGTCTTTTCCAAATTTACTTTAATTTTAGCCAAAGTTGAAATAGTGGGAATAAGAGAATAAGCTTTTGTAGCATCCCACTTTAGGTTGTCTATAAGCTTCTCTACATTAAATGATACATTACAATACAATAGAATATAAGTAATAGGTTAAACTACACCTTTTGATCTCATAGTTTTCTAATTTTGTTTCCTTTTTTACTCCCTCCAATTTTGAAAAACTTTTATTTTCATATACATTAAGTGTATTCTAATTATTATTATTATTTTCTTTTCTTTTGTCTTGTTAGTGTATCTTTTATGTTGATGCATCATGAAATTTATTGAACTTTTTTTTATAATTAAAAGACGGGCAAATTGTAAAAATCACTCCTAAAGAATGTTGATAGTTGCAATTATACTTTCAAACTTTGAATCGTAAAAATTGAGCCCTTAAACTTATACAAGTATTTAAATTGGACCCTCAAATTTACCATAATTATAGATTGAACCTCAAAACGATAAAAATTAACCCTTCAAAATGATAAAAATTAACCCTTCAAAGTTCTATATTTGTTACAATTTTTACAGTGATATAAGTTGGTTCAATTTTAACCGTTTATATAAGTTTGAGTGTTCAATTTTTACAACTGAAAGGTTGAAGGTGCAATTGTAGCTATCACCATACTTCAAGAGTAATTTTTGCAATTTGTCATATGAAGTTTTTTTTTAATGCTTTTATCGAAATCACTACGTACTTTTTCTTTTTTCTTTTTTGAGTTCAATCATGTAAGAGTGTGGATTGAACTATCAATATTTAAAGATGTTAATTTATTAATATTTGAAAATAACTTGATTTTAACGTGTTATAATTTTTCTGTTTAAAAGAGAATATGTTATAATTTTGTATATAGAAGAAATAAATGAAAGGACAAGGGCAATAGATTTTTCAACAAAATTTTGCTTTAAGAAAAGTTATTCTAAAGACGAACTTTAAAATAATATACCTAAACAACAACCACCCCGTGCAAAAATAAAATAAAATAAAATATAAATAAAATAGTTGTATTAATATAAATAAAATGACTAAAATAAAGTAAAATAAAATAAAGATAACACAGAATTAGAAGTATGTTTAAAATAGGTTTGAAATTTGTGGTAAGTTTCAATTATACCCCTAAAATTTAAAAAGTTGCATTTTAATCTTTCAACTTTGAAATTTTCTACAGATACTATTTGAGAATTTTTGTATTAAATTAACAGATAAAAATTGATATGACAATTTATTCGTAAGAATTGGAAGATATACGTTACATTATTAACTGCATCATTCATGTAAATTCATCGTTGACAATTGTACAATGTTAATTGTTAGGAGTGATTTTCGATCGAAGGGTATAATCGATAAAAAAATAAGAATAGAAGTTAAAAAAAAAAAACAATAAAGTAACAAGGTTTGGAGCAAAAGTAGTACCCTAGGCCAAAATGGAGCTAGGAAAGTGGAGAGGATTAGTCTGGGTTAAAGCCCAAATTGGTGTGCTCGGCCTCGACCTTCGCCAAAATCAAGGTCGAGGCAAACCCTAACAAAGTAGCTAAGGGAGGATATCCCTACATTCCCCAGCTCAAAATGTCGCCCTAAACCCGTTTTGGGTCTAAGAGAGATTCTAGGCCACGACCTTAGCCAAGGTCGACCCTAGCAAAATAGCCAAAGGGCCATGTCTCATGCATGCCATAACCCAAAGCATTGCTCTAGACCCATTTTAGGCCTAAGGGGAGATGCTTAACCTTGGCTTTGGTAGAGGCTGACCCTAGCCAAATATGAAACCAGGCACGACCTTCAGTTTGGTAGATTATCTAATTATCCTAAGGCTACTCTGAAATTTCAGGGACCGACCTAGGTCAACTTTCTCTATAAATACATCATTATAACTTCATATAATGTAGCTTGAGTCCTATTCTGAAACTCTCTAGCTTCCACACTCTTTCACTCTTTGACTTAAGAATCGGAGTGTGTATGGCAATCACCACAACAATGTGTAGGTTTTCTCTTTTGTAGGTCACGTTCTTCTCCTCTTCAAATAAATTCATTGTTGGTGTCATGTAAAGGACAGGTGTGTTTTCCTTGTCCAAAATTTAGCATCAACATTAATGATGTTGTAGATGATGTGAACAATAGATCTTGAGTTGAAATGAATAGTAACAAACAACTATCTTAATATCTTAAATAGTTGAAATTAAGATATAAAATATTTTATATATTTTTTAATTTTTAAATATTAGCTATCGCATCCATTTTCATTGAAAGAAAAAAAAAAAAAAAAAACTCTTGTAGAGTACTTTTTTGAAACAATGTTTACGTCCGACATAAGTGAAACATACCCAAATTTTAGAAATATTTGGTATAATTTACCCTTAAAAATAGTTTACCTATAGGATGAAAATGAAAAATTGTAATTAAAGTTCAATTTCTTAATTGTATAAAAAGAATGTGTATGAAATAACATCAAAATGATGAAAATTTCAAAGCCTAAAATATATTAAAATAAAAATATGCTAATTAAAATTAGGGGAATAAATCAAATTTTACCCACTTTATCAATCTATCCTGAACTTCCAAGTTCATCTAATGTGCCAAACTTAGATAAATGGTACAGTCTTAACTATAAACTTAAGAAAGGTTCTCAGACATGTGAAAATACAAATTTACCCTTCAAACATTTGAGAATTCAAAAGTCACTTCTCCCTCATTTTTTCTTCCCTCTTATCTCTTCCCAACTGTTAAACTTGTACACAGTGCATCCTTGCAATTCTTCAAATTCTGGGTTCGATTTCATTAGAACAAATTATTTTAGAAAAAATTAGAGTGTTTCACAACCACTCAAAATAGTTTTTGAGATATGTTTTAAACAATTTTGATCAAAAACGTTTAAATTAAAATGAATTTTTTTAAAAAATATTTTTTTCTTAAGTTAATCCTAGCAGATCCTAAATAATTAAATCTATATGTTTATGATTAATTCAGGTCAAGCAATAAAGTTTTATGTCTAGACTCTTCTCCTATATTAGTTTTACAAAATTAATTTATTATCCAACCTTTTTCGTATCTAACTCTGTATTCTAACCTAAGCGATTAATTTAGATTAAGATCTAAAACTCAAAAATAAAAAATAAAAAATAAAAAATAATTGCTAAAGAAGCAAGAATTTAAATAATGAGAGGACTTTTTACTTCTTTCTGGTATATGCATTAAATTCTTGAATTCTAAAAGAACAATTTAGCTCATAATGAAATAAAAGGCATAATTGAAATGAATAGGAAATCATTTCATATTAATAACTGAATCTAATACGATAGAGTTTAAAGTAAGTTGGTACAAAAGAGAAGGAAAACAAAACTTAAAAGGAAATAAAAATAAAATAAAAGAGCTCTCTAAGTTTGCTCGTATTTTTCTCAGTGAATAAATCGTTTACAACCTATTTTTGAATAATGTATCTGAATGAGAATAAGAAAGATTTTCAAGAGGTCATCCAACATAAAATTATTTCAAACTAAACATGCTTAATTTTGGAGTTCATATGATTGAATTACTAAATGAAGGTTCATCTTGTGGGTAAAAAGTAATAGTTATCAATTCTTTTAAGCATTTCTTAATTATACTTTCACATCTTTAGGATCCCTCTCATTCAAATGTGATATATTCAATTAATTCATGTACCCCTTGAAATTTCAGACTTAACATGTCCACCAACTTTCACCTTGGTTTGCTCCTGAACCGCATCTTACTAGGAGAGATTCCGCTTTAAATAACCCTCATATAAATGATAGTTACCAACCCTATGATAAGTTTTATTTGAAAGTTCATTAAAAATGTATTTTTGAACGTTCTTCATGAATTATAAGTGTATGATACAAGACTTATATGAAATGAGTGAGTTCACGATGAGTTTTGTTTTGTATTTTTTAAAAATTAAAATTAATGGGTGAATGAGTAGGAATCAAATAAAGAGGAGAAATTTAACATTTAATACAATTTAGAGTGTCAAAATACATATATTTCAACTGACATATTACTTGTACTATTAATCTTAAAATTAGAAATTTGATTCCTCAACTACACATGTTGTCAACCGAAAAATTATATTTTCTCCTTAAAATTATAGTCCATTCTTAGTTTAGTTTAGTTCCCACATTTTAAAAAGTTTTGGTCTAGGTAATTCATTTTGAATCAATACATTGATATTTTTACATCTTCATTAATTTAAGGATCAATATTATCATTTTAGTCAACATGAACGTAACTCAATTAACATAATGTTTATACTATCGACCTTGAAGTCAGAAGTTCGATTCCCTCACCCCACACTTTAATTACAATATCTTTACAATATATATATATTCTAAATAGAAAATGTTTCTATTTTTTAAAATTCAATATAACTCCACTCATGGAGAATAATAAGTATTTAAAACTCATTAAAAAATGTGGAATGGTTATTCAGTGATTTAAATATCAATAAAATGCCACCAATGAGTACATAAATTATTATTAAGAATTTTAACTAGTTTAAAACGTGTGAAAGGCTTATTTATAAGTTTAAATATTTTGTATGAATTTTTTATTTCTTTTTAAAATATTTAATGACAACTACATTTATCAATATTTTATTTGTATTCATATTAAATAGAGACCTTAACATTTTTGTTCCCATTGCTACTCAAAAACTTAATTGTAATTGCAACACACAAATAAGATTTATATTTGAGTTTGATTTGATAAGATATGAATTATATAATTTATGTTTTTTTTTTAACTAAATAACAAATTTTATTAAGAAAAATTGTAATGAATAATGTAAGAATAGGATAGGACAGATATGTCACATACTTTTCCAGTTTACATATATGGCATTTTTTAAAAACATTTTCCTAGTTACCGCACGTTTCTTTCTCAATTTTTTTTCCAATTTTCTTATTTTTTTTCTACATCTTCTTCTCGCCTTGCTAACGTGGATACAACCATCAATGAATATTTCATGTGGATATAAGTTCTCTTCCGTCAATTTGTTTCCCTCTCTAAACTTTGAAGAACTCGAATAATAGATTGAATGTTTGTTTGCATAACTCGAATTTATCTACTTTCTATTCATTTTATCACTTTCGTACATATAGGTTCTTATTTTCTCTCTCACGAGCTGGAGTAAGAAAACTAGTTGGTGTCGAACTCACTTGAGTTGAGAGCCACATGCCACTGTGAACTAGGAACCACTGCCTGAAAACACCTCTAAGATCAAGATCATTGACGACCAACTACAATTCGAAGACTCAAACCGGTGTGTTTTAATTTTCCTTTCTCTCACCGCTGCAAATCCCTCTTCCTCTCTCTAAATGTGTGTGTTTGTACACTGTGCGACAACCGCTCTTTTCCCACACTTAGAGGATGTTTAGGCCATTGAGATGATATAGGATGTTAGGAGTTATGATGTTTGGAGAGTTTTGATGTCTGTGTTTGGATTTGCAGAGTTGTTATGTCTGAATTGATATGTCTGTGTTTGGGTGTATAGAGTTGTTATATCTGAGTTGATATGTCTGTGTTTGGTGTGCAGAGTTGTTATGTCTGAGTTCATATGTCTGTGTTTGGTTGTGTAGAGTTCATATGTCAGTGCTATTTGAAGAGAAAGACATAGAACAAGACACAATATTAAAAACAAAACAAGAAACAGAACAATCTCATCAATAGGTTGCATGTTTAGAAAAATTAAACAATGCTGCAAAATCAAAACAAGACATGAAATGAAAACGAAAATTTGAAATTAAACATAGCTGGAAAATCAAACATGGCTGAAAAATCAAAGCATGGCAGGATTAAGAATGAAATTGAAAATTTGAAGAGAAAGACACAGAACAAGACACAATATTAAAAACAAAACAAGAAATAGAACAGTCTCATCAATAGGTTGCATGTTTAGAAAAATTAAACATGACTAGAAAATCAAAACAAGACATGAAATTGAAAAGGAAAATTTGAAATTAAACATGGTTGGAAAATTAAACATGACTGAAAAATCAAAACATGGTAGGATTAAAAATGAAATTGAAAATTTGAAGAGAAAGACACAGAACAAGACACAATATTAAAAACGGAACAAGAAATAGAACAGTTTCATCAATAGGTTGCATGTTTAGAAAAATTAAACATGACTGGTATTAGATATAAAACTGATTAGTTAGATATTAGTTATACCATTTTGTTATTGAAATTTCTGTTATGCCCTTTATGGTCTTTTTACATTATTATATGATGTATAAATATATCTTTATTGAGGAATAAAAAGTATCGAGTTCAATTCTGCTACGATCGAGTATGATCGAGTATGATCAAGTATGAATAATCGAGTGTGATCAAGTATGATCGAGTATGATCAAGTATAAATAATCGAGTGTGATCGAGTATGATTGAGTATGATCAAGCATGATCGAGTATGATCGAGTATGATCGAGTATGTCCAAGTATGATTGGGTATGAACAATCGCGTATGATCGAGTAATTCTTTCTCCGAGATTTTATCTTTTACAATTCTGTTATGATCGAGTATGATCGAGTATAATCGAGTATGAACGAGTATGATTGAGTATGATCAAGCACGATCGAGTATGATTGAGTATGATCGAGTATGTTCAAGCATGATCGAGTATGAACAAATATGATTGAGTATGATCAAGTATGAATGATCAAATATGATCGAGTATGATCAAGTATGATCGAGTATGATCAAGTATGATCGAGTATGAACGATCAAGTATAATCGAGTATGATCGAGTATGTTCAAACATGATCGAGTATGAATGATTGTGGTTGATGACAAACTTGAGGAGAAGATTGAAGTGGTTAGGGTTTCAGAGAATGGTTGAGAGAATGGTTGAGAGAGACGTGAGAGAGAGGACTATCGATACGGGTGAAGTGGAAGGAAAATAAAAAGTGACATACAATACGCGGAGGAAAATGAAACGGTGAGATACAAAACACGGAAGGAAAATGGGCCCACAAACAATTCAAATCGGTGAGATAGAATAATGGGCCCCCAAACACTGAGATGATATACCAACCCATGTTATACCATCTCATGCAGGGACCCAAACAACCCATTAAATGTTTCACGATGAGAGCCCTAGAATTGAAAAGATCAACTTAATTGCAAAATTTCCATTCTCATTTATTTAACCATTATACATATTTGCTTAATTGCCCTCTTATTAAAAACACTTAAATATCTTGGTATTTTAATAGTATATCAGTAATGTATTAATGGTATCAGGGGTATCAAGTGTAAAGAGTATATATCAATAGTATATCAAATGTATTGAGTGTCTATTAGGAGAGTATCAAGTGTATATCAATTATCACTAGTGTACATTAAGTGTATCAAAGTGAATATCAGTAGTATATCAAGTGTATATTAGTAATGGATCAAGTGTATCAAGAATATCAAACGTATATGAGTAGTGTATCAAGTGAATCAAATATATCACGTGAGTTGAACTTGTTTTTTGTTATTTTTGCAAAAATAATAAGTCTCGACTATGAACCTAATTTTTGAAACTTATTTTGCCAAATTTACAAAAAACCCTTTTATTAACTAGGCAAGAAATTTAGTTTTCCACTTTCACCTGTTAATAAATTTAATCACGTAAAACATACTGACATTTAAAATATAAAATATATGTGTATATATCTTAGTTTCCAGTTAATTATTATATATTTATTGTTATTTGGCCTTGTAACTTCTTTTGGCAAAAATATACAGCATCTTGCAATAATTAGATAACACTTTATTGGATCTTTTGAGATCAATATTTGTTTTGGACGGTAGTAGACTACTATCATTGTCTAAAACATATTTAGATGTCAACTTATTTAACAAATATAGGTAAAATGTTGTCGATTAGTGATAGACAGTGATAGACTATTATCATTTATTATTATATATCACTGATATACAGTGATGGTCGATTAGTGATAGACAGTGATAAAATATTATCATTTATTATTATATATCAGTGATAGACACTGATAGACTACTATCATCTATCACTGTATATCAATGATATCTATCAGTGTCTATCACTAATAGACGATGACATTTTGCTATATTTGAAATATTTCTAGAAATTTTGTCATTTAAAATAATTATCCATTAAATGTCATAATAGCAACTTTTTATTAGGAAAACAAAATTAATGCAACTTTCTTTCTAATGAAAAAGTTAAAGGGATCGAATCCCACGGTAGAAGCGTTTGTATGAGAATGTCTTACATCCCACAATTCGATTGTTCAAAAACAAATTCATTATACTAAAACATAATATAAATATGTAATATAACATGTTTTAGATTAGAACCATTCTTACCTTTGTAGATCCTCAAGCTTCACGAACAATCATCTCGAAGTTCCAACGAATAGCCCCTCCAACGATCTTGATCACGAACGATTTCTTGAACAATCTCGAACACTATTACGAGAGTAACCTCGTTATTCTCTAGGATTCCAATAGAGGGATAAGTGGTATCTAACTATTGGGGGAGAGAGGAGAGAAAAGGAATTTGGAGAGTAGAGAGAATTCTCTTTGTGGCTTAGGAAAAATTTTGCACAATAACACTGGTATGTTGTGTATTATCAATATGTCCTAAAGGGTCTTTATATAGAGAAGGGTCAAGCCCTTTTCCTAATTCTTTTCCTATTTTCCTTTTCTATAATTCATTAATTAAATAACACTTATTTAATTAATTAGCTTAATGAATTAAATAATACTTATTTAATTAATTAGCCCAATTAACTAAATAACATTTCTTCACAATTAAATAACACTTATTTAATTTAATTTGCACATTAATTAAATAACTATTTATACATTAAATCCAATTTAATGTGTATATATATATATATATATATATATATATATATATTTAATTACCATAAACAATCGTATGTATATGAGCAATACCTCTCTATTAATTAATTCTTTGTGAATCTAATTCACTCAAATCAATTAATTGAATCTTATTCAAATCTTACTTTCCAATTTAATTTGAATTATAGATCATATCCATAATCAATTATATATTAATCACATTAATATATGGTTTCCTTAAATTAATTTGAACAAATCAAATCATCCCTCTTAAATATCCTTTAATGAGCTAACAAGGGGACCTGGTGAACCTGTAGATCAGAAGCTCTAACGATATGAGATTAATTAACTAAACTCATTAACCAAGTTAATTAATATTCATTAACTTGGGTACACTCCACTAAAGACTCATAGTTGCACTCTTCTCACTACAGATATATTTTTATGTCCATTTTTATAAACCAATAACAACAAGTTAGTCCTTCACGAGTGTTTGTAACTCTAGCTGGGTCAAATTACCATTTTACCCTTGGTTACCTTTGACTCTTAAGTACCAATGCTCCTCTAATAAACAACCTATTTATGGTCTAACCAATAAACAGAAACCCCTCTCGGGACAATGAGAGAGTAGAACCCTTTGTTGAAGTTCTAGAGACACCACTTAAGGGAACATTCATCTACTTACCTTTAAAGTGGGAAGGAGTGAATTTCATCTTGTATTATTATGTTCCCAGCTCCTCACTCAGTCTTGTCCCCAAAATAGTAGGCATATTGGGTCGGCGAACTAACTATCCTCACCCATACAAATCAAAGGACAATCCCTCGTAAATAGGAGTTCATAATATACTCAGGATTAAGACTATGTTTCCTAGGTTATCCTATTAAAATAGGAACCTAACTAGTTAACGGTGTTACATCTAGTGGTTACTATTTCACGGTCCAATCTTATACAAACTCATTACATAGGATACCCTCACTCACATGTCAACTACACGAATGCGTTGGATCATTGTGTTTGTATCAAATACAAAATGGGTCGTATCCATAGCGGTACCAGGATAAGGTACCCAACCTTATCCCTATACCATAGACCCTTTAGGTTGTATCTTGAACATTGATCCATGTATGTCTCTACATACAGTTCAAAACTCATAAGACAACCTTAAATGTTAGTTTATTGAATTTAAGATTATTAAGGCATAATAGACAAACAACACAAACAATAATATTTATTGAATTACATCTTAACTCTTTATTGATGACGGTCAATTAATAACATTTACTATCTACGAGTTTTAAGGCATAAAACCCAACAAAAGTATGAAAGGGGTTTCGTCGTAAAAGAATATATATCATTGCTTAAAAAAGGGAAACATAATGAATCAAATTTAACCTGAAAATTTTAAATTTATCAACATGAACCTAATTTAATAAAGTAGTGAAATTAATAGTCTATATTAATGGCTATCTAGAGGTGTATTGAGATTAGCTTTATGTGATATTAAATTTTGTCTGAGAAAAAGATTATGTCTATATTTGATTGATTTATTTTGTTTTCGAGAATGACTTGGTTACAATTTTCTTTTTTAGTTCGACTTGGTTAAATTTGTGACTTAATTTGACTATTTAGACCACATTTACTAAATCATAATGAAAGTTAGTGTAAACATGATGAAAATTCATTGATAGATCAATTGTAATGAGTCTGAATCACAAATGTAATTGGATTGCTTTTGGTCGCGTTTATTTAAAATTATGAATTTTGTCATATTTACTGTTACCATTGTCATTACAGTTACTTCTAAGGGTCAAACGGTAACGATAATACAATAACGGTAACGATAATAGTAAATGTGTTAAAATTCATAATTTTTTTTTCTATATAGCAGTAATAATAACTGTAACCATAACGATAACGGTAAAGATATGATGTAATTTCTAGATGCAATTGGATTGAGCACGCTCTGCTCGTCAATTAATTTGCATTTTTTATAACAGATTCGAGAGGGGACCCCATGTGTTACTACAGATGCAGAACACAAATAAATAATACCAACGACAATCAAATGGGGCCCACTTTTCACATTATTAAACGATAAGAGTGCAACAAAAAACCAAAAAATTGAAAAATCAAACCAATCCAATGGTTTGGTATGATTTTTTAGTATAAAATTGGACATCTTGGTTATGTATTTGAAGAAAACCAAACAGTATTGATTCGGATCGGCTTTTTATTAGAAAAATCAATCAAAATCGAATCGATCCAATGATATATATATACCTTTAAATGTAAACTATCTTTTAGTATTTTCATTATTATGGTGCATGTAGATTTGTTGTTTAGAAAAAAGACCAATTATTATGAACTGTGTATGTTTTTTATTTAGAAAAGTGCCCAAAAAAAAAGTCAAATTTCAATTTATAAAAAAATAAATATATCCAATTTTAATTTTAAATTGACAAAAAAGACCAATTCAAAACAAAGTGGTAATAAAAATAAAAATCGGAAGAAAAAAACCAAAATTGAGAATCAAACTGATAATAAACCGATCCAAATAAAACAAATCCAATAGTTTTGTTCTTTATTGGACATTAGTTTGATCTTTTCTTTGTAAAACCAATTGGTATGGTTTGGTTCTTGATTGACTTCAAAACTAACAAAACCGAACGGATTATCACCTCTAGTAAACGTGGTTTTATTGTAATTTGATTGAGTGTCTCTAGAGTTTTAATAGGTTAAATTCTAAGTTTATTATTTGAACGTTTAGGTTTATATCCATTTAGTCTCTAAAGTTTAAAACATTTCTAGTATAACTTTAAACTTGTGTCCAATAAATTATTATTATTATTATTATTATTTATTTTTTAATTTTGAGGCTAATATGTCATGACCTATTCAATCTTTTACAAAATTTATAGACTTAAAGTCTTAGACTCTAGCGATAAAAGCGATTAAATTACTACTTTGGTTTTTAAAATCTGAGCTTAGTTTCAACTTGAGATTATTAACCAAAGAGATACCAGAAAATTTTAACAAATTTACAATTTCAACAGGTTTGATGAAATTAACACTTTTAAAACTACAAATACTAAATTAAATTGAAAAGATATGGAAAGTGTAAGGACCATAATAATGATAAATTAATGAATAAAATGTTGAAAGATGTAGAGACAAAAATAGTGGCTGAAGTTGATATTTCAAATTTGTTTGTTTGTGTGTTGAAAGAAATAAATGGGAGGGAAAGAGGGGTCGTAATTAGAGATTTAATTTCTCCGTCTCGTTATTTTTAGATTAGGTAGGAAATAGGAGAGAGAATGAAGGAAATTTTTTTTCGTGAGCTAAATGGGGATGGGAACGAGGACGGAGAATGCCTGTCCCCACCCCCACCCCTACTCCATTCCCCATTCTCACCCCGATTAATCTCTATTTATTTATTTAGTATAACTTTTTGACGTTATGTTGTTGTTATTGTTGTTATTATTATTCTTATTATTCTTCTTATTATTATTAAATTTCAAGTTTGATTGTTTATTGATCAAGATAACGAATATGTTTAAATTGAGTATTTATGCTTAGATAATTTTTTGATTTATATTTATTTCTTTCTACCAAAAAAGTGATTAGTTTTTTAGGTCAAAATTTGAGTAATTTATCTTGAAATTCAAATTGTCAGGTAAAACTAACCATAATAAATAATTTAGTGATAGATTTAATTATTTATTTAAAATTTGTCCACATTAGTGATTTAAATTAATTTTCTTTTAAAAAAAAACTAACGAAAAAAATTCCCCGCGAGAAATCTGATCATCGTGAAGAATTTCACGGGGATGATGAATGAAATGAGGAATGAGGATGGGGATGACATCCCTGGCCCCGCCTAGTGAACATCTCTAGATGTAGTTGTCCTCTATATTAATAATAATGAATGAGACCAAAACGAGTATTGTACAATTGATATATAGTTTATGTTAATGAGTAGAAAGTTTGTACTCCAAATTTCTAAAGGCATTAAATTGCAATAAAATGAAGTGAATATCATAGATCAAGGTCAAAACACAACCAAAGAAATTAAGAGAAGAATAAGAACAAAAAAAAAAAAAAAACAAATACATAAAAGAGGCATACACAACTTAAAGAAAAAGGTTCAAAGGAGGGGAAGAATCCCCTTAATAGAAACTTCAACTCACTGAAAACAAAGAAAAACATCAGATCACACAACTTAACTAACCATTTGGGAAGGACGCAAGATAACTTCATGGACACAAAGATTACATTCACACCAAATATGATAGATAGTAGCAGTCCAAACGACTCTCCACTTACGCTTCAAACGATTAATCGCATTAAAGTGATAAATCCAATTGAACTCTATATCTCAATGAGCGACTATAGAAGAACACGCTTCTCATAAGAATATATTTCCACAAACAACCTAATTAAAAGAGTAATCAAAGAATAAATAGTCACTAATCTCAACTCGAAAAGATAAAAAATACATAGATTAGAAACATCACAACACCACTTATAGATACAATCAGACGTCTGTAATCGATTTTCAACAATAAACTAAGTAATGAAATAATGTGCGAGTGTTCTTATTGTTCTAAAAAAAATAACAATACCGTCAATGAGCATATAACATTTGTGTTAGCAATTTAGAGTCTTTTCACCTACTATTTTATTTGTTTTTTAAAAAATGAGTAAGAAAGACTATTTCCAACTCAATTTTTTTCAAAATTCTAAAATTAGACAAAAATAAAAATTAAAAAAAAAAAAAAAGAAAAGAAAAGAAAGAAAAGAGAGAGAAAAAAAATCGTACGGTATCAGAGTACTAAAAAACACAGGCAAGAGCAATGAGAGAGGACGGTGACGGATTGTCATTTTGGGGTATGGGGCCCACCACACAGCGCCGAAAATGACATCTCCATCAATCCCTCTGCCACGTGTATTGTCGATTCGTGACTTTGACCGCCGCTTCCGCCACAGTCCTGTGTCCTGTCCATTTTCAAATAACAATTATTTCATTATTATTATCATTTTTAATTAATTTTAAAATTTGTTGGCCCCACATGTGAAATGTCCCCGTCGTCTGAATCAGATCAGAGCCATCAAGGACCGTCGGATGGAATGGAAGATCCAATCTCGATCCTCAGCCGTGCGATTCGAAGTAATAAACTGTAAGGCTGGAAGATTGCTTGTTTGTGATTTCAATAATTGAGGTGTACGTTTTCTACACTACGCCCCCCCCCCCATCTTTCTTTTTTGTGTTATCTCCTTTGCCATCATGTATTAAATCTTGATCTACGTGTCAGCCATTTTCATTCATATTCTCTTCAATCAACATCTTCATTATAAAAGTTGATATGCATGAATGATATTATCCATTTTAGACATAATTGATTACTATAATTACTTTAAATCTATATTAAATAGGTTCATTCTAGAATCATTCATGTCAAATTGTTAAAAATATTAATATATTGGATTGTATTGAGAGATGGATAATAACTTTAAGATGATGATAGTTTTAATATAACTATTGTCTTCCTCAACCAAAAACTCCGAATTCCCTTGTGAGATTTCTCTCTAGATGATATTTAAGAAAAACTGAGTGCATGTTGTTTTGATATATTGAGGATCGTAATCCTAAAATCTTTTTATATACTAGTTCAATTAGGGTTTCTATTAAACCCTAATTAACTAGGAATGAGTTTTTACACATTAAGCCCATACTTAATTAGAAATCTATGGCCTTAATTAATTAGATCACATAGTAGGGACCAGTCTAATAAAATAACCAATGTGATAAAATATTAATCCACATACATATCCCATACTTTAATTATACGTATTATTATTTAAATACGCCTAACAATCTCCCACTTGAGCTATGTCTGTGTACTTAATGTAATTTAGTCACATAAACCTTAAGTACAAATAAATAGATTATTTCAATAATAGAATTTCCCTTTAGTTTAATATGATGCATCTACTGTATTAGCACGGAATCAAGGTAGCTTTCATCACTACCCTTGTAACTAAGTCTTCCTTGATCACCAACTCTAGTACATTCAATGATATAGATTAAATATGGATGGATAACATGGATACTACTTACAAAACGATCTAGATCATCCAATTGGTCCAAATTCCTTGGTGAGATCATTCATAAAAAACTTTATGTTAAACTGCATGCATGATAAACAAGTTCAGATAATAAAACATACACCATCAACTTTATTCTATATAGAAAATAAACAAATTAAGGTCAGAGAACATCCTCAATAACAAACTCCCACTAAACCATGGAATCAGAAAAGTGACTAATACCTATGTGAGCAACATGCTCATGAAAAACTTTAGTGAAAAACCTTTAGTTAATGGATCTACCACCATAGAGTTTGTTCCTATATATTCTATCGAAATTTGGCCATTATGAACTATTTCTTTAACAATTAAAAATTTCACGTCTATATGATTTGACTTCGTATTGCTTTTGTTGTTGTTTGAATACATCACTGTTGACCTTTTGTCACAAAATAATTTTAGTGATCTTTCTATGCCAACCATTATCCGCAGCCCAGTGAAAAATTTTTGCAACCATATTCCATGATTAGATGTCTCATAACATGCTATAAACTCCATAGCCATGGTAGAAGAAGTCATGAGTATTTTTTTAACACTTTTGTAGGATACAACTCTTCCAACCAACATGAAGATATAGCCTGAAGTGGATCATAAAGTGTCTTGGCATCCGATATAATTGGAATTAGAATACCCAATGATCTCCAGAACTTCTAATCTCCGATAAGTGAACATATAATCTTTAGATCTTTGTAAATACCCCATTTGGTTGCTTTAGACTAAAATTAGACTTCTATATGCATGCCGATGCATAGGGAATCTTCTGCATCTCCTTAACTTCGAGGACAGTCTTGGGGAATTAACCTAAATGAAATTTATCACCTTTAACGATAGGTAGCTCCTGGTGCACAATTTCTCATGTCAAATCTATTTAAAATCTTTTTAATGTAGTTCTTTTGTGACAATCTCAAAATACCTTGAGAACGATCTCACAGTATTTCAATTCCAAATACAAAAGAAGCATCACCAAGACCCTTCATCTCAAAATTCTTTTTGAGAAATCTCTTAGTGTCATGCAATAAACCTACATCATTACTTGCTATGGGTATGTCATCGACATATAACACTAAAAAGATTGATTTACTCCCACTGAACTTGTGATATACACAATCTTCCATTATATTCACCTCAAAACCAAAGGAGGTATTACTTCATGGAATTTATAATGCCATTGACGAGAGGCTTGCTTGAGACTGTAGATAGATTTCTTCAATTTTCACGCCAAAGACTTTGAATTACCAGACACAAAGTTTTCTTGTTGCACCATATAAATCGTCTCTTCAATGTTCCCATTGAGAAATGCTGTTTTTACATCCATATGGTGTAGCTTTAAATCAAAGTGAGCTACTAGTATCATGTTTATCATGAAAGAGTCTTTTGATGAAATTGGAGAGAAAGCTTCTTTGTAATCAATTCCTTCCTTTTAAATAAAACTCTTCGCAACATGATGAGCCTTATATCTTTCAATATTTTCGTGCGGATCCCTTTTGGTTTTAAATATCCATTTACAACCTATGGGTTTCATTTTTTATGGCAATTCAAAAAATTCCAAAACATCATTCTTTCATGGATTTTATTTCATCTTTCATAGCATTTACCCACTTTTGAGAGTTTAACTTTGTAAAACTTATTGGAAGTTGATTGGATCATCTTCCATTATGCCCATATCATCCTGGTGTTCTTGAAGAAATATAATATCATCATCTAGAATTGCACTTCTTCTTTCTCTAGTGGATTTTCTTTGTGGCACTTCTTGAAGTTGTTGAGTTTGAACTTCAAGTTCAACAACGAGGACTTCAATGCTACCTTGTTCTATATTTGGTTTAATAGTGAAGTCAGGAATTAGAGCTTGAACATCATTTATAACCACATTAGGAAAAGAAACTAATTGCTCTTCAAAGACAACTTTCCTTATGTTATCTTCCCCTCCCCCAAACTCAACATCCTCAAGGAATCTAGCATTTCTTGTCTCAAACAATGATTTAGAAGTGGGATAATAAAATTTAAAACCTTGAGAGCATTCAGAATACCTAAAAAATAGCAACTAATAGTTCTTGAGTTCAATTTTCTTTCGTTAGGCTTGTAAGGCCTAGCCTCAGCTAGACAACCCAATATGCGAAAATGCCTAATACTAGACTTCTTTCTGTCCACAACTCATAAGGGGTTTTAGTTTCCACTTTACTAGATACCTTATTGAGGATATATGTTGCAGTCTTTAGAGCCTCACCCCAGAGGAATTATGGTAGAGAAGAATGACTAATCATACTTCTTACCATATCCTTAAGTATTCTATTTCACCTGCCACACCATTTATGCTAGGTTTGTCCGACATAGTGTATTGAAGGACGATTCCACATTTCTCTAGGTATTTGGCAAAGGGCCCTAAATATTGTTCACATGATCCATCATATCTACCGTAGTATTCACCATCACGATCAGATTTGATAGCCTTAATTTTCTTTCCAAGTTGAAGTTAAACTTCAGTTTTGAAAGACATGAAAACGTCCAAAGGTTGAAACTTCCCATGAATTAAATATAGGTACCTATATCTTGAATATTCATCCATAAACGTAATAAAATATTGTTGTCCACTCCAAGAACCCCCAGGGAATGGACCACAAATGTTTGTATGTATTAGTTCTAAGATGTATGAGTATCTGTTGGCACCTAATTTTCTTATGTCTGTCCGCTTTCCCCTAATACATTCTACAAAAACGTAAAAGTTACTTAAATCAAGGGAATAAAAAATTCAATCTAACACAAGTCTCTCAATTCTCTGTTTAGAGATATGACCTAAACACTTGCGCCATAACATAGTAGAATTTTCATTTAATTTACACTTTGTACTGCATGATTTAGATACTAGGATCTTGTTAAATGAAGCAAAAGAATCAAGCATATATAGATTATCAATTAAAGAATTGATACCAATAAGCTTGAAATCTAGGAAAATGCTAACTTTGTTATTTTCAAAAGAACAAGAAAAACAAAATTTGTCCAAACTGAAAATAGAAACTAAATTTTGTCTAAATGACGGTACAACAAAAGTCTTATTCAAATCCAAATAACTATCATTTTTTAAACGTAATCTAAAATTTCCAACAGCTTTAATAGGAACTGCTTTGCCATCACCCACATATATGAATCTTTCAGCATCACTTAGCAAGCGGCTCCACAGGAAACCCGACATCGATATACTTATATGAGTAGTAGTACCAAGATCTACCCACCAAGTATATGTAGGTACAGAAGCTAAATTAACTTCAGAACAAACAAAAATAAGAAGTTTACCTTTCTTTACACACCACTTGGTGTACTTGATACAATCTTTCTTGAAATGACCTTCCTTTTAGCAGAAAAAACAAGAATTTTCAGTAACCTGTTTCTTTCTCTTATTTTATTGAGATGTCCCTTCTCAGCACCCATAGATTTCCTTTTCTTCTTGTCACGAGAATCAGTTGTCAAATGAACACTTTCTATCCTTTCTCTTTTAATCTTCTCTTCTTCTTACACATATTGTGAGATAAACTTATACTCTATTTATCCTTTTGAGTATTATAGCTTATCTTAAATTGAGTCAGTTGTGTAGGAAGAGAGATAAGTACCAGATGTACAAGTAAATTTTCATTTATCTTGGTATCAAGTGCCTTTAATTTACCTCCGAGACTGGACATTTCTATAATATAATCCCTTATGTTCCCATTGCCATTATACCTCATGGAAGTTAAAGAAGTCAAAAGACTACTTACTTCCCCTTTTTTATTTTTAGCAAAATATTTCTCAATTTGAGCAAGAAACTTATTGACATTTTCACTTTCTGTGATAGAACCCCAACAAGACTCCAGAATGGAGTGTCTTAATGATCATTAGACACATGTGAGTTGATCATTTTCACTTCTTAATATTAGCCGTATTCGACTGTTCTTCAGTAGAAGTAAGTTTATTGGTCCTTAATGCAAGGTCCAGATCCATACACTCGAGAAGTATTTCTAGGTTTTCCTTCAAAATCTTGAAGTTTAATCCATTCAGTTTAGGGATTAAACTCAAAATTTCAAATATTTGCGTAAGACCAACTGAAACAATAAACAATAAAACATGTACTCACAATTAAAATATGAAAAATAATTTCACATATATGGTGGGCCTCTTTTACAAGATACCTAGCATAACATTGATATCTAGCCTTTGGGCAAATACACTAATTGTAATGGTACTCTCGATATAATAATCAAAGTACTGACGATAAATTCTCTAAAAAATAATATTTCTTTGGACTGACTATTTTTCACATGAGCAATCCTTTGAATTCTCACATACTCATCACCACATGCATACCTACGGTTTGGCTAAAAAATTATCTTCCTTTGGGCCGATAATCATTTGCATAAATTAATGAATATGCATATCTTATATTTTAGAATTAAACTAATCTAGATGACAAAAACTACTTTGATAACATATTATTTTGACCAATTCAATCTAAAATATAAGACACAATAATATAATAATATTATTGTACAAATAATAGAGGAAGAACACCAAATAATCTTTACCAAAATTCACTCAATAATTGTATACAATATACAATTAAAGTAACATAAACATGTGAATATCACCAAAAAATTATCAATCATATTCAAGTTGAAACCACAACATAGGTGATCAAATTTAAATTTAATCTATGGTAATAATCGGTCTAATTAGAACTTAGATCAATCTAACTAGAACTTAGATGCAGACAATTATCAATTAAAATTAAGATTTAAATTAACATAACCATCAATTTAAAAAACTAGATCTTAAAATCACAAAAGTATTATTAATTAAAGACGAGATTCAAATTCACTAATTTAAACCAATTAAATAGGTAATTATCAACCAATTCCTAATTAAATAGGAATTACAATTCCGATTGATTAAATCTTGATAAATATAAGATTTTCAGCCAATTTTAACCTTAAAAATACCGATTTCAACAAACAAAAAAAACACCAGTGATGGGATTGCCGTTGGCAATATCAAACATGAAACACTAGTAAGCCCTTAATCGGCAAGTAGCCGACACCCACGACCGGCGAAAGCTTCACCCAAAAATCCACCAAATTCATTTAATTAGAACCCCATTCAATACTAGCAAGAAAGTAGACTAGCTAAAATAATAATAATAATAAATAAAACCCCAAACTGCACAAATGGTGAACCACCACCGGAGAAGAAAGAAAAACAGAAACCAAAATTGCCGACTTCTCTGATGGGATACCTACTGCCGGCGAAGCGTCTTCAATTCGTATTGTCCAAGGGGTTTTCGTGGGTTGGTGTCACAAAATAAATTTCCTTTTTTTTTTAAAAAAAAAAAAAAAATCTTTAACCATCTATATCGAAACCAAAATTGAATCATAATACCAATGGAAAACGAACATATACCAACAATTCAACAAGATATTAGCTTTAATACCACTTGTTGACATAATTACTTTAAATCTATATTGAATAGATTAACCCTAGAATCATTCATGACAAATTTCCAAAAATATGATAGCTTTAAGATGACTATTGTCTTCTTCAACCAAAACTCCGAATGCCCTTAGTGGGATCTTCTCGAGATGAGATTCAAGAAAGACCAAATGCGTATTGTTTTGGTATACCAGGGACCATCTGATCTCTGAATTACACTTGCGTGCATCACAAACTCAACCATGAAGTAGTCATCCATCCGAATTACACTTGAGCATACTGCATGTCTGAAGGTGATAGTTTATAGAAATACAAGCTATTGTAGCCTTTTACTTAGAATTATGAGGGTTGATGAGCAAAGTATGCGTTAATATTGCTAAGAATTCATGAGGAATAATGAGCTTGCATCGATCAACACTGAAAATCCCTATTAACCCTATATCATGTGTTATTTTGCGTCAAAATGTCTATTTTTGTAGTTGTCGTAGGAATCGACCGCATGCGTTGATCCCAAGTCATCGAAAAGTAATCGCATGCGTTGATCTTAATGAAGACATGTTGGTCGCGTGAAATTCCGCAACTACAATGATAACCACAATAGGAAGATGATCACAAAGTGGTGGAGTGCGTTGATCCTGCAGAAGAAATGAATATGAACGCATACCTCGGGATGTCTGGGCTACTCAGCAAACCTTCTAAAAAGCGGTCAGACCATGATGCAACGATGACATTTCACCTACCACGTCAGTGATGACAGTAATTCAGAGCAGGATTATCAAAGTTGTTGTCATTTGAGCTCTATAAATAAAGCCTTGGAGCCCAAATTCAAAGTATCTGGGACTCTACCTTGGGCAGATTCTTTTGATCACAGATGAGAGCATGAGCAAGAAATTCAATTTTTTCACTTCTACAACTTCCTCCGAGTGAAGACTGGAGCTTCGCTGGAGATAGAGCTTGAGAAAGATTACTCCACCGCCCATCCATTCCACAACCGATAGCCTATACACATATTTGATGGAAGCAAGAGATTGCCTACATTTAACCTTCCATCTCTCTTCTCAACTCTGTATAGTATTACATTTTGGCTTAAACATTAATATATTTTGTATTCAATGCATCTCTTTAGTTCCTTCAACACCATTTTCATTATTCTTTTCTCCTTTATCATCTTTTACTTTTATTGCAATGAGTTAAGTGTAGATTGCAAGAGTTATCACATACTCAATCATGTGCCATAGAGATATGACACATGTAGCAAACCATCGAGAGGTGTGCTTTACGCGAGTATTGTGAGCTAATCCTGTTTTTTTAGTGCGAGGCTATCGCAATGCTTGTCTACGAGCAGAGTAACTATAACCAACTACCCGAGAGGGTAAGTAGTGGAACTCACTAAGCAAAATAAGCAATGTTCCTAGAGACGGGAATAATCTTATGCTCAACGTAACGATGCGTTATAGAGATATAAGCATATGGTTGACCACTAAGAGATGTGCGATGCATTAGTGTGGCGAGCTAGGATTACCCTTTCGACCAACTTAATGACTTGGTGAAATTTTTTCCCTCAACCCTACTTCTCCATGCATCTTATTATGCGTTAATAGTTGCCGCATCTCTACCGATTCTTATAGTAAAACTTCAATTGTTCAGTCTTTTTAGCTAGAAGTAGAAGTAGCGCATAGTTAATCAACTTCTTTCTTTTTATTTTTTATTCTCTGCCTCAAACGCATTACTTTACAAATATCACTTAGTTTTAAGTCTCCTTATTCGACCTCGAATCATCCTGAGAAACTTGCAATCTCGTTATACTTGGTGAGAGAGCAAGAAAACTTGTGACAGGATGCATGGTCATCACATACATGATTAACGCATAATGCAGATTCTTCATATTAACGCATGACCATCAACACATAACAATCAACGCATATCAAACATAACAAAAATTCATTCCTCAACAAAAGGCTTAATGATGTGTTCTGTATATGTGATGGATTAAGTGTTATGCAATATCTTATAAATGCATTGTTTTGCCTAGTTAGACCTAAGTATAAATCCAACTAGAATCCTGGTGAGTTCAGGATCAAAATCAGAGATTGCATTCTATCGATACGTTGACAATGATTTTTTCGATCTTGACGTGAATTGTTTGTTACATATGCAATGAGTTTGATCATATTCTATCACTAAAATAAATAGTGGTGGATGCGATGAGAATCACAATCGTAAGTAAAACAGACTATGTTGAGAGATATAGGTTTCAAATGAATAAAGATAGGGTTGAGAAAAATATTCATTAACAATTCCTAAATAGCTGCATAAATCACGCGCTCAAGAAAATCATTCAAAAATCTCCTACACTTCTCAGTGTATTTAGCCACCATATCCTATTTCTAGGATACATACGATAGGTATTAGTGCAAAAGATGTCTCCCTATTTTTATAGATAATCTCTACTTGTTTTATGCGATTTAAATCCTTTATTTTTTAGAACATAGATTCATTCTATTTAGAACAATCTTTCAACTTATTCAAATAGTTTATAAAACATACATAAAACAAGCTGAACACACGATTAAGCTTTATTTAGTTCATGTTAGTTGCAATGTTTTTCAACCCATAAGGAAATTAGTTTCTCATGGTAGAAGATGGAGAGATGGATAGACAAAATATTGTAGATGCATTCATATTGATAAAAGAAGTTTTTCAACGTTTTACACAATATAAATAACAACATAGCAAAGGAAAAGAGATAGAGATGGATTATCAAGCCGTGGGGTGAAATTCCTTACTCCTTTTGGCTCTGTAGATAACTGCTTCGTAAGATTGTGCTGAAGGTGAAGTTTTTCCTTTGTTTTTCCGAAAAAAATCTTGAGCTTTCACTTGAGGCTTCATGAGGGCTCGAAGGGAAGTATTTATGAAGTGAGAAATTGTGTAGAGTTTCCTCCAATGTCTTCGCTATCTTTTGCATGGAAATCTCGTTGAGTAGTTATAAGCGTCAAGGAGCACTTCTTCCTCTCTTACTAATGATTGTACTGACAGAATGCATTAGTTGCCATACCCTGTACACCGCCTGCTCCGTGTCAGAAGTTAATTGGCTCTGCCGTGAAGCTTTCTTGTCAGCTACCAACTTGATCTTTGATTTGACCTCCACCGTCCATGCATGATGTCACTTTCTGTCGCATGAGGTTATGTTTTCAACTATGTGATTTCAATGTTGGAATTAGGAATTCCTTTGTGGTGATACCTTGTGATCGCATAAATAAATTTTCTGCACCCAAACAGGATGATTTTTTATATTTTTCGTGGATTGTGAGATTTTGTACACATGTGATCATATGATATAATTAATTTCATGAATTTCTTACCAAGATATCGCATTTTCCAAGTTTTTTTCCTAATTTTTTTAGATAAAAGAGGTAAAATAACTTGTATTTCTACAAGAATACCCCTAAATTTAAAACAATGTTTGTCCTCAAGCATATATTTAGAGTCCTAATATATGTTAATAGTTTTGACACATTTCCTAGACCTTTTAAGGTGCCTCCTATTCTAGATTTGCTAGACCAGTGTTTTCCTTCATCTCATTCTTTTACCTTATGGAAATATTTCCAGCCTTTAGATGTGGTAAGCTTATTTTTCAAAAATCCCTTACTCATTTCCAAGGCTATCTTATATTCATTTTTCAAGAATGGGCTTTTGGTTTTAAAATTTAGTAAAAAGATTCTCCTTGGTGTGCTTATTTTGGTTTGATCATGCGCTGATCAAATCATTCCCTTTTCGTTTTGACTTGCCCCCATGGGTGTCATGTAGACATCCAACTACGGGCAAGGTGCTCTTTTCAAACTTAACTCATGTCTTCAAAAATTTTGAACATAGACATGGAGTTGCGATCAATTATTTTTTGCGTTGATCATGATTCCCACCTTTGTTATGGCTTACCCCTACGGGTGTCATGCGGACATCCAACTACGAGCAGGCTTGCCCCCACGGGCCCTATTCTTGAAATTTTGTGAACAATGATTGCTTTAAAAGATTGGATTTGTTTGAATTTAGTTAAGAATAGGGTTTAGAAGCGTTGAGTGTCGCGATGAGTTTTGGAATGCACTGAAATCTCGACTCAATGCATTCCAGTTAAACTCATTACAGAAGATGGAACCTCAAAAGTCAAAATTCGACCATTAGGATCACTGAAAAGACGCCATCATAGGCGCCACCAGAAATTGCTTCACATCAGACCTTCATTTAATGTGCGTGCATCATTATGATATCAATTCTTGAACCAAGTGATCGATCATTTCCTCTTCCCTCTCACGCTTATTTAAACCCTATTTCCCCTTTTTTTTCCTACGCTTTCAAAGAACCCAAACCCTTGTGATTATCACCGAACCCTTATCCGACATTCTCTTTCTATAACAATGGCCCATCAAAATCCTACCCCATCCACTCCCGCTACCACCTCATCTTCTTCCTATGAAGTGATATGCCATTGACGAACATGAAGGATCTCTTAACGAAGAGCATCCATGAGCGCATTCAGATCTTTCCGATTTCATTGTGACCGAAATACAACATACACATTTTAAAAAATAGTTCTGCAAAACAACACTAATTAATGGCATACTTTGAACACTAAAATATAAAGGAAAGAGTTCTCATACCAGTTGAAGACCTTTTTTAAGCTTTGAAACTCAGACGCAACGGAAGACCTCTACTCGAACTCTATCGCCCAGCATCAGTCGGCTGCAACAGTATGATCGTTTACACGAATGGTAGCAACACGAACAGTCACGAACAAGTGAACGCAGCGGAGACGACACCACCAAAAAAGGAGCCCTTGGTATTCTCGTAGTGAGAATCCAAAGTGTGGTCTTTGGTGAGTTTGGTAGAGGTTGGAGAAAGAACTAATCGTGTACACGATAAGCAAGTGGGAGAGAACAGAAGCTATCGTATAGCTAAGTGCTTATAGTTTAGAATAAGCTACACGATCGTGTAGGTTTTACTAAGCGATTGTTTAGTAAATGGTAGATGATCGTTTAGAAAACATGGCAAACTATGCGATTGTTTAGGAAAGCTAAGCGATTGTTTAGGGACTAGCATGTGATCATTTAGGCACGTGGTGTGCGATCGTTTAGGTGATGAGTGACTATCGTATAGGCTCTCGACTGTGCGATCGTTTACATTTCCACACCGATGCCAATTTTTTCGAACTTTTGCAAAATGAAATTTTTTTTTCATTTTATTCACCGGTTACCATAACTGAATGAGGCTGCTCCCATTAACGCATGACCGAGAGAAATTTTAAACCAATTATCATATAATTAACCAATTTAATAATTAATGAATATAATCATATTATATTCTTACCGTATAGTTTGATATCACATATCTACTATAGTAATTTCTCCTCTACATGATACAAATCATATTTATATCTAAATTCCTCTAAAATAATATATCTCATACATTTAGTCAATTGTATCATATATAATTAACCAATTCAAGTATATCATATATAATCAAACTCCCCTCTTGTCAATTTGAACATTTCAAACTAACCCAAACACAGATTCTCGACTTTATCCAAGCTACCCATGGGATCTAATGGACCTGTGGCTCGAAGTTCCAACGGTCTGTGAATAACTAACTAAACTCTGTAGCCACAAGATTCACCATCTGTTAACTGTTAAGCATTCTACTAAAGACCAACGGCTGAACTTTTCTTACCACAGATATATTTCTGTGTCCAACGGATATAACCAATCATGAGTAAGATGACCCTTCACAGATGCTCATAAGTATAGCTGGACCAATTTATCGTTTTTTCCCTGTAGTTACATCTCATTCCATAAGTACCACTGATTCCTCTAATGAATAATACAACATAGTCCAACTATGTGTGAATACCTCTCGGGCCAAGAGAAGGTGGTGGCACCACATTGTTCAAGCCTTGGAATCAGCCCTTAAGGGAGCTATCTATCTACTTACCCCTACTTTGAGGAATTAGTGAATTCCATCTTGTGTAGCTGAGTTCTCAGCTCCCAAATCAGACGAATCCCCAAAATGTAGATTTGAATCGACAACTTTGCCACTTGCAGCCATACAAATCAAAGAACCGCTCTTAATGGCAGGAGTTCCTAACTCACTTAGGATTGAGGTCATGTTACCTATGGTCATCCTAGTGAAGTGAAGTCTCTATCATGAACAGTGTTATATAACGAGACGTTAACACTTCGTGGTTAGGTTTTATACAAACTCTTTGTATAGGATGCCCCCGCTCGCATGTCCCCTACACGAATGATCAGGATCAGACCATCTGTGACAAGTCAAAACACTTGTGACCATTCCACAAAGCGGGCTACATTCGTAGCGTTACCAGGATAAGGTTTTCCTCCTATATCCATATACTACATACCATTTTGGTTACAAGACATGATCCACTTGTATGTCACCACATACATGTTTAAGTTACATACAGATAACTAGGGATTTTATGTTTATTGGTTTGTGGTAAAGCAAATAAATCATGCAATTGAGCAAAAATAAGATGTGAAGTAAATATCATATATTATACAACACAAGCGTTCATACAAACTCTTTACAAACTACAGGACACGAGACTTTAGGGCATTAACCCCAACAGAACATCTGTCCCATAACTTTTTTCGGTCGCTCCTGTACCGGTATATACTCCACCACCAAATGTGATGGCTCATCTACCATTTAGTCTTAACCTTCTCAGACTTGCATTCACAATCCGACTATAACCCACATTATCATGATCTTCATCTCCACAAGAACGTATTCAACCACTAACTTCTAACGCTAGCGAAACATGGCGAAGAGACGAGAAAAAAATGTACGGAGATATTCTAAGGAATTTGAAGCCATTCGAGTCTCTTGAAGATGAAAGCGTCGTCAACCAACCGAGAAAGGTGGGGCCTAGATCAGAAGTTTTGTTGCGTGGGTTTGGTCATGCGGTAAGTGGTGCCGAGGCGCTAATATCCAATGCGCCAAGCCCTGCAGTGTTAAGGAAGGGCCCTTCAGAAAGACGTTCATCAAATTCGAGCAAAAGAAGGCGAATAAGAAACAAGGACAAGCCGATGAAAAAAAGGTTGCAGCTCACTGTGTTGACTTTATGGATGAAGATGAAGAGCCGCTTCAACGAAAGAATGTCGAGGAAGGCAAAGAGAGAAGCGAGGAAGTGACAATATTTACCGCCTTATCTGGAGAGCGGTTGACTGCAAGATTGGTCATTAAAACAAAAAAGGTGAAAAAGGGCTTTCAAGAGCTTAAAAAGGAAGTCGAGATCCTTATTGCCGCGACAAAATTTCATAAAAAAATGCGCGATGAGGATATTGAAGGAGTTAAGGCCACATCGCAAGCGAGGCCAGGAGAGTTGATGGACAGTGAGGAGCATGCCACACTTGGGTTTGAAAGGGAATGGAGGGAAGAAAGTGACGAGGAGAGAATAGTCCATCGGGAGAAGTCTCAACGCATTAAGCGTAATTTGAAAAAGGTTTAAGAGGAAAATCGAATATTGTGGGAGGACGAAGAACAAAAGAAAAAGATAGCTGGCAAGAAGAAAAAACCAAAGAAAGAGGTGGCAAGAGCCATAAAGAAAGAATTGGTGTCGAGAAAAGTGGCATCGAAAAGAAGCTATTCCCCAAAACGAAGCTACTCCCCACGACGCAGGACCATTCGATTTAGAGAGAACGCATGATCGCGATTTATTGCATAATGCAACTTATCGATCAACATTGGCCGCATTATTGTAGGCAGATTTGGACTTCATTCTCGAAATCAAAGGGACAACTATTCTTCCCATTGCTGATACGCAGCTGTGCACAACACGAGGTTGGTTTGAAGAAGAAGAAAAAGTGGAGGTGAGAGGAATACTAATAAGTCAGTCTCTCTGCTGCCTCATGAGATTGTTGAGGCCGATGTCCTAAAGTCTCATGTCCTGTAGTTTGTAAACAGTATGTACGAACACTTGTGTTGTTAATATATGATATTTACTTCACATCTTGTATTTTGCTCAGTTAATTTTTGTAAACCTCTACTCCATTTTTCCTACAAAAATGAGTAACAAGCATGTTAAGTAAAATTATGAAAGGAGGTAAAGAAAGTAGGAAGATGGAGGAAGAAAATTCTAAGTGTTAGAAATACTTAGTTAGGTGATTTTTAGATAATATAACAAGTAAAAAAAAATTGGCTAAGTATGGAAGCAAAGTGTAGGCATGCGTTGATGGAGAAGTGTGGACGCATGAGGTTGCATGTGTAGCAACCAAGGATTGTAGAGGTTTAGTGTTGAAGGCAAGGATAAACTATGCGTTGGTACTAAGGATGAACGCATGAGGCATGTTGCGTTGATATGGCATGCAACAGCCTATGTCGTGAGAGGTTGGTAAAGCATGCAGCAGCCTTAAGTTGTGCGGATGTAGGCGCTGGCATTGGAGTTGCGCGCGCTGGTTGATCAGGTAGTAAAAGGAGCAATGCTACGCGATGGTATGCGGCAATGCTACCCGATGGTGTGCGACAATGCTACCCGATAGTGTGCGGCAATGACACGCGATGGTATGCTGCAATGCTACCCGATGGTATGCGAAAATTCTACCCGATGGTATGCAGCAATGCTACCCGATGGTATGCTACAAGGCTACTCGATGGTATGTGCCAACGCTATGCGATGGTATCATGCGGCAACACTATGCATGGTGCTAGCAGCAGTACTAGACGATGGAGTATGTGATGCACGCTAAAGTTATGCTATGAAACGAGGAAGGCTTAACGCATGGTTGATATGATAAGACAGCTATGCGTGGGCTAGGACATGCGTTGGCTTAGAATAAGTGACCAAATGAGGGACGCAATAGCCTTTAAGTGAGCTATGCGTTAGCCAGATTAGGCGATGCGTTGAGGAGGAGGTATGCGGCCATAGGGCTGCAAGCGTGGGCTTGAGAGCTGGCCCTTGCGTCGATAACCAAGAGGGAAAGATCATCTTGGTGATTGATCAGCTAAGCCAACTGTCATACTCAGGTTTGATATTATTCTTTAAGGATGAGGTGGCAGCTTGATGTTAAAAAGAGAACATATAACTGTTAGTTTAAAAAGGGAAGCTCGACTTCAAGCAGAGGTTGGGAGAAGTTCGCTCGTGCAAATGAAGTAATTCTAGATCCAATCAAACCCTGAGTATGTCTAGTTGTTGAGGTTGAAATACCGAAGAGAGATTCTAGCGGAATCGAGCTGGAGTATGAAGAATTCGACCGGAGGTTGAATTCTCAGATAAGTTGAGCCAGTCTTGATAATTTGAAGATTCCGACACAACCACAAGGAATTCTGAGCTGAAATTTTAAGTTAAGCTTGCTAAGAAATTTTAGAGAATGTTTGTAGAAGGAAATTTCTTGAGAAAAG
The DNA here is from genome assembly GCF_027475165.1 of Benincasa hispida. Lineage (NCBI taxonomy): Eukaryota > Viridiplantae > Streptophyta > Magnoliopsida > Cucurbitales > Cucurbitaceae > Benincasa > Benincasa hispida. Next base: position 72,017,996 of record NC_143489.1, read on the forward strand.
GCCTAGAAAATTAGTCATTGAAATTGTAAGTTAAATCTGGAATCTTGAGCAAGCGCGCAGTTGCTTGGGTTGAACAATCAAGCAACTTTAAGGGCTTGACGATGATGTTGAGCGCATGCGTTGGAGGTTGAATTGGCGCAAGGACGTGCTGAGAAACATTAGACTATGCAACACATATTAAAGTCGTAAGTGCAAGACAAATGCATTAGTCATAAGGATGCGTTGGAGATTATGGGCATAACCAGACAAATGCATGGAGCATGCGTTGATGTGCCACAGGACGGGCGCATGAGCTAGACGATGGGCACAAGGTTGCATTGGAGTTTATGGGCGCAACCAGACGAATGCATGGGACATACGTTGATGTGCCATAGGACGGGCGCATGAGCTGAACGGTGGGCACAGGGTTGCGTTGGAGTTTATGGGCGCAACCAGATGAAAGCATAGGGCATGCGTTGATGTGCCACAGGACGGGCGCATGAGCTGAACGATCGGCACAAGGTTGCTATGCGATGGGCAATAGGCATGAGCTGAAAGTTTGGTGGCATAGAAGGCTTGAACGCCTAACGCAAGGCATGGACGCATGGTAATGAAGTTGTTGCCTATTCAAGTTAAAACCTAAGAATTTGGCTAAGTGTTCAACGCACAGTAAGCATATACATGAAGAGGATTGCCAAAGACCGTGAGTGACTCTAAATGCTTTAAATGTTTTAAGTAAATTTCTAATGCTTATGAATGTTTAGCAATGCATGTTTACTGAAAGCTATTTATGACAACTATTCTCAAATAGTTACCAAGCAACGTGTCACACATTAATGTTATACTTATGCTATGTTTTTCAATGACCATGAGGATGTGTTAGTATAGAATGTTTTTGAGCAACTAGTCATTAAGAGATAAGAATATGTAAGTTGAGTATGAGTAGCTCAGTACTGAAGTATACAGGGAAGGTACTGAAGCTCAGTCTTAGAAATTGAATAGCTCAGTACTGAAGTACACGGAGAAGATACTGAAGCTTTGTCTTAGAATGTAAATAGGTCAGTACTAAAGTACATGGAGAAGGTACTGAAGCTTTGTCTTAGAATGTGAATAGCTCGATACTGAAATACGCGGAGAAGGTATCCAAGCAACTCGATACTGAAGTACACAGAGAAGGTATCTGAGCAGTAGTACCCAAGGTATGACGGTACTTAAACTAGAATTACATGAATGTATGAAAAGTGCAATGTGATGTTGATGATGACATGAATAATAGTTGCCAAGTTTATGTTTTCAGTGAAAGCTTTCAGTTTTAATATGAAATTTATGTATGAACGTAATGCTTTAAATGTTAGTCACTTATTGGGCTTCTAGCTCATGTTTTCAAATGTTTTCCTTTCAAGTAGAGGTCATTTCCTAAAAGACTTCTCTACTGCTGCTCTGCCACTTAAAGAGTCAGGTTGAAGGAAGCTTAATTGAAGACCTGTATTAGTTAGTACACATGTGTCTGTCAGATAGGGACTAGTATCCTAGATGGGGCTCATTAAGTTGTAATATTTATGTATGAAGTGCTATAAAACCTTGTAATATAAATGTGTTAAATTCTGAGTTAATTTGTTCAGTATATTGATGAAATGTATGTATTCAGGGTTTGAGAAAATTCAATAGGTTAGATAGGCAGTAAGTGCTAGCAAAAGAGTTAGTAACTGCTGTAGTCACCACTTCATCCAGATGAAGAGGGTAATCTGGAGCGAGTTGTGACAATTGTTTTATTTGCTTTACCACAAACCAATAAATATAAAATCCTTGGTTATCTTTATGTGACTCAAGCATGTACGTGGTGACATACAAGTGGATCATGTCTTGAGTGATAACCAAAATGGTCCGTAGTAAATGGATAAAGGAGGGAAACCTTATCCTAGTAACGCTACGGACGTGACCCACTTTATGGAATGGTCATAAGTGTTGTGACTTGTCACAGATGATCTGATCCTGATTCTTCGTATTAGGGACATGCGAGCGAGGGCATTCTATACAAAGAGTGTGTATAAGACCTGACCACGAAGTGTTAACGTCTCGTTGTATAGAGACTTCACTTCACTAGGATGACCATAGGTAACATGACCTCAATCCTGAGTGAATTGGGAACTCCTGCCATTGAGGGCAGTTCTTTGATTTGTATGGGTGCGAATGGCCAGGTCGCCAATTCAAACCTACCATTTTGGGGATTTGTCTAATTTGGGAGCTGGAAACTCAGCTACACAAGATAGAATTCACTTATTCCTCGAGGCAGGGTAAGTAGATAGATGGCTCCCTTAAGGGCTGATTCCAGGGCTTGAATGATGTGGTGCCACACAACTTCTCTTGGCCTGAGAGGTGTTTACACATAGTGGACTATGTTGTATTGTTCATTAGAAGAATCAGTGGTACTTAAGGAGTGAGATGTAACTACAGGGGAAAAACGGTAAATTGGCCCAGCTGTACTTACGAGCATATGTGAAGGGTCATTGTACTCATGATTGGTTATATCCGATGGACACAAAAATATATATGCGGTAAGAAGAGTTCAGTTTTTGGTCTTTAGTGGAATCACTGACAGTTAACGGATGGTAGATCTCGTGGCTAAAGAGTTTAGTCAGCTATTTATGTACCGTTAGAGCTTCGAGCCACAGGTCCATTAGGTCCCCTGGGTAGCTTAGATAAAGTCGAGAACCAGTGTTTGGGTTAATTTGAAATGTTCAAATTGACAAGAGGAAGTTCAATTATATATGATATAATTGGACTGGTTAATTATATATGATATAATTGGCTAAATATATGATATACATTATTTTGGAGGAAATTAGATATAAATATGATTTATATCAAGTAGTGGAGAAAATGCTATAGTAGATATGTGATATCAAACTATAAGATATAAATATAATATGATTATATTAATTAATTAATTAATTGATTAATTATATGTTAATTAACCAATTCTTCCACGTTCGGATGTAGGTAATGGACAGCGTTGGTTATGGTAACCGACGAGTTAAAAATGAAAAGAGTTTTCATTTTTCTGATCGTGCATTCATTAATTTCGTTCGCCAAAAGAATTCTTGAAACGATCACCCGAGAGACGATATGATAGTAGCTCTTCCATCTAAACGATCGTCTACCTCACGATTTCTTTAAACGATCGTATACGTTTTTCCTAAACGATCGTTCAGCCTTTCCTACATGATCATGTAACTCTTCTATATGATAAGCACTTCCGCTATACAATAGCGCTGTATTATCTCCCACTTGCTTATCGTATACACGACTCGTTGTCCTCCGTCCTCTACCAAACTCACCAAAGCCTACCCTTTGGGTTTTCACTCCGAGAATACCCGAGGTTCATTAGTGGTGGTGTCATCCCCCCTACAGTGTTCGTGTTCGTATTGATCGTGCTGTTGCAGGCGACATTCTCGCCGGGTGTTGGTAGATCTATTGGAGGGATCCGCTGCTTGGGGTTCAGAAGTTCGAAGAGAGTCTTGAACTGGTATGGAACCCTTTTCCTTGTTATTGATTTTGTTCTGAGCATGCTGATAAGTAGATTAATGTGCATAATTGTTTGTGTTGAATATATATCATTTGTATTTCGGTCACTGTGAAATCGGAGCGATCTGAACACACTCATGGAACCCTCGGTATGAGATCCTTCAGAGATTACCAGCACACTAAGCTGAAAATCAGCTGAAGCAGCCAGCAAATAGGCAATCCCAACAACATGCTCAAACTTCTTCAGAGTCTTCTCAACAAAAGAAGAAAAAAGTGGTTATTTCGGCTAGCGTTGATGAAAGGGTGATTGCATCACCCCAAGTTGAAAATACGTCTTATTCCTGCCGAAGCAAAACCTCATCACCTAAGCCTAGACTAGACTCTCTCCCACATGAGGACAAATTTGATGTAGAACCATTTGCAACACCAATAAATAGGGAGTCCCTTAGGTTAGGCGCCGATCTAAACAAGTGCTCCCTCCTCTTGAAGAACCTCCTCTCCTCATTCTGCCTATCACACCAAAATTACCAACACCTCCATCTTTCCACAAAATAACACAACAGGTTTTGGCCTCTGAGGATCAAAGGCCGCAAGCATCCAACCAACCATACCCGCTATTGATAACCCAAGCTTACCAACTTTTACCTTTAAAGTATGTGGAGGATCTGACATTGGTGAGGCTAGTGGGCACCAAGCTGGTGAAAGAAGCCAACACCAAAATCCCAACGCGTCTGAAGAAGAAGTTGATCCAAAAGTTGACGAGTGGTATAGATTCCTTCACGATGACCTCCGAAAGCTTATATTGGGTGGTCTTGATGAGTTGTCGCGATAGTAGAGCACTATCGCAAGTCAGCTGAGTGACTTGATATGGAAACAACAAGAACTCGTTAGTCAACACAACGAGTTAAGAGAATTTGTCCAACACCAAGTTCAGACAATTCAACACCAATAAATCGTTACCAGAAGCTTCATACGCCAACAAAATGCAGAAGCAGCATGAGCAATTTCACTTTATGGTACAGTTTTCTAAGATGTTCTTGCTTACCTCGTGGTTGGACCAGCCATTCCCCTACATCTCCTAGCTTCTTTGCAATTTCTAGAAGAAAACACACCACCGCAGGAGCAAAATGACAATGTTGCGGGCGAAAATTAAATTTTGGGGTGTTTTATTTTCATTTTTTTATTTTTATATTTGTTATCATATTTTATAATAAATGACTATGAATTTCATTTCAAGTGCCAACTTTTCTTTCCCTTTTCTTTTAGCCTGTCTCTCGTATATCTTTACTGATTGCTTAATTTTCTTCTTTGTTTGGTTGCTTTCCACAAATGACCTCAATGATGATACTGTATTACCAACGAAATGATTAGTATGACTAGTGTTAGAACTTAGCTTTAGAACGGCCTTAGGAAACTTTTCTTGAAGTTAGTATGCGTGCAAGCTTTATCTTAAACCTCTTTTGCGATATCTTTTTGATATTATCACATAATTCGATTTTCAGCAATGAGAACCTTATTGTCCTCTAAATTTAAAGGTGGGAAAGGTTTAGGCAAATAGATTTGTTTTTGAAATCTCCTTGTAACAAAAAAAAAAAAAAGAAGAAAAAAAAAATGGCGTTGAGATTGAAACCTAGTTGGATGTCCGCATGACACCCATGAGCGCAAACTAGAACGAAGGTGGGAATCATGATTAATGCAGAAAATAACTGATTGCAACTTCGCTGCCTAAGTTCAAAATTTTCGAAGGCATAAGTTAAGTCTGAAAAGAGCACTTTACCCATTGTTAGATGTCTGCATGACACCCGTGGGGACAAGCTAGAATGAAGGTGGTATGTTTGGATCAATGCATGATCAAACCAAAATAAATGCACCATAGAGAATATTTTTACTAAATTTTAAAACCAAAAGCCCATTCTTGAAAACAGAATATAAGATAGTTTTGGAAATGAGTAAGAAATCAATTAAGAAATAAGCGGAATGAAAGAAAATGATAAAATGATGCAGAAAAAGGATATGATGCATCCCTAAAAAGATGACAACTTTCTTAAGAAGGGATTCTCCAATCATTAACATTCAAGTTTTTCCAGATCAATGGAAGCTTTTTCACGATAAAAATCACCTCCAAAATATGGCTTGATCCTTTGGCCATTAACTTTAAATGCATTTGACCCATCTTCATGCGTTAGCTCTACTGCTTCATGAGGGTGGACTCCTTAACAACAAAGGATTCTAACCAGTGCGATTTTAATTTCCCTAAAAACAAATGGAGACGTGAGTTAAATAATAGGACTTTTTGGCCAACTTCAAATTTTTTCTTACTAACGCATTGGTCATGCCAACGTTTCATATGCTCTTTGCAAATTTTGGCGTTCTCATATGCTTGTAATCTCCACTCATCCAGCTCGTGCAACTTCAACTTTCTTGCTTCTCCTAATACTTCCATATTAAATTGAGCTTCTTGGTGTCCTAGAATGCCTTATGTTCAAGTTCCAAACGCATATGGCAAGCTTTACCGAAGACAAGACGCATGTAGGGAAATTCTAATAGGCGTTTCGTCATGCGGTAAACCCATAGTGCCTCGTCCAACTTTTGTGCCCAACCCCTTCATGTCAAAGTAACAATCTTTTCAAGTATGGATTTGATTCCTCTATTAGACACCTTAGCTTGTCCATTTGTTTGAGGATGGTAAGCTGTTGCAATTTTGTGATGAACATTGTATTTAATCAGAAGCTTGCTGATGATGCGATTAATGAAATGAGTACTCTCATTGCTTATGATGACATGTGGAGTGCCAAAGCGAGTGAAAATATTTTTCTACAGGAACTTTGAGATTGTTGCCGCATCGTTTGTAGTGCATGAAATTGGTTTCATCCACTTTGAAACATAATAAAAAACTATCAAAATGTAGTTGTGGCCATTGGAAGGCGGGAATGGGCTAATGAAGTCAATTTCCCATACATAAAACAATTCAACTTTTAGGATAACGTTCAATGACATCTCATTTCTTCCAGAAATATTTCCAATGCATTGGCAGTTGTCACACTCCATAAGGTAATCTCTGGCATCTTTGAAGAGTGTAGACCAATCGTACCCACTTTGAAGTACTTCTGCTGTTGGGTGCTGATTTCTAAAATGGCCACCAAATGGTGACTCATGGCATTGATATAAGATGTGATGATAGGCAGTTTCTGGAATGCATTGCCTTAAAATATGATATGAGCCTCTTTCATAAAGATGTAGCTCGTCCCAGCAATAAAATTTGTATTTATGCATAAGTTTCTTTTTTAGTTGCGAAGTGTACTCCTCAAGGAATTGCTTGCAGACCAGAGAATTAACAATGGCTGCATAGGCAAGAACTCATCAACTTTTAATATTGTTTCATCAGGAAAACAAGCGTTCACCTTTGGCTCAAGGTGATCACATTCAACGTTCTCAAGCCACGATAGATGATCTACTACTTTATTTTTTGATCCCTTACGTTAAATGATTTTAGTATTAAACTCTTGTAGCAGTAATACCCATCTGATCAAACATGGTCTCGCGTTCTTTTTGGTCATAAGATACTTGATTGCTGAGTGATCTATATGAATAATCACTTTCGATCCCAACAAGTATGGTCCAAATTTCTCCACAGCGAACACCACCGTGAGTAATTCTTTCTTTGTTGTTGTATAATTCTTTTGTGCACTGTCGAGAGTTCTATTCACATATACGATTGGATGAAGAACTTTGTCTTTTCACTGAACTAAGACTACACCCATCACATAATCGTTTGCATCACACATCAATTCGAATGGCTTTAACTAGTCCTATGTGATCGTAATAGGCACTGTGACTAGCATTTGCTTTATTGTCTCAAATGCTCTTAAACAATTATGATTAAATTCGAAAGGTCTATCGAGTTCTAACAACACATTCAAAGGTCGTGCGATTTTAGAGAAAACTTTAACAAATCTACAGTAGAATCCAGCATGTCCAAGAAATCTTCGAAGTTTTTTCACGTTTGTAGGTAGTGGAAGTTTTTCTATGGTGTCAATTTTAGCTTTTTCAACTTTCAGCCCAAATTTAGACACCTAGTGCCCAAGCACAATTTCTTCTATCACCATGAAATTACATTTTTTCCAATTTAAAAATAGATTGGTATCTTCATATCTCCACAAAATTTTTTCAAGATTCGCTAGATATGATTCATATGTGTTACCATATACTGAAAAATCATCCATAAAAATTTCAACTGACTCTTCAAAGTAATCAGAGAAGATGCCAATCATGCACCACTAGAAAGTGCTCGGCCGTTACATAGCCCGAAGGGCATGCGTTGGAAGGCGAATGTCACATAAGGACAAGTGAAAGTTGTTTTTTTCTTGATCATCGGGCGCGATCATGATTTGATTATACCTTGCATAACCATCTAAGAAGCAAAAGAAGTCATTCTCTGCTAATCTATCCAACATCTGATCAATAAATGACATGGGAAAGTGATCCTTATAAGTGGCTGTGTTGAGCTTTATGTAGTCCATACATATTCTTCAACCTGTAACCATATGGATTGGAATGAGTTCATTGTTTTGATTGGGAAGTACAGTTATTCATTCTTTTTTTGGGACAAATTGCATGGGACTGACCCATGTGCTATCTGAAATAGAAAAAATAATCCTTGAGTCCAATCATTTAATGATTTCTTTCTTGACAACTTCCTTCATCGCAAGATTGAGCCTACGCTGGTGTTCTATAGAGCCCCTCTTTCCATTCTCGAGTTTAATTTTGTGCATGCAATACGATGAGTTAATTTTCCTAATATCTGCTATGGTTCATCCTATACCTTAATGTATTTCTTTAAAACTTTCAAGAGAGTATCTTTCTTTTCTTCTAAGAGAGTTGTTGAAATAATTACAGGTAAATTATCATTCTCACCAAGGAATGCATATTTCAGGTGAGCAGGGAGTGCTTTCAACTCTAAAATTGGCGATTGCTCAAGCGAAGGCTTGATTTTGCCTTCTCGATTTTCTAAACCCAAATGTTCAAAATTCCTTTTCATCTCTTTTATCGCATAACAGGATTCAGATATTGCGTTTGCCTCATCCTTCAATTCCATCGTTTCATTAATTTCAATTTCTAGCCTACAAGGTCAATCCTCTTCCAATTCGATTGTTTGGCATTTGTTGATCTATCCAGATATTCCACCACCTTAAGAATGTTGAACTTCATCTTCTGGCCATTAACCTACATGATGATTTCACATTTGTACACACCAATTTGGGTTCGTCCTATGGTTAGGAAGGGTCTTTCCAAAATGATAGATACATCTTTATCAACTTTGTAGTCCAATATAATGAAATAAGTTGACAAGATGAATTTATCCACCTTCATGAGCACATCTTCTAATTTTCCCACTGGATGTACCAAAGAACGGTTTGCCAGTTATCAAGTAGCCATTGTGGGTACAAGTTGTCGCATTCCCAGTTGCTTAAAGCTTGATAATGGCATGAGATTGATGCTAGCTTCAAGGTCGCATAATGCTTACCCTATGTAAACTCCTCCAATAGAACAGGGAATGGTGAAACTCCCTGGATCTCGTATTTTTGGTGGAATACTTGCTTGTATAATGGTGCTACATTCTTGTGTCAGCACGACAGTCTCGTAATTTCTCATCTTTTTTTTTTCTTTGAGATGATATCTTTTAGAATTTGGCATAAGATGGCATTTGCTCCAACGCTTTGATGAGTGGAATGTTAATGTGCAACTGCTTTAACACTCCAAGGAAGTGCTGAAATTGGTTTTCATCATTCTTCCTCCTCAATCTTTAGCCACCATATTCTATTTCTAGGATGCATGCGATGAGTATTTGATGCAAAAATTGTCTCTCTATTTCTAAAAATAATCTCTTCTTGTTTTATTCGATCTAAATCATTTACTTTTTCAAACATAGATTCATTCTATTTAGAACAATCTTTCGACTTATTCAAATAGTTTATAAAACATACATAAAACAAGTTGAACACACGATTAAGCTTACTTAGTTCATGTTAGTTTAAATGTTTTGCAACCCATAAGGAAATTAGTTGCTCATGGTAGAATATGGAGAGATGGATAAACAAAATACTATAGATGCATTCATATTGATAAAAGAAGCTTTTCAATGTTTTACACAATATAAATGATAAGAATAGTAGAGGAAATGAGATAGAGATAGATTATCAAGCAGTGGGGTGCAATTTCTTGCTTCTTCCGGCTTTGTAAATGATTGCTTCACAAGATTGTGCTGAAGGTGAAGTTTCCTTGTTTTTTTTTGGAAGAAATCTTGAGCTTTCACTCAAGGTTTCATGAGGGCTCGAAGGGAAGTGTTTATGAAGCAAGAAATTGTGCAGAGTTTCCTCGAATGTCTTCACTATCTTTTGCATGGAAATTTCGTTGAGTTTATAGATGTTAAGGAGCACTTCTTTCTCTTTCATTAATAATTGTACTGGTAGGATGCATTAATTTCCATACCCTGATGCGCCGCCTACTCCGCGTCAGAAGCTCATTGGCTCTACTGTGAAGCTTTAATTTTTTTGTCAACTATCAACTTGGTTTCTAATTTAACCTCCACCACCCATGCGTCATGTCACTTTCTGTCGCATGGGGAAATGTTTTCAACTATGTGATTCCAATGTTGGTGTAAGAATTCTTTTGTAGTGATACCTTGTGATCGCATAAATAGATTTCCTATACCCAAAAAGTATATTTTTATATTTTTCGTGGATTTTGAGATTTTGTACGCATGTGATCGCATTATATAATTAATTTCATGAATTTCTTATTAAGCTATCGCATTTTTCAAGTTTTTCCTAATTTTTTTCGATAAAAGAGGTAAAATAACTTGTATTTCTACAAGTTATCACTTAACCACAGACGAATACTTTGACCATGACTACATCTTGTTCGATACCTGAGGATTTTTATTGATATGGCTATGCTAATCAATATTACTATTTCAAATCTTTCTTTGTTATAATGTTTACTATTTTCTACTTATCCTCTCTTTTGCTTGTTTACTATTTCCTATCCACACTAAAATAGTCTGCATGCCAAACATTGAATATTATAACGTACAAATTATTATATCCCACATATTATACTAACTACTGATTATAATAACTAACTCAACTCCCTAAACACCCCCTAACATTTTAAACTGTTGGGAATGTGATCAAAGTCTCACATTATTTAGATAAAGGATTAATCATATGTATATAAGGGATGCCAACTATCTCTAATAGTTTGAGATCCTTTGAGTGAAACTAAAAACAAAATCATGAAGATTATGTCCAAAATAAAATATATCATACTATTAAGAAGATATGTGGACGTTGTGACCAACCTAAACTTTGTCTATTTGAAAAGGGTTTTCTTTTAAATATTTTTTTAGTACATTTAATAATATCATTTTTTCCATCTACGTTAACTCCCTTTCCCATTCAAAGTTGTAAAATATTGTTTTGTTAATATATTTAGATATTTGGATAAGTTGCTTGTATACTAGATGACACATGAAATCTAATTTATCAACCCAATGAAATTTGACTTCTCTTTTCCCCTAAAATGAGAAATCCAACTAAAAAGATCAAAAGTAAAAGAAATAATGAATCCTGAATAATCCATACTATTCTTTTAGATAATTCTCAGTGTAGGCCTTACAATTCTAAGATTCTTGAATTTTATTTCCTTACAAAAACTAATGAAATTTGTTAATAGAAATTTGACGTGTTATTAAATTATTATTTTAATTAATATATTCTTTCGCATTGGCATGGGAAGAAATTATTTGTTTTTGGAATATGGTTACTCATAATAATGGTTTGATTTTAGATTTCAAATCTATGCTTTTTACAATCATTAAACACGTATTTGAAAGTGATTTTTGAATCATCAAAATAATTTTTATCATTTTTAAAAGTATTCTAAAATAAAAATTAATTTAATACTAAATTTTATACTTTTAAATATAATTTTCATATCACCAAAATTAGTTTCAAAGGATTAAAAAAATATTTTATAATGATTTTAAAAATGACAAAAGTGATTATAACCCATCGCTCCCAAATATGCCTTAAGTACAAGTTTGAAATGCATTTTACAATTCTCTCTCATATATTTAATAATGTAATTAAAACTACCATACATATTGTGACAATTACGTACCTTTAATAATTTATCCATTTTAAAATCGATTTATAATAACTCTAACATTGATGTGTGCTTTTATTCTAAGTGAGAATATTGAAAGTGGTCTGGCAAGCAAGTCCACCATGAAAGGCTCGTAGCTACAACATGCGCATACGAGTTTCCCGCATCAACACAATTCTAGAAAACAAGTCTCAAGAAGGAGAGAACGTATGAATCCTCTCAATTTGTCCAAACGACTTTTATTTCTTTATTTCTATTCTTTGGTAAAACTATTTATAAATGCAATCAATCTTTTCCTTAAAAGAGATTATATAGATTGTAAATATTCCATTGTTTTTTATTCGGCGTAGATTTGAACCTCAACCTTTTCATCGACGTACACATTTTATGTTAATTGAATTCAATATAGAGAATTCAATATAGATAGCAAACATTAGGTTTTTTTTTTTTTTTTTTTTTTTTTTTTTTTTTTTTTTTTTTTTTTTTTTTAACTAGCATTTAAGGTATAATATACAAAATGTCTTTCAACTAATTTTGTAATTTGCGACAAAATAAAATAGACCTCTATATATTAAGCATTTCCATTATAATGGAAACATTCAAATTGAAACTAAAACACATAGATTAAGGGCATGCAAAAAGCTTAAACTAAACAAGTTAAATACAAAATATGTTGCCAATGTATCATTAGTTTTTTTTTTTTTCCCATTGTTTGGTACCGCATGAAATAGAATGATTTTTAAATTCGAAGTGATTTCAAATCTTGTTTTACTTAAAAAATTTTCATAACTAAAATGCTCGGATTGTGTAGCATTTCATAGGATTTGAAGGTAAATTATTTAGTTAACTTCAATTAACACATCATGTAGTAAAAAGTCCATATTAGTAAATTAGTAACTTTTTTTTCTTTTTCAGTTACCATCCAAACACAAGATTTTAAATACAGTCATATCAAATCTTTCTTGTTTCAAACAAAGTAAATTAATTTAAAAATTATTTCTCCGATTTTAAATCACAAGATTTAAAGTCATTTTTTAAACTTCTTAGATCCAACCAGAGGGTAAGACTTATAAAAGGTGAAGCCAAAAATTGAAATAAACTATATGCCTAAAAAACATTTTGTATAATATAAGCTCCCTAAATTTAAACATATATAAAAGTAACTTTGCAACAAAAAGAGAAAATGTTGCAACAATGATTGATGAGGAAAATGCATTTTAGAAGCCTTTTTAGTAGGAAGTCTCTTTCTTTTCTTCATAACTAAAACCACTTTCTTTTTACTTTTTGTGCTTCCTATTTTTCATAACTTGGTGGGGTTTAGAATTTTTATTATTATTATATTTTTAATCTCTCTCTCTTTCTTTCCCCATCCTCAAAGAAGAAAAAGAAAAGAAAAGAAAAGAAAAGGAAATGCCTTGCTTTTCACTTGGGGAAAGAGATTCTAATTTCCAAGGTTGGAAAAGTGAATGGGAAATTGAATTTGATGAGAGTTTCAAATCCAAGGAATTGATTTTCCCTTTTGGAACTTTCTCCATTTTGTATTTCAATTGCGTCCATTTTGTAGAAGCTAATATATATATATATATATATATATATATATATATATATATAGAGTCACATTTTGCCCCATTATTTCATGGACCACAATAGTTAGCTACTAGTTCAATGTAAAATGTTTCATATTATTTCAAAATAATTTTGGTATATAAGGAAAATTTAAGAGAGATCTTTAAAAATAGAAAAATGAGGGAACCATTTACACAAAATAACAAAATTTTAATTTTCTTTGATTGAGGTTTATAGAAGTCTTTCAGTGTCTAACAGTGACAGAAACTGATAGAAATAGATAATGATAGAAATCTATCAGTGTTTATCAACATTTTTTTTTATTACGTTTGTAAATACTTGTGAAAATTTTCCAAATTTTAACATATAATTGAGATAAAATGCATTAAGCAATCATTTTCTAAATGATAATATAAATTGTAATTAGTGATTTAATCAATTAATATCTTTTTAGTATTAAATGATCGCTATCAAGGACATTGCTTTGTTTTTTAGTGTTGTGCATAAACCTATAAATGATTATCAAATAAAACATAAAGTTGATAGGTTGATGTTCAAGTGATTTGAGATTTTCAATAACTTTTTTATTTTTTATTTTATTTTTATTATTATTATTTTTAAATAGGAGATTCTCAAGAGCTTTGTAATTATAATGAAAAAGCTAATAAGCTCCAGTCGGATTGTTTTTAGTTTCTCATCTTTAAAAATTGGGTTTCTTTTCTTACCATTATATCTTTATAATGGTTTTGATCTTTCTTAAACTATATTTGAATTCAATACTTAAATTCCAACAAATAAAAACAAGTTTATAAAACTACTGTATTTTTTTTCTAATTTTTAAAGTAACATAGGAATATCGTAACAAACAAATTTTGAGAGGAAAATAATGTTCATAAACTTAATTTTTAAAAAAAAATAAAAAATTAAGATTCCGTTTGATTATTATTTGGTTTTTTAAAATTAAGCTTATAAATACACTACTTTCACTCATAAGATTGTATGTTTATTTTTAATTTTAAAATTTAACTAGGAATTCAAATCTTTATTTAAGAAAGTGAAAATCATAACTAAAAAATTAGATAGAAACAAACATAAATTTCGAAAATGGAAAATTAAAAATGAAATCGTGATCAAACATGCCTAAATTTTGTTATCAAGTCGGCCTAAGGAGGTATTTGGAGTGGAGAGATGAGATGAGATGAGTTGAGATAAATTCAACTCATTATTGTTTAGAAGGCCAACTTCGTAAGTCATCTACATTTTATACCATGTCCACCAACAATGCACTCAGCTTTCATCACCATGATGCCTCGTTGCTCAACTCTAGCGACCACTTCTGATGACCAATTTCGACAACCACCTTCGACAGCCAACTTCAACGCTCACCTCCGATAGCCAACTCTGGCAACCACTGGCTATGGCCAACTTCGGAAACATCCAACACCACTGTTGATGGCTAACTCCGACAATCTCTCATATCGACTAATCCACCAACTCCGACGACCATTATTTTAAATTATGACTACTACAAATTTAAGCTTTGTGAAACATGGGTTTTTTGTTTTATTAAAGCTCGTGACATAAAATCGTCAATAAAACCTTAATTTAAAGCTTAAAAATAACTATTAATTTAAAAAAATATATATAAAACATAAAAAATATTTACATTTAAGTTGATGCACAAAATTATCAATAAAACACTTTTATTGACACAAAAGTACGTAAGTTTCGTCAAAACGATCAATTTTTTATTTTTTGATTAGTTCGTAGTATTTTATAGTCATTCTTTATGAAAATTGGACATTGATAAAATCACTTTTATCACGTAAGAAATCAAACAAACTTGTATATATAAACAATTTTGAGAAAAAAATTGTCAAACACATGAGTGTTTTTATTTTAAAAAGTTTTTATCAAAAGTGTTAAAATAAAAATGACATAACTAGAAACATCACATGCTCAAAATTGTAAAAATGATTGTTTAAATTAAAAAAAAATGAAATACATGATCCAAAAGTAAACCCTAAATCCCATTTTCTAAAACTGATTCGAAAAATACATGTGCACTTAAAAAAACAAAATAATAATAATGATAATAATAAAGTACAACCTATAGTTTATTAAAAAAAAATATATGTAGAATTATTGAATAAAAAAGTTTCCAAATAATAATAATCATCATAAAAAAGATTATTTATGTAAAAAAAACTACACCAGATACTCCTGATATATAAATTCAGCAACCCAAATAATCAAAATACAGACATATGAATCCCACAAATATATTAACTCCAGATATATGAATTCAATTCAATGGGACAAACAGCCTAAGTAACTTAGAAAAACAGAAAAAAAAAAAAATTTATCATATACCCATTCTTTTTCTAACTACTATTTATGAAATTTGGATAGGCTATATAGAAAAGCATTTTGAGACTTTTAAGTGGCATTTTGGTTTTCTTTTAATGATTATAAGACAGTCCAAGAGTTTCTGGTATATCTCACAAGTCACAAACAAATGAAAGCATTATCCAAGAATTTTCTTCCCCATAGTTCTTGAAATGGAAACAAAAATGATGATCGAAGAATAACATGAAATTGCAGCACCTAGATGACAATATATATAATATATACACATCATCAATGGCAATGAAAGAAAAAAAAAATCATAGCTTTGGCTCTAGACTTTTGAATTTTGAAGCATGAAATGAAAGAAAAAAAAAATTTGATTTTTCCCAAAAAAAAAAAAAAAAAAGGTATAAGAAAGTGAATGGTGAAGTCATTTTCAAGGTTGAAGAATATCTTTATATATATGTGCTTGGAAATGGTGGGAACACTTGTTCTAAATGACATTGATATTGATGCAAACCCACATGAATGTTTAGCTTCAGTACCTTTCATGGAGTATATAAGAAAATGACCCTTCTCTTCCCTTCCCCAATAATAAATCAATAAAGAAACACTAAAAAAATTTGCCAAATTCCATCTCCAACATTTATTTGATCATGTTATGCCATATGATTAGAAAATCAAAAGTTGGATGCTTCATCTAATTTAGAGGCCAGGTTTGTAATTTTGAGGACTTTTTTAAGTATTTAAATTCTGATATTTTAGGGATGTTTAGGGTGCGAATTTGAATTCTGAAATCTGAAATTAGAAAGTCTGTATTTGAGGTATAGAGTTGTGAAGATGAAGTCCTTCGACAACGTGCAAAAGAGAGAAAGAAGAGAATATGAAGTTTCTCGATAAATGTACAAATTTAACAGTAAAAGCTATAAAAGTCATTTCAAATAAACCCTAAATTTAACATTTTCGAGACTTTTCTTACATTTAAAATTCTCTCTCTACCAGCCAAATTCAAAATGGCTCTTCCATGGATGTGTAATCAGATCAGCCCTTGTTGCATAAAGTAGATTCCAAAGAAGGAGAGAGACACTTGATCTTCTTCACACAAGCTAGACATGGAGGCCAAATTTTTGGTTTTTTTTTTTTTTTAAAAAAAAAAGTTGTAACCTTTTCTTTTCCTTTCTTCCTTTTCCTTTTCCTTCTCCCCCCTTCTTCTTCCACTTTGTTAAATGCAAAACTAACCAACTTTCAAATTTGGAAAGCAAATTAAGAAATAAACAATAATGAAACTTTAATTTGTTTTCCCATCAATAAAAATTGATAAAAAAGAAAAAAGAAATACAAGAAAAAGGGAAACACTTTTGTATTGGAGAAGCCTCCTAGGAGTGAGGGATTGAGCTGTGGTTTGGAAGCACAAAGATATGCTAAAGAGTGACAGACATTTGGCAGCTTTAGGAGTTTCCAAAAAATTGTGAAGATAAAATTTTAAAAGAAAAAAAAAGACTTAGGTGGGTCACTGAGTAATATTAATGAACAGCCATTTTCCATATTATGACTTGTCAAATCCTTAATATCATCTTGGGTTACCCAAAAATATAATAAAATTAAAATAAAAGACAAAAGGGATTTGCTTTTATGCTTTTTAGAATATTAAAAGTTGTGAAACTTTAACCACAAAATCAACCATCACTCTTCTAGGAGTGAAGTGTTGCATTTTCAAGTCAATTGAGAAACCATAATTTACAAAAGCATTGGGAGGTTTGGTTAAAAAAGAATCATATTCCTTCCCCCTTTAGTTATTTTAGATGTCTTTTAATACAATACTCATTTACTAAATATCTTTTTTCTTTTTTCTTTTTTAAAAATCAAATTTAAAAAGGCATTTCACTATCTTTTTTAAGATGGCATATCATATCAAGTTTACATTTTTTTCCTTAGCAACCAAGAAAAATATATACATATCTTCACTCGACTTTTCCTTAGATCTTGTAGACATGCATTTTATTTTATTTTATTAATCTTTTTTCAAAAAAAGTTTATCATCAAAGTGTTGGAACAATGAGAATATCTCACTTTTGTATACTACACGAAATTAAACATGAAGAAGCTTCATATGTTGATTAAATTTTAAAAAATTAACAAAAGCAATAATGTAACCATTAGAAAGATATTATTATATTTTTTTTTTTTTAAAAAAAAAGAGATTAGATCACGATCTTCCCGATATGGGATAAAATAAGAAATTAGAATGTAAAATATGATAAATGAAAAAAATACAAAAGGAGCATCTAAGGGGAAGGCAAATGGGTTAGGATCGCAAAAAAGCATTTACAAAAAGGAGAAAAAGCAAAAGATAGGTTTTAGGGGAGGTGGAAAAATGGTGACGATGAAGAAATATGTGTGGGTGTATACGTGTGCGCGTAAAGAAAAAGTTATGGTTTCAAGAGTTATAAAAAGTCTTCTATCTCTCCCTTTTTATTTTATTCTATTTTATTATAGAAAAAATATCTTTTCAATCCTCGAGTTTTAAAATATGTGTCTTTGGTTCCTTAAGTTTTAAAATATAACTTTCCTATCCTTACGTTCTTAAATTTTTAAAACGGGAAGAATAGGTTTAAAGGTCCCTGAAGTAATTTTTTTTTAATTAATTTAAACAATTATATAACATTTTATATATTTTTTAAAAATGATCTTTTTTACTTCCCTTCTCATTTCCTTTCCCCTTATTTTTCTTCCTCTACTCTTTTCTCTTCTTCCCTATTGCTTTCTTCATCATATTTTTCTATTGTTATAACAAAGCTATAATTTACATTTGAATCAAAAGGAAAGGAGAGGAAGAAGAAGAGGTTTTAATTTATTTTTTTAAAAAATTTGAAATGTCATATAATTATTTAAAATAATAAAGAAACTACTCCAGAGTTTTTTTAAATCCATTCTTAAAAACTAAAGACTACAAAATGTCATTTAAAAACTTAGAAACTAAACATACAAATTCTTACGAATTGAAGAACTAATAAAACTTATATTTGAAAAACTCAAAGATCATATATATATATATATATATATTTTTCAAAATTTAGAGACTAAAAAGATAACGTTGCCTTTTATTTTATATCACTCCCTTTCAAAACTTTAATAGATGCTTGGCCACACCATATCTCTCTCCCACTCTTTTCTTTAAGTTTCCTTCGTTTGTTTTTGTTATCTCTCTCTCTTTAACTTTTTTTTTCTTCTCTTTTCTCTCTCAGTCAGCTTAAAAACAACGCGTTCTTAGCATTTTTTTTTTAATAAAAAAATTGCTTTTTCTAAAAAAAAATTAAATATACCAAAGCCCAAAAGTAAACACTCATATGATTGGGAAAAGCCAATAATTGTAGGCCCTCAAATAACAAACACTAGTTGCCCATTTGGCTTTTTTTTTCTTTTTTTTTTTTTTTTGTCTTGTTTTTTATTTTTTTTTCTTTATTTATTTATTTATTTTTGAGATAGTGGTTTATTTATAATATAGTGGAATTTTGGCTCCACAAAGGTTTTTGCATGGATGAGTTGGCAAGAGTCTATTTCAGGCTTCTTCTGTTCCCTTTTCTTATCCTTTTAACACTTTTTTTTTCCTTCATGTTCTTTTTATCTCATGTGTAATAATGTAAACTTCATTTAGGTCAACCCAACATTATCACTTAATGCTCCATTTGCTTTGATTTTGCCTTCTTCTCAACGTCTTTTTCTACTCTACAATGATAGACGAACAACTCTTACGTGGTTCTAGATTTAAAAACGAATGAATATATCTTGAATTGTACTTATATTTATGCAGTCCATTTTAATCACGCTGTAAAAAAACGAAGAAGAAAAGAATTTCATAATGGTTGGACAATTTGGTGGAATGCACAAAGATGGTTGCAGCTTATGATGCACCTAAGTGTTTTCTATTTGGTACGTTTTGGACTACACCCATTTTTGTGTATTTCACTTAGTTATCCAATTAAAATTGCCATGTGTGAAATATATTTTTAGTTTATTTTTTTTTTTACTATGTAAACAAAATGAAGGGTTGCATGAGTTCCACCTAATCATTGCCCTTAAAAATATAGATTAAATTAGAAGTTCAATCTTTGAACAATTGGGAAGGTTTAGATAGATAGAATACTCAATTTAAAGTGTATAATAAATTTCTAAACTTTTGATTTTGTGTCTAGTTAGTTTTTTATTTTTTCTTTTTTTTTTTTGCCTGATATATCATTGACTTATTCAATCATTTTCAAAATTTACAAATATCTATAAGATATAAAACTGAAAGTTTAATGTCTTACTATACGTAAAATTCAAATTTACATTTAATAGATTTGTTAATTTTAAAAAAGCATTGAATAAGTTAAGGATCACTTGCAAAATTAAAAGTCTAGAACATTTTTTATATTTTTAAACTTCAAGGGTCTATTAGACATAATATTAAAAGTTTGGGACTTATGAGACACAAACTTGTAGTGAAAGGACTAAACTTGGTAATTTAAACAAAATTATATAAAAAAAATTTGAGAATTAAAATTTTTTCTTTTAATTTTTCTTTTTAAAAAATTCAAAAGAGAGAATTATATTTTAAAAAAGTAGAAGGTAAAAATTTTCCCTTTACTATATAAAAATTTTCTATGTTTATGAGAGAGAGAGCAAAAGAGCTGATTAAGCAACCAACCTTAGTGTTAGGCCATGTGCTTAGGAATAGAAGGTGAGTTTAGGAAATAATTGGTTCCATTTTATATAGTTTTTCATTCAGCTATCAGACAAGACATTGACTTTGTTTAACATTTTGGGTGTCTTAATAAAAATTAGATCACTAATCATTATTGCTTTTTTCTACTAAACACATCCCTTTGTCAATATGATTATTATTATTATTATTATTATTTTGAAAACTATGATTAAAGAAATTCTTAATGTTTGACATGTTTGTATTATAATTGCTCTCCTATCAATTTTGTTTCCTAATTATGGCCTTTTTAATTGGTTTACTAAACAATATAATCAAACCATTCTAAAAACTTGCTCAATAAAAGGATTCAAATAAAATTGCCTTTTCTTTAGTTCAACCATTGTCGAATGAAGATTTAAATATCAACGTTTGAAATAATAATATGTGTCTTATCTACTTAAGTTTGTTCAATTTTGTATAAAACATATACCTTATTCATACATACAATTTAGATTAAATCACGTAATAAAAATGAAAAAAATTATCTTTTTATTTCTTAAATTTTTAATTTATTCCTCAAGTATTCAAGATTCAAAAATATGAGTCTCTTATCGTTGTAAATCTTATTAACAATAATAATTTTTTCATCATAATTAATGAATTATGGTGTACTATCTAACGATACTTATTAGTTGATATACTCGTTTCTCATATACTCGTTTAATTTCTTTTAACTATGTTATTATGTAGATTTACCAAATGTAAAATGGATCCACTAACTTCTTCTTAACAATTTTTTCAAGAACTCAAATAAAAACTTAACACAAAAGAATT
Source organism: Benincasa hispida (assembly GCF_027475165.1). Classification (NCBI taxonomy): domain Eukaryota; kingdom Viridiplantae; phylum Streptophyta; class Magnoliopsida; order Cucurbitales; family Cucurbitaceae; genus Benincasa; species Benincasa hispida. The sequence continues at coordinate 72,039,099 of NC_143489.1, forward strand.
GAAAATACAAATTTGACCCAAAATTTAGTTTAGATGCATGGTTGTAGAGGACAAATTTGATAATTATGAGGAATGCATTTTTAGTTGAAAAGTAATGATTGTTAGTTTAAAAAGTCAACATAGTGAAGCCAAAATGTGCAATCAAATCGGTGGGAATGGGAAAGCTTATAACATAGTACAAACTATTTTTTTCTTAAAAAAAAAAAAAAAAAAGTAAAAAAGAGTTTGCATGTTTTGATTAATAATTTTAATAATAATAATAACAAAAAAAAAAAAAAAAAGACAAAGCATGAACATGCAAACTCAACATCAAAGTCATTGTCAAAACCAACCAGTTATCATGGAGCACAAATGGTGGGTGCAAGTTCATTATAATAAAGAAATAAATAACATATTAATATCAATTAACAAATATAATAAAGTAGAAAATAAGTTGTAAATTATTGTTATAATTAGTCTTTAGATATATTTAAGATTAATGATAATTATATTATCTTCGTCAATAATTTTGTTATGTAAATAAATGATTAATCGCATAAAATAAATATTTATTGATTATAATTGTCAAATGACTATTATTTTTTAATATGATTTATTTTTATTAAAACATATAATTGCAAATATTTTAGAAAATGAACTGCCGTGTACTAGACTAGGTCTATGTTGTGTGTACAAATTTTGTTGCTCGAGTATTATTACATAGAAAAATTTCTAAGTTTTTCTTTTCAAAATAATATCGAGGCCAGTTTTTAAATTAAAAAAAATGAGTCAATTTATTCATAAATATAGTAAAATTTCACTATCTATTAGTGATGGATCGCTATAGACATATATCAATGTTAGTGATAGATTTTTATCGTGGTTTATCGCAATCTATCACTAATAGATAATGACATTTTGCTATACTTGAAAATATTTTCAATAGTTTTGCCATTTAAAATATTATCGTAATATGAACGAATTTTCTTTCTCAATTATTATTACAAAGAAAGAATTCTATGTTTCTTTTCAAGATATTGTCTAAAAAACAAAATCAAATTGAAACCAAACTAAATTGTTAGGCAATTTTCATTCTTTCAAAACTGAATCAATTTCTATTTTTCTTTTTTCATTAAAATTTCTAGTAGAAGTTAAAAATTCAATTTCAAATGTTGTAGAACGAATTAATATTACTATTTAAACTGAAATAAAAAGAAAGCATAGAGACTAATTCGATCCGTTTTGTTAAAATTCAAATAAATATATAAATCAAAAGCTAAAAATACAAGAGCCACAACCAATTGTATTTAACCTTCACAATAACAACAAATAAAACTTTTGGTCATGAGCATGTAAATTATAATTCTATTTGATTTGAGTCCCTACTCTTAATGTTTTCCTAAGAAAAAAAATCCCTACTCTTAATTTAAAAAAAAAAAAAAAATCTGAATGCCCTTGGGACAAAGACTTTATCATCAAAATAACATGACAATTCATAGTCTTTAGTTTATTTTAAATATATTGATGTGACATCTACTAAAATTAAACAAACCCAACAAAACAAAACTCCTTCCGACATATTTGAGTATTTAATTAATTTATTTGATGTGACCTATTATTAAAATTAATTAACCAAAAAAATATAGAATAATTATTTTAAACGATAATATTATTAAAAATATTTTAAAAATAATAAAATACTATTATAGACCGCAATAGACCGTAATAGACATATAATATATATATATATATATATTATGCGTCAAAGTCATAATATGATATTATGTTCAAACATAATATATATATATGTGTGTCAAAGTCAATCAACTTGAAGAAATAAAATTTCTAAAATTAGCACGTTGATTGTTTGATATTGTCTACCTTTGATATCACAACAAACTATGGAGTTTGGTTCTAACTAAATGTTTTGGCTTTGTTCTTGTAGTTTAGATTTAGTGTAAATTCGGTTCATGTTATTTAAAAAATTTTAATCTAATTTTTGTGGTATGACTTTAACATCAATTTACCGATATCATTTTAAAAGTCTCAATTTGATCAGTATAATTGAAACAAATCTCACAAATCATCTATGAACTTTAGTTTGTGTATGATATGATATTATGTTCAAACCATAGGAATCAAATTAAAATGGATAGAAATGTAGTAATTAAATTAAAACCAAGTCCAAATTTGTAGGGACCAAGTTAGTAATTCAATTTAAAATTATTCCTAGCTAATGAAGCATTGAAGAATTTAACCCATTAAAAATGTTGGAAGTTGTTCTTGGTCCTTTTAGTGAACACTTACCCCCAATTAAGGTTGTTCTATATCACCATCTATCTCGTCTTCCTAAAACAAAAAAGTCTTTTTCCAACAAGATTCCCTTATTCAAGGTTCATCACAAGTAACGTATACGACTAAATGAGGTAGCTAGTTATTGTTTCATTTAATCTTGAACTTAGAGATTTGTATTTGATAGGTCCCTAATTTTAAAAAGTTTATAAATACTTAAAGGAGCGTTTGATGTGCAGATTTGAAATGTTAAGCTCGAGAATGTTATGTCTAGGGTTAGGTTTGGAGGTCTAAGTAGTTTGTGTTTAAAACAATTGTGTTTAAAGTGCAGGTTATATAAGTCCGAGTTTAAGAAGTCTGTATTTTGAGTGTACACTTAGGAAGTCTGAGAATGAAATGCAGATTTATAAATCTTGAATTTATGAAATATTTTCTTATATCTAATTCGTGGTTAGATTTTATATTAGTTTAAATTTTTAATCTTAATTATTTTAATATAGTTAAGTTTAAAATAAACTAAAAAATTTAGAAAAATATTTATTTTTTTTAAAAAGATTTTGAAATAGAGATTTGATCAATATTATAATTTTATTTAATTTATTGTTTTAATAATTTGATATTTTGATTTTAATGGATTTTGAAATAAAATTTCATAAACTTTTGACATTTTAACTAATTTAAATTAGGTATTTCTACACATATTGTCAAAATAAATATACTTAATTACACCTTATAAAAAATATATAATAATATTAATATGAAACATATAAGGGAAGTTTCTTGTGATTATGAACTTTCTACAATAGTTTTCTTTTCATAACCTATACAAGTAAGGAACCTATAAATAAGTGATCCATTTTCATCTAATATATATATATATATATATATATATATAAATCTAAAATGAAAGAAACATTAATATTTAAGAAAGAAGAGAAGAGAGAAAATTAAAAGATATAATCTAATAGAAAGTGTATCTCAAAAAACATTATTCGACAATTAAGGGTTTGTTTGGAATGAATTAGAAAAAAATATTTTCCAAAAATTCATTTTCATTAAAACACTTTTGATAAAAGCTCCTTAAAATAAAAACACATGTGCATTTGACAACTCTTTCTTAGAAGCATTTTTAAGTACAATTTGTTTGTTTGTTATATGCTAAAAGTGTTTTATTAATGTTTTTCAAGATTTGTCGATCGCGATTGGAGGTTGGCCGGAGTTGTGGCTAGAAGTTTACCAACATGGTCAACAGAGTTGGCAACTGGAGGTTGACCGATAGCAGTCACCAAAGGTGGCCATCGAAGTTGGATGATGGTGGTCATCAGAGGCGGTGTCCAAAAGTTGGCTGAGAAACTTCCTAAATTGAATTAGAAAAAGAAAAAAAAAAGTGTAATCCATGAATTTTATTAGTGTTTGTTATTCAAAACCATGAGAAGAGCATAATCTCTTACTCCAAACAAGGTTTGGGCTTAGGATGCCTAACTCATCCCAAGTCCAACCTTTGAAACAAACACCTACTAAACTTTTAAAATAATTCCAATAAGTCTATAAACTTTGTATTTTGTCTAACATATACCCAAACTTTTAATTTTGAGTCATAGGAGATCCTTTGACCTATACGACATTTTGTAAAATTCACAATTCTATTATATACAAAATTGAAAGTTTATCTAATAGGTTTATTAATTTAAAAAATATCTATTACTACATCGGGAACCTATTCTTGAAAGAAATGGAGTGTTTGACAACCACTTAAAATAGTTTTTAAAGTGTATTTTAATAAATTCTTATTAGAAGTATTTAAATAAAAGAGTTTTTTTTTTTTAAAAAAAAAAACACTTTTTTCTTGAGTGAATCTAAATGAACCCTTATGAATATTTTTTTAAAATTAAAAACCTATTAGACATAAACCTGAAAGTTCACGAATTAAACTTGTAGTTTAATTTTATTATTTTTTTACACTTGCAACAAACTTGTCCGGGAAGAATTACATATATAAAGAATTAAACTACATATATTTTTCTTTGATATATATATCAGGTGCAAAATAGAAAAATAACACACCATCTGAGACTGCATTATATATTAACCTTCAATAATGATCAAAATAAAGAAAGCAAAGTCAAAAATCTCAATTTCAACCAGTGCTACCAAAGCTTATAAGTTCCTAAAAAGTTGAGGGAATATGTTCCAGAGTTGATTGATTATGGCACCAAAGCTAATACAACATCAAATGATTAAACATCAACCAACTAAGGTAGAATTATGCTTATATGACATCCTCTACATTACACTTATTTCTTTACTTTATGACTGGTAGACTCGAGACAATTTCTGCATAGCATAATAATTCAGCAGCCATAGAAACAGCAACATAAATGAACTGTGGCTTGAACTTTAGGATAAACAAAGATCAGCTCAAAGGTTCTGATGAATGATAACTGAGTAAGTAGTACTGCACCTTGTTTGAGAATAGGATCGATTCCGAACCGGGGAACATACAAAGAAAAACATTCAGAAATGCAGAAGGAAGAAGCTAAAAGGAAAATACAAGATGCTTCGGTGCCGTGGGCTATATAAGAAAAGCCGCGAATCTTGAGATGAAAAACTGTATGCATTTGAGTGTGTTGGGCTTGCACACTTGATACTCTGAATTATGAAAGCCCAAATGATGAAATGGCCCTTTTGCTGGTCCAAATCGTGATCAACCAAGTTATTTTGCCCCAAAATTAAACTGGTAGGTAAAAAACTTGGTCCTGCTTGCTCCACGATCTTCCAGTTGATGTGCAACACGTGGAATAATCCACTATCTTCTGCCTGATGGAAGAAAAAATGCTTTCTGTTTCTGATGGGAAATTTTCAGACAAATTATTTTCTTTCTCTCTCACGTTCTCTCTATCGTTTGCAGAAAAATTTTGCTAACCATTTTTCTGTCTAATTATTTTCGTGTGATTGTCGAGAGAATGAAGAAGAAGAAGAACATGCAACCTTCTAATGAGAAAGAAGAGGAAGAGATCTATACGATGATATACGTGGTTTGGCAAAACAGTGCCTACATCCACAGGAAGGAGAAAAATTTTATTCAAGAGCTAAGTCACACTTTTCTTTACAGATCTTGTAGCTTTCTTGTAAGCTTCTGTCAGATTGTTTCTACAAATTGTAAATGGCGCATATTTATACATTTTGTCTGATACAAGTAGTTACATAACAAACTATAAAGAAAAATGTAAAAGGCTGTTGAATATTCGATTGTATGCTTGAGCTTATTTTACTTCAAATCTCCACCTTAAGCTCAACATGCAAGCTCTTCTCCTTCCAGATTTGACGTGTCTTCACCCTTTTTTAGGAAGCTGGAAGCCGATTTGACCAAGACAGTTCGCTAGCTTGAGCTTTGAAATTGGTTTGGTAAGCATATCAGCGGAATTCTCGTTGGTATGAACCTTTAAAACTTTGACTTCACCTTTTACTATTCCGTCTCTTACAAAGTGATATTTAATATCTATGTGCTTGGTCCTTGAGTGGTATTGAGGGTTTTTTTGAAAGATGAATGGCACTTTGGTTATGATAGTAGATCTTTACTACTGTTTGATTGATACCAAAGTCCTTCATCAACCCCTTTAACCACAATGCTTCTTTTATTGCTTCTGATAAAGTCATGTATTCTGCTTCTGTGGTTGATAATGCTGTGATTTACTGCAGATTTACTTTCCAACATAATAAATTTGGATCATATAAGAATAGATAACCTGTTAATGATCTTCTTTTGTTTTGGTCACCTGCAAAATCTAAATCAACATATCCATATAACTCTAGTTCTATTTCTTTTGTACTTTGATATGTTAATTTTGATTGTTTAGACCATATTAAGTATCTTAATATCCATTTTGTTGCTTCCAGTGCCTTTTTTCAAGGTTAGACATGTATCTACTGACATGACTAGTACAGTAGGATAGGTCTGGTATAGTAGATATCATTAGATACATTAGACTACCTTCTGTTTGATTGTATGGAATTAATTGTATTTGAGTCAAATGTTCTATGTATGTTTCCTTTGGTGAGTTTTCTGAAGAAAGTTTAAAATGACTAGCAATAGGTATTGTGACAGGTTTTGCATTAGACATATTAAATTTGTTGATAACCTTTTCACAGTAATTTAATTGACTAATGGTAAGAATAGAGGAAGCCCTGTCTCTACTTATTTCAATCCCAAGAATCTTTTTAGACTGACCCAAGTCCTTCATGTCAAACTCTCTCTTTAGGAGATCTTTAACATGTCTTAAATCCTCTTTAGATTTCCCAGCTAGTAACATATCATCGACATAGAGTAGTAGATAGACTTTATCCTTATAGGTTGTTGAATTAACATAAGAACAAATGCCATAGGTACTTCTTTGAAATCCAATACTCTCTATATAATTATTAAATCTTCTGTACCAGCATCTAGGGGATTGTTTAAGACCATATATAGATTTGTTTAGGAGACAAGAAAGGTCTTCCTTCCTTCTTTTTTCAAACCCTTTAGGTTGAACCAAGATAACTTCTTCTAGATTTCCATGAAGGAAAGCTGTTTTAACATCTAGTTGATCTAGTTCAAGGTTGTACTGAACAACTAGAGATAATAGAAGTCTAATAGAGGTTTGTTTTCCTACTGGTGAAAAAATTTCAGAGTAGTTTATGCCTTCCCTTTGGGTAAACTCCTTAGCCACTAACCTAACCTTGTACATAGGCTTTTCTTCTTTGGTAGAACCCTCCTTTAGTTTATATATCCACTTAGAAGCTATAGGTTTGTATCCTTTAGGAAGAGGGGCTAGGGTCCAAGTATTATTGATAGTGAGTGATTCCATTTCTTCACACATAGCTTGAATCCAAGACCTAGCATTAGGGCAGTTCACTGCCTCTTCAAAAGTAGCAGGTTCTTGGTCATTAGGAGCTATTATGGCATTTAGGACTAGGTTATGTAATTAGTTTCAATATACCTAGCCGGAGGAACTATCACTCTTATTTGTCTATCCCTAGCTAATTAATACTGACTTAAATCAGGTAGAATTTCAATATTCTCAATATGCTCATTTGAGTTTTCCTCTTCTTCTTCTTTAGTTTCATTAGGAGGGTTATGACTAGTGGAAGTATCTTTAGGTGTCTCCACCTCAATCCTAACAATACTAAGGCCTTTAGAAACTTCACAAGTTGTCTTTTCTTTTTGCATAAACATTTATTTTTCTCTAAAAGTGACATCCCTACTTATAACAAATCTTTTCTCAATAGGATTCCACATCTTAAAGCCTTTAACACCTTCTAAGAACCCAACAAACATACACTTTACTGCTCTAGACTTTTGTTTCCCCTGATTTTGGTGAATATAACCAACACATCCAAATACCCTTAGATTTTCTAGGTTTGGTGGATGTTTGTCCATTTTTCTTCAGGAGTTAGGAAGTTTAGGGAGGAATGAGGACACCTATTTAAGGTGAAAACAGTGTAGCTTACTGCCTCAGCCCAATTCTTTTCACTAAGGATTGCATTGGAAAGAAGACATCTAACCCTTTCCTTGATTGTTCTATTAAGTCTTTCAGCAACTTCATTCTGTTGAGGAGTAAATCTAACAGTCCTATGCCTAGTTATTTCTATTTTGTTTACAGAACTTATTAAACTCTTCACTACAGAATTCCAGTCCATTATCAGTTCTTAGGTATTTAATTTCTTTAGAAGTTTGCTTCTCTATCATGAGTTTCTACTCCTTAAACTTATCAAACACTTGGTCTTTAGTTTTAAGGAAGTAAACCCAACTTTTCCTAGAGAAGTCATCAGTAAAAAAGAGTAAATACTTTGAGCAACTTAGACTAGGTGTAGGAGCTGAATCCCATAGGTCAGAGTGAATATAATCTAGGATAGCTTTTGTGCTGTGTTGTGCTTTAGTGAAACTTTGCCTTGTGGCCTTTCCTAAAACACAATGTTCACAAAAGGTTAGATTTTCTAAGAGACCTTTAGGTAGAATCCCTTGTTTAGATAGGACTTCTAGGCCTTTAGCACTAATGTGAGACAATCTCTTGTGCCAAACATCAGTCTCTGTGAATTCATTTGTGTGGCAACATATGCCCCTGTTATCATTTCAACTCCTTTGACCACAAATAAGTCATTTATCTTTTCTCCAACTTGTATTACCTTAGAATCTTTTAGCACCTCAAGGGTCCTCTTTTACCCCTATATTCACACCCAATTGGATCAAGCATACCTAAGGAGATTAGGTTTCTCTTAAGAAGTGGAACATATCTCACATTCCTAAGAAGTTCAATAGTTCCATCTTTAAGTTTCATAGAAATAGAGCCAATGCCTTCTATCCTACAACCTTGGTTATTTCCCATATAAACCATTTCTCCTTCAATTTCTTTACAGGTGTCGAACCATGGTCTCATTGAGGTTATGTGATAGGTGCATCCAGAATCTAGGATCCAATCATATTTTCCTAGAGGATTTACATGGTTGGATTTGTCTAAGGTTGAGGCTAAAGCATCTGAGTAAATAAAAGAACCTTCTACAATAGAAGCTTCGGGTTGTTTACCTTTAGAGTCCTTTTCTTTCTCTTAGTTCTTCCTCTTAAGAATAAAACAGTCTTTGATTAAATGTCCTTTCTTTTTGCAATATTACATTTTAATTTCTGTTTAGGCTTGTTATTTTCTGAATTATGTGATTTTCTGTCCTTTGAGTGATTTGGATTAAAGTTTCCTTTAACAAATAACCCTTCACCACTGGGATGTTTCTTTTTTGTCAGTTTGTAACTCTAGCTCTCTAGTTCTTAGGGCTGATATTATAGTATCAGTACTTATACTATCCCTTCCATATTTTAGAGTATTTTTAATCTCCTTATAGGGTTCAGGCAAAGAATTAAAAAGCACATAAGCCTCATTTTCATCCCCATGTTTTTCTCCTAAGGTTTTGAATTCAGCAACAATTTTCTTGAATTCATCTAAATTATCAGTCAAAGATTTTGATGAATCCATTTTAAATGTAAACAATTTCTCCCTAAGGTACATTTTCCTAGGAAGATCTTTGGTAGCATATAATTCTTCCAGTTTAGTCCATATCCTATAGACTGTTTCATGATCTAAAACTTGTCTTAAAACACTATCACTAAGGTTTAGAATCGACGTACCATATTCTACCAGCTCCCAATCTTCTTTTTCTTGAGCTGTCACAGAGGCTGGGAGAGTTGATGGGTCAAGGAGACCTTTGTGAGCCTTCTGTTGGTAGAGAATTGTTTTGATTTTGGCCTTCCATAGGCCAAAATCTCATTTGCCATCAAACTTCTCTACTTCGAATCTTGCTACTGACATCTTGGAGTGAAAAACTTGAATCTTGAATCTTCAAGAACTGCAATCTTGTAAGTCTTTTGCTCTGATACCACTTTGTTGGGTTTGCACACTTGATATTCTGAATAATGCTGGATCTTTTGCTGATCCAAATCGTGATCAACCAAGTTGTTTTGCCTCAAAATTAAATTAGTAGGTAGAAAACTTGGTCCTGCTTGCTCCATGATCTTCCAACTGATGTGCAACACGTGGAATGATCCACTATCTTCTGCCTGATGGAAGAAAAAATGCTTTCTATTTCTGATGGAAAATTTTCAGACAAATTATTTCCTCTCTCACGTTCTCTTTATCATTTATAGAAAACTTTTGCTAACCTTTTTTCTCTTTGATTATTTTCGTGTGATTGCCGAGAGAATGAAAAAGAAGAAGAACATGCAATCTTGTAATGAGAAAGAAGAGGAAGAGATCTACATGATGATATACGTGGTTGGGCAAAACAGTACCTACATCCACGAGAAGGAGAAGAATTTTATTCAAGAGCTAAGTCACACTTTTCTTTACAGATCTTGTAGCTTTCTTGTAAGCTTCTGTAAGATTTTTTCTACAAATTGTAAATGATGCATATTTATACATATTTTGTCTGATACAAGTACTTACATAACAAATTGTAAAGAAAAATGTAAAAGTTTGTTAAATATTCGATTGTTTGCTTGAGCTTATTTTACTTCAGAGTGCTTTATACCATACTAGAATATTGAGATCTTAACTGATCTTTTTCTTTTTTTCTTTTTTTCTTTTTTTTTTTTTTTATATATTCCTGAGTATCGGGACAAGCTTGTATGCACCTCGACTGATCTCACGGGATAACCCGCCTGACTCTACAACATTTGCATGTCAAGGAAATTTGTAGGAAATTAATTCTTAGGTTGATGACCATCGTGGATTGAACCCTTGATCTCTTAGTCATTTATTGAGACTATATCCACAATGGTTATTGAGAGCTTAACATATCGACCAGATGATTGTAGAAATGGTAGACAAGATCACAGCAGATTAATTTTATAAAGTGTTCTCAGGCGCATATAGATACAACTAGATAGGTTATTTTCTTATATGGAATTAATTTAGACATCTTGAACATTTCAGGCTCTTATTGAGTGGGGAAGTCCTATATGCAATACGATATAGAAAATAAAAAAGGAGAAGGAACCCAGATAGGAGGATTCTGAGTAAACATATAAAATGACTATGAACTTCATTTTACATTCGTTGTTGCAGTAATTTATTGATACCGGTTACTGCATTTTTTACTTTAAATAATCCTCAACTTGATTCGAACCATCACCATGGTTGCTTACACTATTGAATAGAGAATTCAAAGCTTGCGGGAAAAGAGACTACATGAAGTTTATTCAACGGAATGCATGAACAAATCGTATGGAAACAAATGATGGGAAAACAAGGAAGTAGCATTAATAATGATCCAACGCGTTCGTATAGATGACACGCGAGTGGAGGTATCCTATGCAATGAGTTTACTATTGCATGAGTTTGCAATAATAACTACTAGATGTGACACCGTTAACTAGTTAAGTTCCTATTTCAATTGGATGACCTAGGCAACTTAGTTTAATCCTGAGTATATTATAAATTCCTATTCATGAGGATTGTTCTTTGACTTGTATGAGTGAGGGTGGCCAGATCGTCGTCCCAATATGCCTACCATCTTGGGAACAAGACCGAGTGGAGAACTAGGAACATAATGATACAAGATGAAACTCACTCCTTCCTGCTTAAGTACGTAGATGAGTGTTCCCGAGTGGTGTTTCCAGGATTTGAACAAATAGCCCTACCCTCTCATTGGCACGAGAGTGGTTTTTGTTTATTGGTTAGACCATAAATAGGTTGTTCATTAGAGGCACTGGTACTTAAGGACTCAAATGTAACTCAAGGGTAAAACGATAATTTGATTCAATTGGTGTTACTAATGCTCGTGAAGGACTAGCTTGCTGGTATTAGTTTATATCTGTGGACACAAGAATATATCTATAATGAGAAGAGTGCAGTCCTGGGTCTTTAATGGAATGTATCGAATATTGATTAATTTGGATAATGAATTTAGCCAATTAATTTCATATCATTAGAACTTTTGATCTACAAGTCCACCAGGTCCCTTGTTAGCTCACTAGAGGATACTCAAAAGGGATAGTTTGAATTGTTCAAATTAATTTGAGGAAACTCTATATTAATGAGATTAATATATAATTAATTATAGATATGATCTATAATTAAATTGGAAAGTAATATTTGAATAAGATTCAAATTAGTTAATTCAAGTTAATTAGATTCATAAAGAATTAATTAATATAAAGGTATTGCACACATGCATGTGATGCATATGATAATTAAATATATACATTCTATTAGGTTTAATGTATAATTAGTTATTTAATTATTGTATAAATTAAAATTAAATAAGTATTACTTAATTGTGCAAATTAAATAAGTGTTATTTAATTGAGCTAATTAATTAAATAAGTGTTATTTAATTCACTACAGGTACTCTACTCCCTAGAAAGACACTATTCTCCTCTCCCTCTCCCAATAGCCAATAATTGGATACCACCTATCCTCTATTAGAACTGTAAGAGAATAACGAGGTTTCTCTCGTAGTAGCATTCGAGATCGTTTAAGAAATTGTTCATGATCAAGACCGTTTAGAGATCCATTCGTTAGAACCTTAAAGAGACTTGTTTGTGGCATTAGAAAATCTACAAAGATAAGAATCGTTCTAATCCTTTCCATAAAAGCAAGCTAATTTATGTGTTTATTTATTCTGTTTAGTGTAACAGTTTTGTTTAATGTAAAATTGAATCGCGGGATGCAAGACGTTCCTCGTCGAAACACTTCCGTTGCGAGATCTAATCCCTACAATTGGTATTAGAGGCAATTTTTTGCATACTCGTTCTTCATATTTTTTCGAAACAAAATTGTTTAGAGATGGGTATTATTATGCATTATGAATGTTTGAATGTTGGTTTGCAAAATTGGATGTTTTCGATTTTGGCACTAGATTACTTCTTAATTTGATTAAATTGTAAGGGCTCGTTGTATTTTTGGGAAATATATTTCTTGCTTCGAGTCTGTTAGTCTGTGTCGTTCGTGGAAAAAAAGTTGCTGTGAAAAGAACTTATGAAAACAAAGACGAAACAAGAGAAAATGGAGAGAAAGAGTAAAATTCGATTTTTTAAGGACAACTTTCAGTAATTTGTTAATTTCTAGAGTTCTATCCGTTGGATCGTGCTGAAATTTGGTCAGCATGTGAATGACACTTAACGCCTCGTTTTGAACGGTTGGATCGTCAATTTGAGCATTGGCTTATCCACCACTGCCACCGAACAGAAGTAATTTTTTCTTCCCTAATTTCCTTTTTTGTAATTTAGTTAATTAATTAATTTAATTGTTATATTAATTTAATCCATTAATTTTGCATTAGGGTGCCAAAAATTGGTCCAATTTTTGCTATTTAATTTAATTATTTATTAGAGGGATGTTTTGAATTATTTTTTGAATTCATATTACATATTGTATGTCATATAGATTCTAAATACCCACTTTAGGATAAACATGTACATGCATCATAATTAAATATAAATAGTTATATTTTAGATGCATGATTAAGTTAGCATGCTCATGCATCATAATATAATTGATTGATTTATAAAATAATTCTCCATAAGTTACATTTGTAGGAAGATTCTGTCTGGGAGGGGTATTTAAACTGATGGAGACAGAACACCTCCACCTGAGAACCGACCTGAAAGGTGAATTAGGCAAATATTTTATAAGTATACAATAAATGGTTGATTTTATTAAAGGATTTTAATAAATGAAATCAAGTATTGTTAAATTATTCAATATAAATGTTATATTGAGCAAATCTAAAGGACTTAAATAAATTCATTAGCCAGGCTTTAACTAAGTATAATAAAATTGTATAAAATATTAAAATACTTTAGTGAGAAGAAGTTGGTATATATGATATATCAAATTTCAGCTCTCACGTCCCCAAGAGTTCACATCATGAGATTCACGCTCAGCTTCGTGTCGCTCTGGCAGCGACCTCCCTTCGGAGAGTATTTGCATGAGTCAATAACAAGATGAATGGAGAAAATATTCATAGTAAGTGGGAGAGGAACACGTGTCAACATATCCCACGGTCTCCTTCATTAGGTTGTCCCGTGAGATTCCTATAGTCCGCCTACGTGTCGTCCTAGAGCGACCATCCCTTCGGAGGGCCTCATCATAGGGGTCAGAACAACAAATACTCCAGCAATGGATAGGGTTTCTTAGATAAATCCTCAACAATTGTCTTTCCCTTTGGTAATCTGTTGAAGCCTACCTCTGTGATCCAAAAATGAGAGGGTCACAGTTACGGGATGAAAAAAGTTTGTTAATGAAGCCTTATCCAAACAACGGTAGCTAAAAACTATAGGAATAAAATTTATTTTAGTATTAGTAATTGGTTGAGATTGTCTCAATTCAGAGGAGGAGTGGTTGATCACCCTTTGGTGGTTGTTGTTCTAAACCTCTGAAGTATCGTTGCAAAAACTGAAATCAATAGTTTAATTGAGGTTCTTTAATTAAATATGTTTTTACTAAATTCATTAGATAATTTAGTAACCAGTTATGACAAAGATAACTAATAAGATCAATTGATTGTTATATGTTTCAGCATATTTTCCACAATCATATCTTTGCTTAAAAATGAGAAATTAACTGGTGAAAACTATGTGACGTGAAAATCTAACCTGAATAGGATTCTAGTTATCGATGATTTGCGGTTTGTCTTGACGGAGGAATGTCCTTCAATCCCCACTCAAAATGCATATCAAGCTTTGAAAGATGCTTATGACCATTGGACGAAGGCCAATGATAAAGTGGAGTCTACATCTTGGCAAGTCTGTCTGATGTTCTTACCAAGAAGCATGAAGCACTGATGACTGCACGTTAGATCATGGAGTCCCTCTAGAAGATGTTTGGACAATCGTTCTCTTAGACCCGACACAAGGCATTCAAGTACATTTATAATGTGTGTATGAAAGAGAGCCAATAAGTGAAAGAACATATTCTCGACCTAATGTTCCATTTCAATGTCGTCGAAATGAACGGTGCGGTCATAGACGAGCAGAGTCAGGTGTCATTTATTTTGGAATTTCTTCCGAAGAGTTTTCTTCAGTTTTGTAGCAATGCGGTAATGAAAAATATATAGTACAATCTAATTACCCTACTGAACGAATTACAAACTTTTAAGTCTTTTGAAAGATAAGAGATCAGTAGAAGGAGAGGCAACTATTGTCCATTCAAAAAAGTTCTATAACGGTTCATCCTTTGGAACTAAGTCTATTCCATCGACTTCTGATACTAAGAGGATCCAGAAAAAGAAAGAAGGGAAGAAAAGACTCCCGCTACTGGTAAAGGCAAGGACAAAGCTAAGATTGACAAGGGCAAATGTTTCCACTGTAATGTGGATGGTCATTGGAAATGCAATTGCCCCAAATACCTTGTTGAGAAGAAGAAATAGAAGGAAGGTAAATATGATTTACGAGTCTTGAAAACTTGTTTAGTGAAAAATGACCATAATGCCTGGATACTTGATTTAGAAGCTACTAATCATGTTTGTTCTTATTTACAAGAAATCGGTTCCTTCTAGCAACTAGAATAAGATGAAATGATGCTCAAGATTGGAACAAGAGACGTCATTTCAGCTCGTGCAGTGAGAGCTGTTAAGTTGTCTTTTGTAAATAGATTTTTGTTTTTAGAAAATTTATATATTGTTCTCAAGATGAAGATGAACCTTGTTTCTATTTCCTGTTTAATTCAAATAAAGCGTTCATTTTGGAAAATGGTGACTATTAGTTCAGCTAAACTAGAAGACAACTTATATTTGTTAAGACCAATTGAATCAAAAACATTTTTAAATCAAGAGATGTTTAAAACTGCTAATACTCAAACTAAAAGACGAAAAATTTCTCTATGTAACAATGATAATATCTTTGGCATTTGAGATTAGGCCACATAAATCTCGATAGAATCAGAAGATTGGTAAAGAATGAACTCTAAGTAAGTTAGAAGATGATTCACTACCTCCATGTGAATCTTGTCTCGAGGGAAAAATGACCAAAAGACCTTTTAGTGGAAAAGGTTATAGAGCCAAAAAGCCTTCAGAGCTCATACATTTGGATATTTGTGGTCTGATAAATGTGAAGGCTAGAGAAAGGTATAAATACTTCATCTCTTTTTATAGATAATTATTCAAGGTATGGTTACTTATATATAATGAAACATAAGTCTGAAGCCTTCGAAAAGTTCAAAGAGTATAAACTAAAGTTGAAAACCTATTTGGTAAATTAATTAAAATACTTTGATATGATCGAGGTGGAGAGTACATGGATTTAAAATTCCAGGACTATTTGATAGAATATGAAATGTAATCTCAACTCTCAGCACCTGGTACACCTCAGTAGAATGGTGTATCAGAAAGGAGAAATATAACCTTATTAGATATGATTCATTCTATGATAAGTTATGCTCAATTGCCTTACTCGTTTTGGGGTATGTATTTCACATCTTGAACAACTTTAGTTTATACTCTTTGAAAAATTTAGAGTATAAACTAAAGTTGAAAACCTATTTGGTTAATGAATTAAAATATTTCAATCTGATCGAGGTAGAGAGTACATGTATTTAGAATTCTAAGACTATTTAATAGAACATGAAATGCAATCTCAACGCTCAACACCTGATACACCTCAGCAGAACGGTGTATCAGAAAGGAGAAATATAACCTTATTAGATATGATTTGTTCTATGATGAGTTATGATCAATTGCCTTACTCGTTTTGAGGTATGCATTTCACATCTTGAACAATGTTCCCTTGAAGAGTGTTTTTGAAGCACCTTTTGAGTAATGAAGGAAATGTAAACCGAGTTTACATTACTTTAGAATCTAGAGTTGTCCTACACATGTGTTAGTGACAATTCCTAAGAAGTTGGAACCTCGTTCAAGATTGTGCCAATTTGTTAGCTACCCTATGGAGACGAAAGATGGTCTGTTCTTTGATCCTCAAGAAAATAAATTATTTGCATCGACAAATACTATAACTTTAGAGGAAGATCACATGAGAGATAAAAAACCACACTGGAAGTAGTATTAAGTGAAGCTACTGACGAATCAACAAGGTTGTTGATAAAGTTGGTCATTCATCAAGAGTTAATGAAGAAGTCGACATTTCAAACCAGTCTCATCCTTCTCAATCGTTGAGAGTGCCTCGACGCAGTGGGAGGGTTGTGATACAACTTGACCGTTACTTTGATTTAACTGAAACTCAGGTTGTCATACCAAATGATGGTGTTGAGGATCTATTGTCCTATAAACAGACGATGAATGACGTAGACAATGACCAACGGGTCAGAGCCATGAATCTTGAAATTGAGTCCATGTACTCTAATTCAGTATGGGAGCTTGTAGATTTACGTGAAAGGGTCAAATCCATAGGGTGAAGAGAGATGTAGCTAGAAAGGTAAAGACTTTCAAAGCTAGACTTGTATAGCAAAGAGTTATACCCAAAAGGAAGAGGTTGACTATGAGGAAACTTTTTCTCCTATTGTTATGCTTAAGTCTATAAGAATTCTCTTGTCCATAGTCACGTATTATGAATATGAGATATGATGGATGTCAAGACTGCTTTTCTGAATAGCAATGTTGAGGAAAATATCTTTATGTCTCAACCCGAGGGGTTCATAGTTCAAGATCAGGAGCCAAAGGTTGATCAAATGGGAGTTTGTTGGGTTTTATGCCCTAAAACTCATAGATAATAAACATTATTAATTAGTTGTCATCAATAAAGAGTTATCAATGTTAATTCAATAAAGGTTATTGTTTGTGTTATTTGTCTATTGTCTTAATAACCATTAATCCTATAAACTACCATCCAAGATTGTCTCATGAGTCTTTAATTGTATGTGGAGACATACATAGATCAATTTTCAAGATGCAACTGAAAGGGTTTATAGTATAGAGATAAGGCTGGGAACCTTATCCTGGTAACACTATGTATACGGTCCACTTTGTATTTGATACAAACGCAATGATCCAACACGTTCGTGTAGATGACACACGAGTGAGATATCTTATGCAATGAGTTTGCATAAAACTAGACTGCGAAATAGTAACCACTAGATGTAACATGGTTAATTAGTTAAATTCCTATTTCAATTGGATCGCCTAGGCAACTTAGTTTTAATCCTGAGTACATTATGAACTCTTATTCACAATGGATTATCCTTTGGCTTGTATGGGAGAGGGTGGTCAGATCGCCGACCCAACTTGCCGACATTGGTCTATATCCATAAACACATAAATATATCTATACTGAGAAAAGTGTAGTTGTGAGCCTTTAGTTGAGTATACCCACAGTTAACAAATATCGATTAATTTGGTTAATGAGTTTAGCCAATTAATCTCATATCGTTAGAGCTTCTGATCTATAGGTCCACTCGTTAGCTTACTAAAGGATACTTAAAAAGGATAATTTGAATTAATTTGAAGAAACTATATATTAATGTGATTAATATATAATTAATTATGAATATGAACTATAATTAAATTGGAAAGTAATATTTGAATAAGATTCAAATTAATTAATTCAAGTGAATTTGATTCATAAAGAATTAATTAATAGAGACGTATTACACATATACATGAGATGTATATGATAATTAAATATATACATTAAATTTTTAATGTATAATTTCTTATTTAATTATTGAGAAAATTAAAATTAAATAAGTAATTGTGCAAATTAAATAAGTGTTATTTAATTAGACTAATTAATTAAATAAGTTTTATTTAATTAATTAAAGAAAAGAAAAATATATATTAGGAAAAGAAAAATATATTAGGGAAAGGCCACCATTCTCTATATAAAGACCTCCATTTAACCCTTTGCAAAACACACAATACAGTCTCATTGCAGAGAAACTCCCATACACAACTTCCTAGTGTAATTGTGCAAAATTTTCTGAGTCTCTCTACTCTCCAGAAAACATTATTCTCCTCCCCCTCATCCAATGGTTAGATACCACATATCCTCTATTGGAAGCCTAAGAGAATAACGATGTTTCTGTCGTGGTAGTGTTCGAGATCGTTGAAGGAGTTGTTCGTGATCAAGACCATTTGGAGATCCGTTCGTTGAAACCTTGGAGAGACTTGTTCGTGACATTAGAGAATCTACAAAGGTAAAAATCGTTCTAATCCTTTCCCTAAAAGCAGCTAATTTACGTATTTATTTATTCTATTTAATGTAACGAAGTCAAATCGCGAAATGGACGACGTTCTTCGTAAAAAACGTTTCTACTGTGAGATCCGATCCATACACTAACTTCAAATGATAGCTTGTAAGAAATATTGCAGGATAAAAATGGAGGGGAAAAACAAAAAAAGTAGAGATATGGGAAAAAACGAGGAAAGAATCAAAAGAACAAACAATAATAAATGTAGATGTCAGAGGACCAAGCACCAAGAAAAACAAAAGGAAGCAAATATAACAAATAAAACATTTAAAAGAAGTATATCTTTAGGTGGGGGAGATGCAGATGGTTGACAAACATTTTAAAGTGCTTATTTCGTTGTTATTGAATCATACAAATGTGTAGCATATGATGAAAAAAATAGTAACAGAAACATGATGCGAGGATGAAAATGAAGAAAAGCATGACCTAAAATGAGTATATGGAAAAGAGATGGAGCAGACTAATTTATTTATTCTTTTTTTTTTAAAAAAAAATGTAGTTTCATTAATATGGTGAATGTAAACAAGTATCCTACCATCACTAGAAAAGACGTTTGCAATGAGAGTTAATTTGATAGACTTTGAAATAATTTGCTTTTTCTTAAAACGTGTTCATTTTGCTCCAACTTAAGATCCGAAAGAAAGCTGGAATGAAATTCAACCAGATGTCATTTTCTCCTCTTTAAAGGGTTGACCATAAGAACGAGGGGTATAAGTGAGTAAATGTCACCTTGTCGAGCCATATTCGATATAAAAGATGATAGGATGAAATTCCAACACTTTGCAGAGCAGCGAGTAAATACGTGAATCTTTCTATCCAGTTCCTTCAAGCACAACGAAAGGGTAGCAAATCAAAGGAATATACAACCTGGGGAACATCTTCCGTAAATAATCTTTTGTGTATTGATGCTTGATTATCTAAGCTCCCACATAAAGTTTATCTTTTTTCAATATAGTCTCCTCAATATGCAGTGATAAAGACCAACTTTGTTGGTGAGGTAAGCTCGTTTGAGTGAGATTTGATAGAGAAAAGCCCATCTTTTTTCTGTAAGATAGCACCATTTGTCTTCTTGAGCAGTGGGGGAAGAAGGCTTCAAAAGAGTAGAAAGCGAGGCCATTCAACATTTTCAGATTCATTTGTTATGTTGTTGGAATCTTTGTTTTCTGTGTAGTTTGTTCCTTTGAACTCTTTTTGGAGTTTGTTTCCTTTGAGCATTAGTCTCTCTTTTCATCCCTTTCGACTAACTGCTAGTCAAGATTGGCATTAGTAATCTTCTAGCTATCCTAAAACATAAGTGGGGTGGGGGTCGACGGTAGACGATTTGAAATGGTGAAGTTTTCATGGCAGCATGATAGGTGGTGTTGTGCCAATACTCAGCCTAATGAAGCAAATTCAACCATTGCTTCGGACGCTCCCCACAAAAACATCTCGGATAATTTTTCAAACTTTGTTCATGATTTCCATCTAACCATCGGTCTGTGGATGTACATCAAGGTGTCTTGGTTAAGAGAGAACTTTGGATGGCTGTTGAGATCCATCTGCAAGTCAAAACACACTTTCTAAATAAATTTATCCTGCCTTACTTGTCTTTGACAATGTCCACTTCAAGATGGCAACAGCTTTATTGTCCAAACCTAGGGCGCTGTTGGATTTCAAAGTCATATCCCAATATTTTAGATTCTATTTGGTAACTATTTCGTTTTCTATTTTTTGTTTTAAAAAATTAAACCTATTTTCTTAAGTTTGCATCTTTTCCGAGTACAAGAGTTGAATTCTTAGTCAAAGTCCAAAAAGAAAGACAAGTTTTTAAATACTATTTTTTAGTTTTCAAAATTTGGCTTGATTTCTAAAAATATGGGTAAAAAGTATATAATAAAGTAAGAAATTTAAAGGTGATAGAGGTGTTTGCAGGCTTAATTTTAAAAAACTAAGCTAAAAACCAAATGGTTACGAAACGAGGCCTTAGTTACCTAATTTTGATACTTTGGAGGATTGGACTTCTATTCAACCAAAAACCCTTAAGACGATTGGTCTGTCCGTACTAGAAATTGCCGCCCTAACAAATAGGACCTTCATCTTTAAACAGCCATCACGAGAGCCATGAGTTCACGCTTATGCTAACTTAGTTTGGGCCCTGGCAAACGAAGTATGGCTAAAATAAGCGATGGGCCTCTGGTTAGGAGAAAGAACATCCTCCGGTCTAGTTCCAGATGCCTCAGTCTCCACAATAAAAGGGATGAAAAAATCGGGCAAAACCAACATAGAAAGCTTGACCATGGCCTTTTTCAGAGCTTCGGAGGCAGAAACAGCCAATTCAAGGAGGTAAAGGTCTCCTTGTGTGATCTACTAATTACAACTCAAGTCACAAAAGCCTGACCTCAAAAACACTAGAAGCCAATTAAATAACTCAAACAACAAAACAAAGTAAAGAGTACTCTACCAGTAACAACTAAACACAATACTCGAGGGAGAGTTCTCATTTCTACCCATTCTAACACTAGTATTAACTACTGGGGCGACAACATCCTTGTAAACCAAACCAAATCACATGCTCAAGGATGAAGGTTCTAAAGAAATAGCGATGGACATTAAGGAGGTTGTTCTTTAATTCAACCGATGTCCCTGTTGACAAACACAAAGACATAGGCACATATCAAATCCGGTAAAACATCACCTCCTCCCAACTCCAAGGCCAAAAAAATTCCCACAATTGCCAACTCTCCTAATTTCAACTCAATCTCATCACAAACTACTTTTCCTTTTACAGTCATTCCAGTTCCCATTATAACTCAATTTCTCGTTTTTACCACACTCAATCGTAGTTCATCTACTACCCTCTGTGATATGAAATTATGTGCTGTAGCAGTCTACCAGCCCAATCACACCCTGCTGTTTGATTGAACCTCTCAACTTCATCATCCCTGGATTCGTCAACCCTACTACTAAATTTAAAGACAACTCTGCCACAGCCACCAGTTCCACCTAACTTGCTTAAGCTCTACCGGTTCCATCATCTCATTTTCATCTTTGAATACCTCCCATTTTTCATTGTTCTCTTGCACCAATAATATTCTAAGCTCCCTATGGTCATGCACCTTGCATGCTTTGCCCTTCTCCTTCCTTGCTTGGAACTCAACATTAGACAATCATTTTGTCGACCTCTCTCATTTGTTTCCCAGCATAATCGATTTCATTGACACCACCTCATTCAGTTTCATACCTTCCTTTGCTACAATCGAGACGATATTTTTAACAATAGTAATTTGAGTTTTAACACCCTGCTGTTTGATCGAACCTCTCAACTTCATCCCTGGATTCGTCAACCCTACTACTGAATTTAAAGACAACTCCGCTACAGCCACCAGTTCCACCTAACTTGCTTAAACTCACTTTTCGTCTTTGAATACCTCCCATTCTTCATTGTTCTCCTGCATCAATAATATTCTAAGCTCCCTATGGTAATGCACCTTGCATGCTTCGTCCTTCTCCTCCGTTGCTTGGAACTCAACATTACACAATTGTTTTATCGACCTCTCTCGTTTGTTTCCCAGCGTAATCGATTCCATCGACACCACCTCATTCAGTTTCACACTTTTTTTTGCTACAATCGAGACGATATTTTTAACAATAGTGGTTTGAGTTTGGGCCTGACTGTTTGACCTCCTAGGCCTACTTTGCACTTGTTAGTTCTCTGTTTTCAACAAGTTGGACTATCTTCATCATACTCGCAAGCCCAATGAGCTCCCAACAGTCCACTTCAGCCTTGATCCACGACACGAGCCCGTTCATGAACATATCTTCCAAGACCTGATCGGAGAGTTGTGGCAATGGCACTACCACTTTATCGAAGAGATTTTGATACTCTACTATAGTCTCCTACTCAATCAATAAGAAATGACAACACACTGATCCTTTCCTTGACAATCGAAATCATTCCAACAATCTTGTCTTCAGTTCCTTCCAATCTTTGAACAGTTCTCGTTCTTCCTTAGATCATAACCAATCCAAAGCTGCTCCTTCAAAGCAGATAATGACACAATCATCTTTTCAGACTCGCTCAACTTATGTATGTTGAAATATTGATTGGCTTTGAACAACCACAAATCTAGATCAATTCCATTAAAGACTGGCATTTCAACCTTCTTGAACTTAATATGATTCTGATTACAATCGTTGTTTTTCATCTTTAGTATTTCAACAATCATAGCCTTCTCCCGTGTGCTCACTATCTTTTCCTCCTTTGCTCGACTCTTCAGTCACTATCAATCTCGATACTTGTTTCTTTCCTTCCGCTAACAGAGTAATTATCAACTTCCAAGTATAATCCATCAATTGCTGTTGCTTTTCGACTTGTATGCTCAATCGCTCCACACTTTTGGGCAATGACGAAATTGATTGTTGAATTGCTCGTAACTTTTGAACATCCACGCAAAGTCCGAAAAGCT
The DNA here is from genome assembly GCF_027475165.1 of Benincasa hispida. Classification (NCBI taxonomy): domain Eukaryota; kingdom Viridiplantae; phylum Streptophyta; class Magnoliopsida; order Cucurbitales; family Cucurbitaceae; genus Benincasa; species Benincasa hispida. The sequence goes on from NC_143489.1 coordinate 72,062,476, forward strand.
CTTGATTTGTTGCTTCCAGACGTTCCTCCATCCTTTTTCGTGCCATTTTTCCAAATCTCTCCCTAGGTTATCGCTCTGATACCAATTTGATAAGAATCGATATCGAGAAGTCTTGTTCCAATGGAAACAAAAGCCCAAGGGAAAATTACAACTCCCAACCTCACTCGAATACTAAGATCCAATCCTTTCCCTGTCGAGGAGAAGACAACTGCAAATTCAAAAATGAAAACTAAAACTTGATTGACTTCCCCTCCCCCACAAATACTCTCCTTTCTTCTAACCGTGGGGCCCATTTGATTACTATTGGATGAAGAAGCCACACTACCCACTACATAAGTCATCCCCTTTTTACGCCTCCTATGATACTGTAACAGAATTGGAGATCTAACACAAACTCCCTCAAAGTTACGCACACTAGAGACTCCTTGAAGATCCTCAAGAAATCCATGTGTTATGTCCCTCACTAGATGAGAAAAATGGAGGGAAAAAAAGGAATGAAAAAAATAAGAAAGAAAAGTGAAAGCCCACCAGAGTTCCAAGAGATGTCATCCTGATGACTGAGAAAAAGCGAAAAAGATGATGATCCCACACCTTTGACGGAAGCACTTTGGAGCCATCCTTCCATTTCCCAGCCACAAATTTTTTTAGAAAAAAAAAAGAATAAAATAAAAATGGCAGTGGTCGTAATCAAATATTTGTAGGATGATTTTTCTTTCTACAAAAGTTAAACAGCCTGATGTTAATGATAGAAGCAACCAAATTCGGAAAGCTGGGAATAATGTGGTGATGTCCTAGTTGGTTAACTCTAATGACAAATGAGAAAGGTGAAAATTCCTTTATCAAACTGCTAGGGAAACCTTAGGATCTATTAAGAACAAGGGAAAGCTTCATGACCCAAGTCAAAGTGAAATGGAAGTACCAAAATAATTTAGTTTGCAAAAAATGAACTGGTAACAACTTGATCTTAATAAAAATAATAATTGGCAATGCCCCACTGATACAATCTGTAAACTCTCCAACAATTAAAGATAACTAACTAATTGAATAAATAGAAGTAACAAACTCTAAGCCTCTGACAGTATACGTAAGGAGCATTACAAGATTAAACCCCTATCTTCCAACATCAACATGGCTTACAGAGCTACAAGTCCTGCAAATTGCTGCCCACAAACAGGACTAGAATAAAAGAAAAATAAACCTAGGTCTCCACGAAAATCAGAACTATCTTGAAAAGATGAATGTGTACCATAAAAATAGTGGCATATTTTATTTAATATTCCATATTTACAATTACCTGGTAAAAAATATGCTTTCACTTGGAAGTTTTGAAGACCTGGTGGAACTAAGTAAGTTGAAGTTCTTTTTCTGGGTACAGTGCAATAAATTAGCTGATGCTCGTCCTTCTCCAGCCTTAGAAGGCAGACTGGCCTTGCCTTCTTTATTTCCCTTCAAGGGGGAAAAGCCTGGAGAGTTGGGACTTTCCTGACCTCCAATTCATGGATCATCATTATCTCAAACGCCATAAAGTGGCATGAATGCTTTGATGTAGGAATGTGCTAGTGCCCCGGAAAAAATGTAGCTGTCCACTCTGTCAAGTAATCCACCTGCATAATTCTCAATTGAGGTCCATGTATTAGTCAAAATCTTTCCGGAAAACATTTACATGCATTATTGCTTATCTAAAAACGTCTCTCGGGAAGACTGAATTCAAGTGCTCCTAGGCCTTCTCACCCTTCTAGGATTAAATGGTGAACGCATGGGCTTTCTTCTAGTTAAGATATGAAATTAAGTCACATGTATATATCAGAAAGAAATTAAAATACATGTAGTAACAGACCAGAGATCAATTGTGACTAAGAGAAAATATGGACAAAAATACTATCCATGTGAATTAAATTCTACATGCTAATAGATGCTGAAACAAGGCAACTTTGCAGCATGTAGAAAAAAAAACCTTCTTTATCAGATGAAAAATCAACTTTCACTCAAATGAATTGAAGTACCAAAACAACCGGAAATGTTTCAAAAAAGGTCGGCATACGGCATACAAAAAGTTCGCGCCCTTCTTTATCTCTATAAACAGAGTGTCCTGACCACCCAACAGCTGTTCCCCACCCCCCCTCTTTCTTCAACTTCTAGCCTTCTACTGCATGCCTTGAGATACTGCATTTAAGTTCAGTATCTTCTTCTGGTTTCATTTTCTTAAGCTGTCATTCTGGATTTTATTTCTTTTGTATTCGTGGATTTACTGAGCTTTATCAACAACACTTTCTTCTACATTTGGTTTAAAACGAGAGGTTCTTTGTAGAAAACATGAAAAATAAGATGACAATCACTCTCACTTTCTCATTTGCGATGGTTTGAAAGTTTAGTGGATTTATTACGCTACCTAGTGTGTTCACATTTATTTATATGAGAGAGACAGATTACCTGTGGAAAGCTCTAAAAGAGGATGGCTTACATTTGGGATATGTTAAAAGACTACCTCAGAAAACATGAGGATTCCATTAGTCCCAAGGCCCAGCCTAAGCTCCCCTCTCTGGTGAAAGTTAGCATTCACAGGAGTTTCATGGATGTGGTGAAAGGGAACGTGAAGTCTAATTATACTTCAGCAGTGAAATCTGTTCCTGCCTCCCTAGAAAATTTTCGATCTTATTGGGTGGAGTCGTGGAGAAGAATCAAGTAGTGTGGATAGATTACAGTGAAGCATTGGACCAGACTATTTGCTCATGGCAAGTGGATGAGTATTAATTATTATGAAGGTTAGATATTTTTGCAGCCTCTTTTCTTCTCAATCTTTTTATGGCAGACAAGACATTGATTAGGACAAAGGATGGGAGGATTTTAAGTGGTGTGGGCTCCTGGGTACATTTGGAAAGGGGAAGATCTTCGGGAATTTCCATTTGAAAGTTGAGAAATGGTCTAACGAAAATAGCATTCCAGAGTTGTTGGAGGATATGGGAGTTGGATTGCTATCAAGAACTTTCATTTACAATTCTGGGAGGGAATTACTTGAGGCAATTGGAGAATATTGTGGTGGTTTTGTTACCATTTCCTCTAAACCCCTAAATATTTTGGATTGCATTGCAGCTTCCATTGAAGTAAAAAGAACTTGTTTACTTTCATTCCATCAACGATCAAGATTACGAATGAGAAATGGGGAAATTTTTTTTCTTAGGTTTGAAGACATTTCTCCTTGGATTCTCCATAAACATTTAAATAAGATTTTTTTTAAATAGCTTTCCAAATTCTCGGGACTTAATTCATATCCAAAGTGTCTCGGAAGATGAAATGCTTTCTCGGCAAACTCCTTTATTCAATTCAAGCAACGAAGCCGTTGAAGAAGACCTAATTAATGCTCTAGATTCCAGAATATTTAAATGGTTTTGGAAGAGAAAAAAATCATCTATAACATCTCTCCTCTTTATAGGTAGACAAGGATTGGAATCAAAAGCATTAAAAGCAAGCGGTTGATGAAACTTCGATTGGTGGTCAGTGGGAACATTTTCAGACATCTCTGTGAATAAAAATGCGTCACCTCTTCGCAAGGAAAAAACCATTGTCCCCTCACGTTCTTTGTGCGTTAAAGAGAAAAGGTACCATTAATTGATCCAGCCCCAAAGGAGAAACCCTAGCTTCTGGTGATAAAAAATTACTGGACCCAAACATTTGGATTCACGAGCCTAAAGGGAGATATTAAAATGTATCAGTCCCTATACTTCTTTCCACAAACCTAAACCATATGATGAACCAACCAAGTTGAGACAGTCAAAGCTTTGCTAAAAATACTACTTTAAAACTCTATGAAAGTCGCTCAATGCAGGCTTGATATATTAAACTTGTACCACAAAATAAAATTTTAATACATAACAGATGTTGACCATGAGAAAATGGAATTTACCATGTCCAGGGATTAAAGTTCCAGAATCCTTGACACCAGCATCACGTTTTATCATTGACTCAGTAAGATCACCAAAAACAGAACCCAAAAAGTTGAGAAATCCAAAAGCTATTGCACTGTCCAATAAAACATGCCAAACGCATGTCAGTTAATTTATGGAACTATGAAGATCATCAGTTGAATATAACAGTTTCATAATGAGCAATTAGAGTGGAAAACTACATTCAGCTGACAAAACCACCAACCCTATAGGATCAAAATTCAAGTTCACTTGGTATATATAATGCATTTACAAACCCTGAACAAAATCTTGCAAAAAAATAACCTTCATAAGCCTAAAGGCACAAGATAATTTTCAGAATCTAATTGGAGGCAACAGAAAGATATGGAATCAGACTACCATGGTAATCAAGAATATTAATGCCTTTCCTTTGGACAGTTTGATTCAGATTTTCCATAAATGAAAAATCTGTATTAGGTTTTTGAAGGGAATTTGAATTTCTTTTCAGTATCTCATGGATGACACATAAGTTTTATTTAATAACTCAACCTCGCTAAAATTTTAGGAAAATTGCCAATACATCTCTAAACTTTGGGAGTGTATCATCCTGAATTAATAATTGTATCAATTGAAACTCTGAATTTTTGTAAATGTACCTCTATAACGTTTTGTTAAGGAAAACATTGCGAGAATTATAGTTGTATCAAAAAAATCATTATAATGGATAGTCTAAATTGATTCACCTATGAAAATTTAGAAGTTTAACTGATACAGATTATAAGTTGCACACTATTTTTCCAATGAAATTTGGTTGATACAATTACGAAAATTTAGGATTTAAATTAATACAATTATTAGTTCAGGATTTTAATTGGTACAATCATAAAAGTCTAGGGTATAAATCGATATTTTCCCTAAATTTTATTTATCAATTCATATTTACAAATTTACTAATCATAACAAGTTGAAGCCCCTCATAAATTCACTTTAAATCTACGGAGGTGTTTGTTTCACCAACTTGAGTTGGTAAAAATTTTCAACCAAATGTTTGGCCCACCAACTTAGTAGTTGAGTTGATTCTTACCAACTCAACCAATTTCTCCCTCTCTCTAATGTTTCCAATGACTCCACCCACCGACCACCGGCAACCACCACCGTCTCACTTTGGTGACATGCTCCGACAACCACCTTCGGCGGCCAACTCTGGCAAATACCACCTCTAACGATCAACTTCAGCAACCACCTTCGACAACAATTCTAGCAATGACCACCTCTATGCAACTACCTTCAATGGCCAACTTCGACGATCACCTTCAAAGACCAACTCCATCTATCATCTCCAACAACTAACTCTAACGCCTAACTCAACTGATCATATACTAAAAATACTAAAAACAAAAACAAAAAATCTCGACCAATGAAAGTGTTTGTGGGCCAAAATGTAAATGTTAGTGTGGCCAGAGAAAAAACAAATATAAAAGATCATGGCCATAAACTTGATAATTGCAATTGAAGAATTACATACCTAACCATAGAAGATGGCCAGCAAAGAATTTTAGATAGAATAACAGACGTAGCTATGCAACCACCCAAGCCCATAATAGTTCCCTCCCAAGTCTTTTTGGGACTAATATTTGTAAGTGGGGTCTTACCAAATGCCTGCAGAAAAGCACCGAGAAATCATAAGATCTCCACTCAAGAACACAAGGGATTTCATTCTGTTGCAAAATTGGTAGTTTTCAGCACATGTAATATAGTTACATAATAGTTAATAATGCAAATAAAAATGCTAAATTATTACTCAAGGCAGCAACACTACTAAATAACATGAAACCAGATAGGTAATTATATGGATAGTACTCCCAGTCCCAGGAGGATACAAGCACCCAAATACTTGAAAACGTTTTTTAGTCAATTCAAGGTCAGTCTTTGATCCCTTCTCTTATGCAACTCACACTAATAACTTAGCTCAATTACTAGCCTGAAGAAACAACTATCTACTTCCAATAAATAAAGATAATTATTAATTACGTTGAAGTACCATACACATCATGGAAGATAGATGAGGGACTTACCTTGCCACCAAGAAAAGCAAATGTATCAGCTGCAATTATACTGCTCATAGAAATCAAGGTCGCAACAAGGCCAACAGTCCAATGAGCTTGGCCTCCAAGAAGAAATGGCCATCCTGCTCCTATTTCTGCCAACGCGCATGATCTAGTAAGAAAGTATGTCTTACCATTTAAATCAATATAAGTGCATTTTCTTTCTAGCTCCATCAAAGTGCTTCATTAATGGGTGATTCACATCAAATATCAAAGATGGTGTCCAGAAGGTAAATCAATATGTTTACAGTTTGACGCCAAGAAAGTAATAGCAAAAATGACTGACCAGTGTTTAAGGCTGGAACGGCCAAACCACAACGAAGTTTGACCCAGAAACAAGGAAGATAACCACAGTAAAAAAGCCCAAATATTGCACTGCTCAGTTGAGCAAACCGGGGACTGCCTCTTTGTAGAAGCAATGTAATTGCAAGAATGAAGGCAGAAAATGTGATAGCAACATCAAGCTGACCAAAGTAACTGCATGAATATAAGAAATGAATTTAATGTTTGTAGCAACTCTACAGATGAAGATTATTTATTTCTTTTTTTTATAAGAAATCAAGCTTTCATTGCGAAGAAATGTAATATTAGTATTACAAAGGCATAAAAAAAAAGAGAGCCGACATTGAAACAATCACACTTGGAATGGTTGCACTTAATACCAATAACTAGACAATTGATTCAAAGAACTACAGAATCCGGTTAAGATTAATGAAAACTCCTCTTTTACGAAGAAAATGTGTCATCAGCAAACTAGAGATGAGACAGAGGTATATTATCCTTACCCACCTGAAAACCCTCAACAACACCCTTCTCCACTCTCTACAAACAATCCTACTTAGAATGTCTACCACCAGGAGGAAATGAAAGGGCGAGGAGTCGCTCTGTCTTAGACCCCAAGTGGCTTCAATCCAGTCTCAGGTTTTTCCATTGATGAAAATAGAATACCTGACCATTGAAATGCAACTCCTGATCTATGATCTCCATTTGTACCCAAAACCATTTTTTGTCAAGACTTTGTCCAAGAAATCCCAATCCACATAATCATAAACCTTTTTCAAAATCAATTTTATAAATAAACCCCTTGCGGTTACAGCTTCAACAATCTTCAATGGTCTCATTGGCTAAAAGAGCATTGTCCAATACTTGCCTACTGACAGTAAAGGCACCTTAAAAATCATAAATTATCTTCGGAAGGGCTTTCCTAAGCCTGTTCACCAAGACCTTGGTCGTAATTTTATACACACTAGTAATTAAACTAATGGATCTAAAATCCTTAACCACTTCTGCCCTTCCTTCTTAGAGATCAGAAAAACATAAGTTTCATTAATAGTTTTTTTTCTGCAACTCCTCTATCATAAAAACTCATGAGACACCACCATAGATCGTATTTTCTATGAGCCCAACTGTCCTAAAAAATGCCTATGTGAAACCATCTGAGCCTGGAGATGTTTCTCAGTCAAAACTAAAGACTATCTCCTGATCTCTTCTAGAGAAAATAAGGAGTCCAACATAACTTTATCTATAGTCAATGTGAGACCGGTCAAGACCCTCAAGGAAGGGTTTTGGAGAAATAGCCCGGCCAAAAAGAGTAAAGAAAAAAGAGAACCTCCTCTTCAATCTCTTTATGCTCTTGCAAGGCTCTGCCACCTTTGCAAACAAGGGTCTCCCTGGCATTTTGAGCCCTCCCGCTTGCAACCCGATGAAATAAGTAGTCTTGTTATCACCCTCATTCGCCCACTTAAACATAGCGTTTTGCCACCAGCTGATTGTCTTATTTTTAATCACCTCTCCTTTCCTCATTTTGTTGAGAAAACCTCTCCTAGTCGGTCCAAAATATGTGATTTAGTAAATCCTGTTTCTTACCCTTCATGTCACCAAAAACTTCATAAATTCGAAGTTTTAACGACTCCTCTAAATGATGAAGCTTCCCCAGGAAAAACAAAAACCTTCCTATTTGCCTATGGCCTCCACCGCTCACCAAAGTAAAGGGCGACCTAAAAGATGGATGAGATGGCCACATACACATGTCGAACATTGATCAGAGGCAACTCTAGGACCTAAACTCTAGAGAAGGAGTTCATCCACCCTTTGAAAACCAGAAATCTATATATTCGAATACACATGCTCTTATTAGACCACGTAAACTTTCTATTTGTCAATGGAGGATCAAAGACACCCTAGTCACTAACAAACCTACTAAAAAGCCTCATAGAATAGGTCATCCTACCTCTAGTTGATTTCTCAAATGGTATCTAACCACAATGAAATTCCCAGCCAAACACCAGCAAAAACCACATAACCCAAACAAACTCCCTGACTCCTCCCAGAACTCTTCCTTACCTTTCAAGCTGAAGGGTCTATAAACGCCAATGATCCAACCTAACCTATCTCCAAACCCCATGAGAGTGAAACACCTTTCACAATATCAAGAGACTTGGAATGCTTAACCATCCTAGAGAATAAAAATCTCCTTACAACATCTATTGATCAAGCTCAGTCCATTCCACATTACGCTTTCCCCAGAGACTTTTAACCAACTCCCAAAAATAGGAGGAACGTTTAGTTTCAATTAGATTAAATATATTTGGCCACTCTGAGTATGAGTTTCCTTCACCAACCTTCTTTTATCCTGCCCTCTAACCCCCTCACATTCCAAGACAGCACTTTGATTGAGTAACTCCCACAACGCTAGCTTCTAAAGAAGCCTTCTTACGATCATAATTATCTGTGCACTTCATATTTCTCAACCCTTTTACATGTTTCCTCTCTGTATGACCGTACCATTCTTCTTTCCGAAGCCAATTCGTTTTTTCTGTCCAACATTAGGGTTTTTCCTCACAAGACTTAATAAGCACATTTTGCAGGTCCAAGATGGCAAGGTCCCTCTTTGACTGTCCATTGTCTGGAGGGCAGCCATTCACAGAGGTCTCTAAGGGATTGGGCAAAGGATCTTGGCTGCCCAATATGACCCCAGTGGCAAGCTGTTAAAGACCTTCCACCACAAACTCAACACCTTGGTAGTCTCTGCAGCAGGGGTTCATAAAATGAATTGGTTGAAGGATCAACTTAGAAGAAGACGCCCTGACATCATTATACTCAGAGCGAGGAGCTATCACCATCAAATAGAAGATGAAATTTTAAATAATAGTAGAGGCATGTAAATTTAATAGCCATAGGGCTAAAAAAATTGTAATCCATTTAACTAAGCCATCTTAACCTGCTAGTATTTCAAAGTTCAAGGAAATAATCTTTCATAATATCTAAATTTTCATCAAATAAGGATAGCTCCAATACAAAGTAACAACATGTGCAATTCAATTAAGCACAAGTGTGGTGAGGTAGTAGGTTAATAAGATCATCTACACTGTCCTTCTACAATATTAAACTCAAATAATGAGGATTACCCAAAAGAAAATTCTATAAGGAGCAAGGGAACGTGAATACTATTGAAATCTTCTCCAGTACAACAACCAAAAAATAGTAAAAGATTCAGAATGAAACCGAAAAGCAATTAATGATTCTTTTCCCATAAAAAGAATTTCCCCTATTTGTGAAAGTAACAATATTGAGACGGAGACTAGTCATACAAGCTAAGAATGGGCATGAAAGCACAAATAACTGAGCAAATTCGTGAAACATATCGAGGTGGGGGTGCCATTCCTGCAGTGATCCCACGGCTCCTGACCAATTCAAAATACTCACGTGCACCAACAAAAATACATGCAGCAACAGCCACGGTGAATACCCATCCTCCAGCCAATACTATAATACCACCAGTTATTCCAATGCCAAGCCCAAAAACAATGCGCTTCTTCAATTGATTTTTTTTATGTTGATGTTCTGAGATTGGAATTGGATCCTCTTGAAATGATGACTGTTGACCACCCTCAACCTCCTACAAGATAGCCACTTTCAGTAATCAATTTGATACAAGAGATGCTCAGAACATAAACTTGGCTAGGTACAACACCGTTGTTTGAGCCATGAAGGCAGTTATAAGTATGTGTTTAGTACTCTAGCTCACAAAGTGGCCAAAATTCATAAACCTTTTTATTCCCCAAATGTAGTAATCTACTGCTTAGAAAGAGATCCAATTCCAACTGAGCAGCAACAGATAAATTATAAATAAACCTTGAATCTCTCCAAATCGAACAATAATGCAACGTTTTACCCCCAATTGTAACCATTCATTTCAGAAATGTCTAGCACTTTCCTAACCAAACCAATACTGGACTCCAACTTCCATTAAGCCTCAAACTCCCACACTGAAACAAGCAAATTAATAAACCAACACCCCTACCTACCAAATATGCTTCTCCACCCCATGGAAGAGCTGCCCTATGCTAGTCAATTTAGCACCAAAATCATCAAAATTTACCCAATTGAATCCTCTACTTCCACCCCTTAGACAAAAACAATAAACCAAACAAATAAAACAAACTCAAGATAGAACGCAAAGTACCAATTTTACAATCAAAGAATCCAACGTACCTCTTCGGGCTCTTTCCCGTCAATCCGGTCGGGCTCCGCATGTGCCACAGCCACAATGTGGCGTCTCGCCAAATCGCATCTCTTGTTAATTCTGAGCAGGCCCTTTTGGCCATGTAAGACAAAATGCAAGCGATTGAATTTCAATGAGGATCGAGGGAGAGGCAATGGTTTACAGGACGAAGGAAGCAAAGGGCAGGCGCAGGGAGAAGAGAAAGACACCGGAGCGACCTTGTAACAATCGAAATCCGGAAACGATATGTTCGTAGTCATGAGAGAATTCCTACAGCTGAAAATAGGTGGCATCAAATTCGAAATCCGATTTCAGAGGTAGAAAAAAACGCATCCAAATCTGTCTACTATGTTGATACTGTACTGTCAGAGAAGATGTTATCCGTGGAGAGGAGGAAGGTGAAGATTTGGCAAGGATGAGAAAGCCTGAAACCCAGAAGGGAAGAACTCTATTGAAAATCACAATTGTCAAATTTCTCCAAAATCATGGCGTTGCTTACTATTACATCCACAAACTTATCAAATGATCCTATCAATTTAATGACTCAATTTTTATCATTCAAGGGTTGAATTTCCACCATTGTTTTAAATTTGAAAAATCAATTTTAACATTTCTATAAGTTTGATACTCTATTTTTATAATTAAAAGTTTATAGATATGAGTAGTTTGTACAATTTGATCTTATTATTTTTAACGGGCATTTTCTTTTCTTTTTTCTTTTTTCCATTTTTTATTATAAATAATCTCAGAGTGAGTGATGTTGTTTTGATTTTAAAATTTTAATTTCAATAAATTAAATCATAAACTTAAATTTAATTGGAAAGAATGAGTAAAACCTATCTCTTTCGAATCTCAAAATGGTGTCAAAACTCACCGACAGATAACATGTATTCTCAATCAAAAGATTATATATTCAAAATTCGAATCTACCATCTAATAAATTGTCTAACAAAAAAAAAATAAAAGTGTTCAGATTTATTTTGGGTGGAATAGATATGATTATAAAAGAATCTTAGCATTTTTTCTATTAGGTAAAATAGATTAGGATTAAATCATTTCTAAATCACACATTCATTTCACATCCTTTTTAAAATCAATTAGGGTTTGATTGATAGCGTTCTCGTTTCTCGTTTCTTGTTTCTCGTTTCCTGCTTCTTGTTTCTCATTTCGTGTTTCGTGTTTCTTGTTTTTTAAAAACTAGAAACAAGAATATGTTTTGTAACTATTTTTGTTTCTTGTTTCTTGAAAAAAAAAAACATAAATATAAACGTGTTTGACAACTGTTTCTTGTTTCTAGTTTCTTTTATTTTTTTCTCTTACCCTTCCTCTTATATTATAGTTTAAATATAATTTAATTATGTAAAATAAAAAATATATAACATGCATTAAGATATAAAAACAATTATAAAACATTAACATTATCCGATACAAATAATAATTATAAAAAATCTACATTATCTAATACGAATAAGTCTCAATGCAAAATTAAGAACAATAATACAGTTAATTTTATTATCTTTCAAATGTTTCTCAAATTTGATTTGTAATATTATTTTTCACTTGAGTCATTCATCTTAAATGACATCAACTGAAATCCAATTCAATTATATTATTATATAAATGTTATGGTTGTAAAATATTAAAGTTAAACTTGATAAATGTCTTGTTAAACAAAATTTATGTATTGTAAAATTCTAGCAGGTTTCCCATGTACTAAAAAGATTGAAATTAAAATAAAATATAAATATGCAAGTTGTAATTTAAAGAGTAATTGTTTTAAATGGTAAAACTGCTGAAAATATTTTCAAGTATAGTAAAATGTCACTATCTATCTATGATAGACTGCTCAGTGATAGAAGTCTATTGCAATTTATCATTGATAGACAGTGACATTTTGTTATATTTGTAAATAAGTTGGCTCATTCTTTATTTGAAAACAACCCTAATTTAAAACTCAAATTTAAAATAAAAAATAATATATACATTGAAATTTTGAAAATTAAAAACTAAAATAATATATGTCTAAATATTGGAAAATGTTTGTTCACACGAGGTTTTCGGAGAAGCTTGTTTCATGGAATTTGAACTTTGTATTTGTATCAATTTCAAAAAAGTAAGTATAATCTCTAACACAATAATTCTTTGATGCGTTCAAAATAAACTTTAATATTTAAACTGGTTGATCTTCTTCGTTGATCGGCGTTTGGACTTGTTGACCTTCTTAAATGATCAACTTTTGGGCTTGTTGATTTTTTTAGATGATCAGCCTTTGGGTTTGTTGATCTTCTTGGATGATCGATCTTTGGGCTTGTTGATCTTCTTGGATGATCGGCCTTTGGGCTTGATGATCTTTTTGGAGGATTAGTGTTCGCACGAGGCTTCTAGAGAAACTTGTCTCGTGAAGTTGAACTTGAGTTGGTGTTGATGTTGATGTTGATTTGATGTGATGTGGGTCGATCTCTAGTACTTGATCCTCTTATTCTCTCTTGATTGAATGCGTACGCTTGATCTCTATTTTGGTCCTTTTTGACTTATTTTGAGTACAATTCACTTCTCGATCATGAATCTTGGAAATCACTAGGAACCACATTAAATCTGATAAAAATATATTAAAAACAATCCTAAATCTAAGGCAAATAACGCATATTTTGTGTGCGTTTCTGAAGGAACTCTTATACAAGAGTACCTCTGAGCGGAAGCGGATCTTTCCAAAAGCATGGTGACAGAATTACCACATTTACATTCACACATACAGATATGCATCAAACTACTAAATTACTGGCATGCTGAGAGATAAATAAACAAGAGAACGAGTAAACTTAACAATTGAAGACTCTCTTCACTTAAAATCTCGCTCTCTCCATGACTGGAAGCTTTCGATCTCGCTGGAATGTCAGGTATCGTTCAAAACACCCGATCGTCTACCACGAACAACTCCACACGAACAGACAAAGAAGATGGGGATGACACCATCACTTGGAACCCTTAGTATTCTCGGAGTGAGAATTCAAAGAATGGGCTCTATTCGGATTTGGTAGAGGTGAGGAGGAAAATAGATTGTATACAACGATCAAACAAGTGAGAGAAGGCAACGTCTGTCATACAGGCAAGATGGTTGATCATTTAGGCAAAGTACATGATCATGTAGGAAAAGGTAAGCGATCATCTATACGATCCTTTAGTTAAAGCTCGGCGCTAAGCGATCATTTAGGAAAAGGTAAGCGATCATCTAGTAGGAAGCATACGTGTGTAAGCGATCATTTAGTAAACACAAGCTATCGTATAGGCTTTGACTTACTAAGCGATAGAAAGCAAAACACACTATGAGCAATTAACCGTGTTCTTTCGATATCTTTGCAAAATGAAAACAATTTTCATTTTATTCTTCAGTTACGATAACTTAATGGAACTTCCCACTAACGCACAGTTACGGAGAAAATGGTGGCTAATTATCTCATAATTTTCCAATTAAAAAATATTAAATATAATCATATTATATTCATTAACCTATAGTTTAATATCACATATCAACCATAGTATTTTCTCCTCCACTAGATATAAATCATATTTATATCCAATTTTCTCCAATTAATGTATCTCATATATAAAGTTAATCATATCATATATAATTAACTAGTTCAATTATATCATATATAATCAAACTCCCTCTTGTCAATTTGAACATTTCAAACTGACCCAAAAACTGATTCTCAACTTGAATCTAAGCTATCAAGTGGACCTTATAGACCTATGGCTCGAAGCTCTAACAGTACGTGAATAGCTGACTAAACTATTTAGCCATGAGATCCACCATCCGTTAACTGCCAGACATTCCCCTAAAGACTGACAGCTGAACTCTCCTTACCACAGATATATTTTTGTGTCCATCGGATATAACCAATCATCAGTATGATAACCCTTCACAGATGCTCGTAAGTACAGCTGGATCAGTTTACCCTTTTGCCCCTGTAGTTACATCTTACTTCTTAAGTACCACCGATCCCTCTAATGAACTATACAACATAGTCCTACTATGTGTGAACACCTCTCGAGCCATGATAAAGTGTGTGGCACCACATCGTTCAAGCCCTGGGATCAGCCCTTAAGGAAGCAATCTATCTACTTACCCCTGCTTCGGGGAAGAAGTGAATTTCATCTTATGTAGTTGAGTTCCCAGCTTCTAAATCAGACGAATCCCCAAAGTGGTAGGTTTGAGTCGGCGACCTGGCCACTCACACCCATGCAAATCAAAGGATCGTCCTCAATGGCAGGAGTTTCCAACTCATTCAGGATTGAAGTCATGTTACCTATGGTCATCCTTGTGAAGTGAAGTCTCTGTCATGAACGACGTTATATAACGAGACATTAATACTTTGTGGTCAAGTCTTATACAACTCTTTGTATAGGACGCTCCAGCTCGCATGTCCCCACACGAATGATCAGGATCAGACCATTTATAGCAAGTCACAACAGTTGTAACTATTCCACAAAGTGGGCTGCATCCGTAGCATTACCAGGATAAGGTTTCCCTCCTATATCCATATATTACAGACCATTTTGGTTATCACTTAAGACATGATCTACTTGTATGTCACCACACACATGCTTAAGTTACATAATGATAACTAGGGATTTTAGTTTATTGGTTTGTGGTAAAGCAAATAAAACATTCAATGTGCAAAGTCAAGTAGTAAAGAAAATATCATATATTATACATCACAAGTCTTCGTACAAAAGTGTGTTTACAAACTACAGGATACGAGACTTTAGGGCATCATCCCCAACAGTTTCACCATCCCAAACATAAGATTTTGCTAGTCTAGAGAAAAAAAAAAAAAAGAAACAAGAAAATAGAAGACTTCTAAATAAGTGTACTAATGATTCATGCCTCAGAGAATAGTCAATTTAGAACGAATTGTTAGATCCAAAATTGTGATGAATTTTAAGGGAAAATGGAGTTTGAGAAAACTTGGAGTTGTGGGCTTTGAGAGGAAAAGTTCAGCTTCAATAGTTAGCCCAACCCCAAATCTCAACAATTTTTCTTTTATTTAAAGAAGAAATCATGCAAATTAAGTTCATCTTAAAGCGACAACAAATTGAAGATCAATTATAAGTGGGATTTGAGGTGGTTTAAAGAGGTTCAATGTGGGAAACATCCACCAACTCAAAAATCCATTTAATTTTTTGAATTTCTAAAATTCAAATTTTAAATGAATTTTCTTAAAGTTAATTCAAATAATTAATTTTAAATAAAATTAATTTAAAAACCAATTTTAAATAAAATTGATTCTAACAATTAAAATATTAATTTTAAACAATTTAATTAATAATATTAAATTAATAATTAATAATTAACACCAATTCCGATCATGAATCCCTATTCATGTGTACAATACTTGAATCATATTTAAATATTTCCAACTCTCCATATTGTTTAATTCATAATTAAATGATAAGACATTAAGTATATCGAATATAATTAACGTTTACTTCCTAAATAAAATTTGAACGTTTCAAATTTTCTCATCACTCTATTCTAAGGTTTAGTTCGATATGAACTAGTAGGGGACTTAATAGACCTACAAGATCATCAGCTTCAACGATCCGAGATTGACCGGCTAAACTCTTTAACCTAGTTAACTAGCATTCGTTAACTACCAGGACACTCCATTATAGCCCAGTAGTTGCATTCTCCTCACTGTAGATATATTTATGTCCATTCGATATAATCATGATTAGATATAGTTGCACTCTCCTAGTTAACCAGCATTCACAGGTTGTTCTTACAGGTGGGTTAAAATTACCGTTTTACCCTTGTAATTACATCTTGTTCCTTAAATCCTACCGATCCTCTAATAAACAATTGGTTTGTGGTTTAACCACCAAATCGAGTCTCTCTCGAGCCAATGAGAGGGTGGGGCCTCTTGTTCAGGATTCGAAGTCAGCACTTAAGAGATCAATTTATCTACTATCCCTAGAATTGGCTAGGAGGGGAATCCATCTTGCAGGACTATGTCCCAGTATCTACCCGGTCTTATCCCTAAAATAGTAGGCTTATTAGTCGACAAACTCGAGCCAATCTCACCCATGTAGATTAAAGAATAATCTCGAATAAAGAGGAGTTCATAGTTAGCTCAGGATTAAGATTGAGTTACTTGGGTCATCGTATTGAAATAGTTAGTCTTCACAGCAAACAATGTTATAAAATTCAAGGCTGAGAATAGTAGAGAAGATATCTTGGTGGTTCACTATTGCATAGGATGCCCCCACTCGCATGTCTTCACGTGAACAATTTAGGATCACATCGTTTGTATCAAATACAAAGTGGGCCGCATCCAAAGTATCCTCAAAATATGGTACCCAACCTTATCCCTATACTATAGATTGTTTTGGCTATTTACTCGAACTTGATCTATGTTTATGTCTTCACATATAGTTCAAGTATCCATGCTATAGCTAGAGGTTCTTAGGTTTATTGGATTTAGGGTTCTTAAATGCAATCCACATATTCAATAACATTTTTACTGAATAAACCTCAATAACAACTTTATTGTAAAATAGAATTCGTTTATTGTTTGCAAATCACGAGTTTTAGGACATAAAACTCAATGGTGACTACGTGCTCATTGCTCAGATCTAATAGCATGCAACGGAAGCAAACAGAATCAATAAATACTCTAATTACATTTAATTTGAGTTCTAAAAGCATGCTTAAACAGAAACTTCAGAAGGGGGTTTCTAAACTACATACCTTTGATGAATTCTCCCAATTCCAAGCTGGATTCACGTGAATCCAGCTCTAATTCAATAGTAAACCACCAAGAAAACTTCTCTACTATTCTCAGCCTTGAATTTGAGTGGTGGAACTCCAAAATGGAGTGAATTTGTGAAGGAAAAAAATAGGTTTTTGTCGAAAGAAGAACACTACAGCAAGAATTTTTCTAATTGCAAAAAAGCTTAATCACCTCTTTAAATTGAAGAGGTTTTATATTTGATTCACATGCAAGCACTGAAGTTCAGCAACATTGACACTTCAATCATCTGAATTCAGTGGGCAAGGTGTGTAATTGGAGAGGAAACACCTCATACTTCACAAAAGTGGGGTGTTCCCACTTTCTTTTTCAAATTTCCCTTTTCTCTTTTATTTTTTTTTAATTTCAATTAATTAAAAATTAAAACAAAATTTCAAATTCTAAAATTTGAAATAAAGTGAGAAATTAATTTAATTTTAATTAATTAAATAACAATTTAATATCAAATATTAAATTAATCACGCACCCAATTTAAAATATCAATCCTATTCATGTAATTAATATTTAAATCAATATTTAAATATTATAAACTCTTCAATTTCATTTAATTTCAATAAATTAAAAATTAATTAATTATATCAAATATAATTATACAAACCCAAATTTGAATTTGAACTATTCAAATTCAAACCCTAATTTTAATTTGAACATTTCAAATTGAAATTCAATTTGAGTAATTCAAATTGATATCATTCCAAATTCACTCAATTCATTCATTCAAGGTGTTCATGTTTTACGAGCTAGTAGAGGGACCTTATGGACCTATAGATCATAAGCTCCGATGATTTAAGGTTAATTGGCTAAAACTCTTTAGACCAAATTAATTAGTATTCATTTACTATCAAGTCACACCACTATAGCTCGATAGTTGCATTCTCCTCATTGTAAATATATTTGTGTCCACTTGATTTAACCATAATTAGTAAGTCGACCCTTCACAGGTTGTTCGTAATAACGACTGGATCAATATGCTGTTTTACCCCAGATCTTACATCTTGTTCCTTAAGTTCCACTAATTCTCTAATGAACAATTGGTTTGTGATCCAATCACTAAATCGGATCCCTCTCGGGCCAATGAGAGGATGAGGCCCTTTGTTCAAGACCTGGATTCAGTACTTAAGAGAAAAACTTTTCTCCTATCCCTAAATCGGCTAGGTGTGAATTCCTTATTGCACTCTATGTCCCCAACTATCTACCTGACCTTACCCCTAAAATGAGAGGCTTATTGAGTCGACGTTGTTGAGACAATCCTTACCTATACAAATCTAATGATAATTCTGAATAAATAGGAGTTCATAGTTAGTTTAGGATTAAGATCGAGTTACCTAGGTCATCTAAGCCAAATAGTCAGTCTTAAATAGTAAACAACGTTATAAAGTAAGTGTGACTTATTTCTTAGTCCGATCTTACGCAAACTCATTGCATAAGACGTCCCCAATCCTCATGTCAATACATGAATGAATCAGGATCACTTCATTTGTAGCACCTTCACAATAACTTGTAAGAACTACAGAGTGGGCCGCATCCGATAGTGTTACTAGAATAAGGCACCCAACCTTATTCGTATACTATAGAACATTTTGGCTATTTACTCAAACCTGATCCACTTTTATGTCTCCATATAAAGTTCAAGTATTCATATAATAGCCATGAATCTTAGTTGATTGGATTTAGACTTTATAAGCACAATTTATAGATTCAATAACAACTTTATTGAAGTAATGTTGAATAACATCTTTATTGATAATAAAATATGTTTAACTTTACAAACTGCGAGTTTTAGGACATATAACCCAAGATCATACTTCAAGATATTACTCTCATATTTCCACTATGATTCATTCAACATGCATATTCAAGTCTCATCATGGACAATCAACATCAACAACACACAACAAATAACTCATAAAAAATATTTCAAAACTCAATAAAAAAATTTAATTTTTTTCAAATTTTCAACATAACATGCATAGTAGGATAAACCCAAATAAACATGCATAGCAGGATGAACAAATAAACACAAAAGTACGAAAGATATGTCCCACCCCAAACTTAGAAATTTTCATTGCCCTCAATGCAAGAAAAGAATAAAGCATGGAGAAACAAGCCTGGGAGCGTGCAGGATTCCACCAAATAGGCTAGTGGAAAAAGTACTTTGTGTTGCAATTAGACCCTGAAAAATAAAATATGAGAACAAATGAGTGATTTTCTAATTTTTAAAATGAAAAAAAAAACTAAAGCAAAAAAAAAAAAAAAAAAAAAAAAAGATAAAAGTAGTAAAAATATTGGGTTGCCTCCCAACAAGCACTTGGCTTAATGTCTCTTGGCTAGACCGAACCCATTCATCACGCTGGATCCCATGGTGGTTTAAATCTCTCATTATTTCTTTCACATCTTGAGATTAAAGTATCATATCTATGCCTAAGACAACCAATGGAAGAGTCAACAAACACATTATCATTGCCACAAAAATCACGACTCTACCATTCCTACTCATATGAGATGGCATAGGATGTAATATAAAATCATGTTTAATAGGATTCTCATCTTTGCTATCTATTATATGACATGTACTTATCTCTGTAGAGGTCTTGATAGATGGATAAATCCCAAAAGTTATCTTATTCTTATTGATTCTAAAAGTTAACTTACCTTATTCAACATCAATTTTGGCCCTCCCTGTAGCTAAGAAATGTCTCCTCAGATGGGAATATCATAATTCTCCTTCATGTCTAAAACCAAAAAGTCTGCAGGAAAAATAAATTGGTCCTCCTTGACAAGAACATCTTCAACAATACCCCGTGGATATGCTAAAGATCTATTAACCATTTTTAAGGAAATTGTGGTAGGCTTCACTTCCTTCAATCCAAGTTTCCTATAAATAGACAGAGACATTAGATTAATAGAAGCACTTAAATCACATAAGGTTTTCTTAATAGATAGAGGGCCAATATTGCAAGGGATAGTAAAATTTCCTGAATCTTTTAATTTTGGAGAAACTTTCTTCTGTAATATATCACTACATTCCTCCGTCAAACCAATCATCTCATACTATTTAAATTTCTTTTTCTTTGACAAAATATTCTTCATGAATTTGGCATAATTAGGTATTTGTGCTAGAGCTTCAATGAAGGGAATGTTAATATGAAATTTCTAAAAAATATCTAAGAACTTAGAAAATTGCTCATTTAGCTTCTTTTTCTAAAACCTCTAAGGATAAGGAATATTATTAGGCACCAAAGGTATAGGTGAAAAAGACTTACCTGAAGATAGCTCTGGTTCACTTACCTTTTCCTTTCATTACTCTTCCTTAACAACTTCTTCCAATTCTTGAATTTCACTAGATTCATCGTTAAGCTCTTCCACTTCTTTTTCAAGTGTTTCATCATTATCATCATTTATTAAACGAGTGGTTAGCTTTTTCCCGCTCCTCAATGTCAAAGCTTTATATTCCTCCTTTGAATTCTTCTCAGGGCAACTGGGGAATTTACCATTTTGTATTGTCTGAAGGGAAGTGGAAATTTGACTAACATGTACTTCCATGTTCCGAATTTCCATCCCATGAGCTTGAGTTGTAGTCTCCAAATTTGTAGTTCTTTCTCTAGAATCTTTGACAAATTCCAACATTGCCACCTCTAGAAAAGATTTCCTCTCCACATTTGATGATCCTGCACCAGAAAGTGGTGTCTGCAAAACATTCTTAGTGTTAGCATATAAAAAAATTTCATAGTTTCTTAAACTAGGATGATAGTAAGTAGGAATTTATTGGTGACCCCAATAATGTCCTCTGTCAACATAATTGGTCGTCTCACTCTCTTAACCACCCCAAACTTGTTGAGATTCTACCGCCATGGTTGCTTGAGAAGCTATTGATGGTGAACTTAATGATTTTCCTTCTGCAATAAATTTAGACAAAGTGTTAGTAATTGTGGTCAATTGAGCCTGAATAACATTTACCTCATCAATTCCATACACTCCAGTGGTTTTGGTGGTGGAATCTCTATCACTTGGCCAATTATAATTCGTGGTGGCCATATCCTCCAAGATAGCATAAGCCTCATTAGCAATTTTTTCAAAGATTGATCACCTAGCATTAGCATCTAGAATGGATTTAGTGTTACCATTGAACCCATTGTAAAAAAACTGAATTTATAACCAATTTGGCTAACCATGTTGTGGGCATCTACTCAATAAATCTTTGTATCTCTCCCAACATTCATAGAGTTGTTCATAAGGTTGTTGAGAGAAAGCTACAATCTTATATCTCAATTTGGAAGATTTGGTGGGCAAAAAGTATTTGTTCAAAAAGACTTGAGTTAGTTCATCCCATGTTCCAATGCTCTCCGATGGAATTGATTCAAGCCAATCCTTTGCTCGATCCTGCAAAGAGAAGGGAAATAATCTCAGTCTTAGGACATCATTAGAAACTCTATTAACTTTTACCGTCCCACAAATTTCAAGGAATGAT
Organism: Benincasa hispida; assembly: GCF_027475165.1. Classification (NCBI taxonomy): domain Eukaryota; kingdom Viridiplantae; phylum Streptophyta; class Magnoliopsida; order Cucurbitales; family Cucurbitaceae; genus Benincasa; species Benincasa hispida. Next base: position 72,084,267 of record NC_143489.1, read on the forward strand.
CTTAAATGCTTGTGAGGATCTTTAACAGAGCGCCTCTAAAAGCAATGTCCTTTATCATTTGAATCAACCCTAGTTTCAACTCAAAATTGTTTGCATTGATAGGTGTATTCACGAGCTATGGGAAAGGATGGTTGGAAATAATCCCTAATGGACTTTTTCGCTTCTTCGACCATCACTTCTTCCACTTCTTGCTTCACTCCAAGATTTCTCCTAAATGTACATTCAATCTCAAGAAAGGCAAAAGAGGTGTGTCTTTATCACAGGGCATGCACAAAAGAAAACTCCAACAAAATTAGCACAAAAATAAGCCATAGTCTAAAATTTCCCCAATTCTTAAATAGTAAGAAAAAAATCGTTATTTTGATCCTCGAGAATGGTGCCAAAAAATTAATGTGCAATATGTATGTACAAATGAATGCGGTTAAGTTATAATATATTAAAACGACTTAAGAGGCTGAGTATCGTCCTCAGGGATCAGAAAAACAATTTTCACTTAATTATTCAGAACTGTATCAATTTTAGCATGGAAATTGGAAAGCCGAATTGAGTGATTTTGATTTAGTTTTCAGTAAAGCAAGACAAACAAATGAAATTTCAGATTTAAAGAGTGTTCTAGGGTGTTAGTTTTCATTACATACTTTATTGAACAATATTTAGGTCAATCATGAAATTATGCATACTATTTATCTAAGTCTAGAAACTAAATTCCAAATCATTGTCTTTCAAAAACAATTCTTTCTCATGAAATTCTAATCGATACTAAAGTCGTGATATCAAATTAAAATCCATGACATTAAACATTTTCGTTATCAACTTTTACTACTCTCCTAACTACGTACGTGATGGGTTAATAGCAATTTAATGTTACAAGTTCAATTAAACATACAATCTACCAAATTGAACATTCAATCTAACATTTATTGATGGCCAATCAAAATAAATTAAAATAGTACCATTAAAAGATAATTAGTTATGCAATTCCATGAAATTCCTAAATATTAACTTAAATTCATATGTAAATCTAATAAGACCCTAAAACAAAGAGTCTAGCCACTTATGGTCTCAAGAACATATTTTCATCCAAAATTGAGGGCATTCTAGTAGAGAAAAAAAAAGAATAAGAGAAAACCATATATGGAATGCTCCTCCTCTAGTGGAAATCGCCAATCTTCTTTTCGTTAGCACGTCAAGAAGTCGAACGGTCTCACAATCGGTCTTCAATCTTTTCTATTCGACAAGAAATCTATCTTTTTTTTGTCTCAAAATTAGGTTTTAATGTTTTCCAATTAGGTTAGAATACCCCTTCTATATGTTCACAGTCATCTAGTTAATCATAGGATTGAAATTTGGCATAAAATCCTTGTTTAAAGCATCAGATTTGTCAAATAAGGAAAGCTAGTGTCACAACGTTTAGAAAGCAGCATTGCAACACTGCTTGAAAATTTCCAGAGCGTTGCAACAATGCATCTGATATTGCAGCTACTGCCTTGCATCAACTCTCGCTTCCTATTACAGCATTGCAACGCTATACCCAACATTGCAACGCTTCTCTATTTTTAGGAACATTGCATTTTCTTCTATTTTCTTCAATCCCTTTGGTCCATTGTTCGGTTTTGCCTCCTTAAAGCCTAATTTGGTCCTTTTTGGCTTGTTTTGTGTATAATTCACTTCTCGATCATGAATCCCGAAAATCACTAGCAAACGCATAAAATCCGATAAAAACATATTAAAAACAATCCTAAATCTAAGGCAAATAACACACATTTTATGTGTGCTGAACATTTCATCTTCTTTGAAGATTACATCTCTACTGTGAATACACCTCTTTTCAATAGGATGCTAAAGCTTGTAGCCTTTAATACCTTCTGTGAAGACAACAAACATGCATTTTATTACCTTAGCCTTGAGTTTTCCTTTGGACTAGTGTACATAATCCACACTGCCAAATACATTGAGCATGTTTAGATTTGGAGGGTGATTAGACCATTTCTCTTTTGGAGTTAGCAAGTTTAGTGAAGAATGTGTGTATTTGTTTAGAATGAAGAAAGTGTAGGAGGTTGCTTCAGCCTACCACCTTTCAGGCAATAGGGCATCTGACAAAAGACATCTAACACGCTCCATGATGGTTTGTTGAGTCTTTCAGCAACACCATTTTGTTGTGGGGTACATTTCATAGTTTGGTGTCTTACAAGGCCATTTTCTTTACAAAATTTATTAGACTCTTATCCACAAAACTCCAAATCATTGTCAGTTTTAAGAAATTTAATTTCTTTTGAGGATTGCTTTTCAATCATAAGTTTCCATTCTTTAAATCCTTCTAGAACAATATCTTTACTTTTTAGGAAAAATATTCAACTTTCTCTAGAAAAGTCATTAATAAAAGTTAGGAAATATCTTGATCCACTCAATGAGGGAGTTAGTGATGTCCCATAGATCAGAATGTATATAGTCAAGTATTCCCTTGGTTATATGTTGGGCTTTTGTGAAACTTTGTCTTACAACTTTGCCAAGTATGCAGTGTTCACAAAACTTCAGTTCTTCACATACATTTTGAGGTAGAACACTTTGCTTAGACAAAATTTATAAACCCTTTTGGCTAATATGAGACAATCTTTTGTGCCATAGGTCCCCTTCTGAAGGATTTTCACTTGTAGTAACTAAGGCAGAGTGTGTCACTTCCATATCTTTTAATGATGTATACACCATTCCTTTTTTTTTTCCTCAGTTAGAACAAATTTGGAATCCTTTATGATTTGAAGAGTGCCCCTCTGTTACTTTGTACTCACAGCCTATAGAGTCTAGTATACCCAATAGGAGTAGATTTCTTTTCAAAGTAGGAATATGTCTTACATTTATTATGAGTTTTTCGATCCATCTTTTATTTTAAGACGTATAGACCTAATGCCTATGATTTTACAAGTATTGTTGTTGCCTATGTAGACAGATCCTCCATCAAAGGGTTTATAGGTTATGAACTAACTCTTAGACGGTGTCATGTGGAATGAACACCACGAATCTAAGACCCAATCTTGAACTCTTTCTTCAGTGTTCTGAGTTCCTCTCTCATTTGAGGTTGCAAGATCATTTTCAAAGGTTAAACTATTCTCACCTACAACAGCTTCTCCTTGGTGAGGATTTTTATTTTTCTGATTCTGTTTCCTTTCCAAATTTCAATAATCTTTCTTGTTGTGGCCATATTTCTTGTAGAGTAGGTGCACTTCAATTTTTGTTTATCTTTGTTATTAGGCTATGATTTTTTGTCTTTCTAATTGTTCTTTGATTTTTCCCTTAGAAAATAGGCTTTCCCCATTAACATTCTCCTTTTACTGAACATTCAATTCAAGTTCCCTAATTCTCAAAGTAGATATAATAGCATCTATAGTAGTGTTCTCCTGTCGTATTTAAGAGCAACCTTCACATCTTTGTAACTCTCAAGTAGTAAGTTTAGAAGTATGAATCCTCATTTTCCTCTCCAGTTTTATCTCCAATTTTCTTAAATTCTGAAGATATTCTTTTGAAATCATCTAGATTTTCAGAAAGTGTTTTGGAGGTATCCATCTTGTAAGTGAATAAATGTTCTCTGAGATAAGCTTTATTGGGTAAATCTTTATATTGATACAAGGATTTTAATTTTATCCAAATAACATGAGGTGTGCCTTCATCCAAGACTTGTAGGCTGCATTGAACAAGGGGAATGAAACTTATCGTACTTATTATTTCTTCTGAAACATTCCTTTATCTTCTTTCTCGATCTCTTTCAGATTCAATTCATATGTCTGTGTTTAGAGTGTAGAGTTGAGTTCATATGTCTGGGATATCTAGTGCAGTTTTTGAACTCTAAATAATCTGCTTTTATGATGACTATTTTCATTTTTAATCTTTTTTATTCAATAATTCTACCCATCTTTGTATTGAATAAAATATGGATTGCAATTTTTCTTTTGATTTTTAAAGTTTTTCTTTCTTTCTTTCTTTTTGGGTAATGAACAACAACTAACCTACTACATTTCATACAGGAATGTAGTTAACTGAAATGGAAAACCAAAAAGAAATCAAAACTTTTGATTCCTAGTTTTTCTCCATGAATTTCACCACCATCTTCTTCTTTTTCATTTTTTCCTATTATTGCTCTATATTTTAACTCTATCATTAATTTTTTTAATTGAATTTCCCCCATCATCTTAGCAACCAATGGAATGCATATATTTCTTTAACAATTCTATTTTCAATTTCTCCAAATTTGGAGGATCGTCAAAGAAAAAATCTCTATTTTTCACTATTTCTTTTCATAAAATGTTCTAGGAAAAAAACCTCTATTTTATGGTTTTTTTGTAATGTTTTTCATACGTTTCAACTGCATACATACTTTTCTAAATATTACTAACACTCATTTGATATGTGAATTCAATTAAACAAAAATATATTTTACAAATTTCAACGTATAAGTATTACACTTAATGTAGACAAAATATTGTTTATCTATATAATCAACAACCCAACAACATACCTTAATAGTCATTGGTCTTATAATAATCGAATTTAGATGCCAAAGTTGATTATCAAAGTTGATTTTTGCTAGCGTTTGTAGTTGGAGATGGTTTTCGAAGCCTGAAGTTGGTTGCGTGAAGATGGTATTAGAGTTAGTCGTCGATGTTTTTCGTTAGAGTGGTTTTTGGAGCTCGAAGTTGGTCGCGCAAAGGTATTGTCGAAGTTGATCATCCAAGATGATTTTCGCTGGAGTTGTAGTCAGAGGTGGTTGTTGGAGCTTGAAGTTGGTATTAGAGTTAGTTGTCATAATTGCTCACTCGAAGGTGGTCATCGAAGTTGATCATTAAAGTTGATTTTTATCGGAGTTTGTAGTTGGAGATGGTTGTCGAAGCCTAAGAAGGTTGTTGTCGGAGTTGGACATTGGAATGTTATTGTTGGAACCCAAAATTGGTCATCGTGGTTGGTCACCGAAGGTGGTCATTAGATTTGGGTCATTGGAGTTGTCAACAGAGGTGGTTTAACGAAGCTTGGAATTGGTCCTCGAAGCTGTCATCGAAAGTGGTTGTCAGAGTTGCTCGCTCGAAGGTGGTCATCGAAGTTGATCATCGAAGGTGATTTTTGTTGGAGTTTGTAGTCGGAGGTGGTTGTCGAAGCGTATGAAGTTGGTTTTCGGAGTTAGTCATCAAAGTTTGTTGTCAGAGTGGTTGTCAAAACCCAAAATTGGTCATTAAAGTTGGTCATGCGAAGGTGGTAGTCGGAGTTGGGTCACCGGATTTGTCATTGGAGGTGGTTGTTGGAGCTCGAAATTGGTCATTGGAGTTGGTTGCCAGAGTTATCATCTAGTATGATTGTCGGAGCCTAGAGTTGGTTCCCAAAGTGTGGTAGTGATAGTTGCTGACAGTGGCAAATGGGTGGAGCCATTGAAAACATTGGAAGAAGGGAGAGTTGAGGTGAGTTAGTAAAATATACCAACCCAATTCCACAAATATTTAAAGTTGGTGGGTGATAACTTGTAGAAATAAAAGTTATTTTGCCTTTTTTTGAGAAAAATTAGGAAAATTCAGAGGTAAATGCATTAGCTTGACAAGGAATTCATGCAAATAATCATATCTTGCGATCATATGCTTGCAAAACTAATAATCCTTGAAAAGTGTAAAATTTGTCACTTTTGGATGCAGGATTAAGATGAAATGAGGAGAAAAAATCGGCCAAAGAAACGAGCTACAAGCTGTGATCATGTAGAAGAAATTAACCGACGATCAACTTTACAACGCATAACACCACACGATGAGATGAAACATGACAAATAGAAAATGACAAACACGTGAGCGATGAAAGTCAAATCAACAGAACAAGTTGGTAGCTGATGTGAGACGTTTGTAGCAGATCCAATGAATCTCTGACACGAGGTAGGTGGCATCAGGAAATTAATGCGAGGTGTCAGACCATCATTGGAAAGAGGCGAGGAAACTTCTTCTTGATGCCTATAAATAGCCCTTCGAAACTCTGCCAAACTTCTACCCTAAATCCACCATAACCACCAGTTCGAGTTTCTCTTTGAGGGATTCTAAGTGAGAGCTTAGATTTATTCTCTGAAAAAGGAAAAGGAGACATTAACACCATTGCAACTTAGGTGAAGCAGCCACCATTAGAACCAAAGGGAGTAAGAAATTGTGATAGGCATCTTGGCATTTTCTACTTTAATTCTCTTTACATTCTTCTTATCATTTTCATTTCTATTAAGTTTTTAGAGATTGAAAGACTCTACTTTTATTAATATGAATGCAATTATTTCTATATTCTATCCATTCATGTCTATTTTCACAAGCATGAGTGATAACGGGCAGAAATGCACGTTATCATAGTGCTAAGTTCTTAAACAATGTTGGATTGCGTTGATGAAGTATATTAAATTGCGTCCATTAAGCATAAATTCTATAATATTGCGGTCGCATGCGGCCAACGCATTAGAACAATTGATCTTTATATTTTTGTACAGAATATGCGTTAATACAATGCAAAGATTGCAATCACAGGAATTTACTGGTCAAGTGCAACTTCACCGCAAGGCTTTACGTTGATCGTGCTCGCACAAATTCGCCCGAGAAGGATCGCCGCAACTTGGTCAGCGCAACATGGTGGGCACATCTGGGTAAAAGGATATTTAAGAGCGATGAGACAGAAAGCTGATAACAGTTGGATCTAAATTAAGTTGACAGCTGATAACGGTTATGAAGTACATTCAGCTTTATCAGTGACAATTATCCGGTGCATCAGTCAGGAATTAAAGCTGTCCCATCTGTACAATCAGGAGAGAGAAGCTGCCTTCCACCATGGAAGCTCCAAGTGCATTCTTCAGAATAGGGGTTTACGACGTTTACAATCTTCTGTTCCACAAGTTCACGCCTCAGTCCATAGTTTTCTTTCATTTTAAGGCGTACGCGAGGAAGAAAGTTGTGTCGGTAGATCATTCTGGTAAGCTTGGGAAAGTGCTGGAAGCTCCAAGACAGAGAGAGGGCCGATGCCTGCGGAAGCAGGAACATCTTTAGATCAGAATAGAGATTCAGTGTAAAAAGCCTCGGTTAGCAAGGAATTACTACAGGGCTCTCTACCTTTACTTTCCATTGACATTTTGTACTCAACTCATTTATAAGAATGGAATTTCTTTCTCTACATCTGTTCACTCTCTGTTGTTCACACATGAGTAACTAAATTAGTTGAATGGGTTGAGAAGCATTTAGCTAGCACAACTAGGGAATCTTCATTCTTTGTGATTATCTTGTTTATGTATGCTTCATTCGTCCATTAGAGATACTCGGGAGGGTAGTCTAAGGATAGGATCTAGACTTGGGAAGGTCAGGTTAGAATCTAGGTTTGGAAGAACTAGATTAGAACGCATAAATGAGAGATAGGCACTTAGGAATGAGCACTATTTGTTATTAACGCATTGCATGCATCTTAGCGATAAGATATGATTGTATGCGGTCACCTTTCTTTTATGCATTTTGCATCAACACATAGGACAAGAGTAGAGACTTAGGGATAAGCTCTATGGACACTTTGCATTCAACACATGCATCCTAGACTTAGGAGCATCTCATTTACATTGGAAAATGACTTGCTGTGTATGGTTGTAACATGATCACATAGTCTGACGCATTCCCGAGTAACGCTAGCTAAAGATCTTCCCAACCCGTTCATCACATACTCATTGCATCTATCAATGCAACTGTCTTTCTCAAATCCGCTGCCTTTATTTATTTCTTTTTCATCAACACAACAACACACCCAATACTTTATTTATTTACTTGGTTACCACAAAGTTTTCATAAAAATTACCAACCCAATCTATTTTCACAAGTCCCTGTGTTCGACCTTGGATTTACCAGGAAACTCTGAGGAATTTACACTTGAATTCTGCTGGAGAAACTTGAGTGCACAACGTAATTCTATCAACGCATAGCATCCATATTTCCACCACATAATTCCAAGCATCAATGAGTAGTTAAATTCTAAATGGATTAAGAAAGATAAACTAATATTTTTACTAAAATTTTCATAAGTAGGAGTTCATCTTGTTTAATGCGTACAAGGAAAAAAAAAGGTGAGATCAAATCAAGAGATTGATCTGAGTAGGAAACAATCTACTACTTGAGAGAGTAAGAGATTGTGGAACTCATTAAACAAGGATAGAAGTAACTTTAGAGATAAAGTTTAACCTATCGGAACCAAAACTCATCGCATGCATCCTAGAGATAGGATACTATGGCTCAAAACACTAAGAATTTATCGCATGACTTATGCATCGCTTAGGAAAATACTAGTGGACCTTTCTCAACCCTGTCTGGTGAGAGGAAAATGCACTCTCTTTTGATATGCGTTGATGGTCATACGTTGAACTGAAGAGTATGTGTTAATCGTGTAAGCGATGACCATGCATTCCTGTCACAAGTTTTCTTACTCTCTCGCCAAATATAATGAGAACGCAAATGTCTCGGGATGATCTGAGGTCGAACACAGGGAATTGTAACTAAATGATGTTTGTGAAGTAATGCGTTTAAGGTGGTGAATGAAAACAAAAAGAAAGAAGTTAATTAATTATGCGCTACTCCTACTCCTAGCTAAACAGACTGAACAATGAAAGTTTGACTATGAGAATTGGTAGAGATGCGACAACTGTTAATGCGTAATAAGATGCATGAAGAAGTAGAATTGTGGAGGGGATAAGATGCACCAAGTCATTAAGTTTGGTCGCAAGGGTGACCACAACTCACCACACTAACACATCTCACACCTCTCGATGGTAAGCCACATGCTTATATCCCTATAACGCATGGTGTTGGGATTGGTGTCCTAATTCTTCTGGAGTCTCATTGTTTTGTAAAGATACACATTGTTTAATGAATAAAATAAGTGTTATTTAATTATGGTATTTACTTATATCCAATAAACAAAGCTTCTTGGTTATCTTATGTGAACTTAAGCATGATATGTGATATACAAGTAGATCATGCCTTAAGTGATAACCTAAATAAGTATGTAGTATAAGGATTAAGGTGGGATACCTGATCCTGGTGACACTATGGATACAACCCGCTTTGTAGAGGTTTGCAAGTGTTGTAAACTACTACAGATGGTTGATCCTGACCATTCATGTAAAGACGTGCAAGCGGGAGTGTCCTATACAAAGAGTTTGTATAAGACCTGGACCACGAGATGACTAGACTCTATATATAACGCCATTGATACTAGAGACTTGCATCTCACCTAAACAACCATAGGTGACACGACCTCAAGACTGAGTGTTTTGGGAACTCCTGCCTTTGAAGGCGGTCCTTTGATTAGTATGGGTAAGAGTGGCTAGATTGCCAACTCAACATGCCTACCTTGTTAGGGACTTGTCTGATTTGGGAGCTGGGAACTCAATCCACAAGATGGAATTCACTCCTTTTCTGAAGCAGGGATAAGTAGAGAGATTGCTCCCTTAAGGGCTGATTCCGGGGCTTGAACATAGTGGCCACAACTACTCTTTGGAAGAGAAGACTCAGTCATAGTAGGACCATGACTTATGTTCATTAGAGGGATCAGTGGTACTTAAGGAGATAGATGTAACTACAGGGGCATAACAGTTATTGGCCCAGTTGTACTTACGAGCGATCTGTGAAGGGTTGTCGCACTGTTGATTGGTTAAGATGGACACATAATATATCTGTGGTAAGAAGAGTTCAGCTATCGGTCTTTAGTGGAGTGCCTAGCAGTTAACGGATGGTGGATCCTGTGACTAAAGAGTTTAGTCAGTTATTCACGTACTGTTGGAGCTTCAAGCTATAGGTCCATAAGGTCCCCTTGGTAGCTCAAAGGATTTAGTTAAGGATTAGTTCTTAGTGTTGATTTGAAATGTTCAAATTAACGAGGTATTTTGATTATATATGATATAATCGGTATGATGTATGAGATACGTCTAGTGGAGGATTGATGTAAATGAGATTTACATTAAGTACCATGGAATAGAAAAAGAACTATGGTTTATATGTTTCATGAGACGAAATATTAAAACTATAAGTTATAAATATAGTATGATAAGTTGGTTATCATTTATATTTATAATAATATTAATTATTGGATAATTAATTCTTTTTCTTTAAATAACCAACTGAGTGGGTGATTATTATTTTCATGGTAATCGTGAGATAAAAGGAAAATGGTTTTCCTAATTTTAGTAAGATTTACAAACTGTTGAAAAGTTTTCATAAAAAGTTTTGGATATTTCTCTCTCAGCAAAAAAGGATCTCACAGTAGTTGTCAAGTAAATATAGATTTACTAAACGACGGCTAGGGCGAGCTAAACGATCGTATTGCATTTACTAAACTATTGCATAGTTTTGCTAGACGATCGCTTGTCCTAAGTAAACGATCATGTAGTGTCTGTAGGCGACAGACCGAGCTAAACGATGAGCTAAACGATCGCATAGCTTTTGCTAGACGATCGCTTAGCTTTAGCTAAACGATTGGGCATCGACCTATACGATAGGTCTCTGCCATCTCCGACTTGCCCAGTCGTGTACACGATCGGTGTTTCCTCCTTCATCTGCTTCATACCAAGTCCGAATAGATCCCACCCTCTAGATTCTCACACCGAGAATACCATGGTAGCCTTGTTTGTGGTTGATGCATTATTTTATGATGTGGAATTATGGATGAATTGGGATTATGGAATGCGTTGAGCACTCAAGTTTTCTCAGTGGAATCCAAGTGTAAACCCCACTAAGTTTTCTGGTAAGTCCAGGGTCGAACTCAGGGACTTGGGAAAACAATATGCGGTGGTAATTTTCAGGAAAACTTTGCAGTAACCGGTAACTCGAATAGTTGTTGGTTTTTTTTGTTACGGTAATAAAAATAAACAAATGCGGCGGAGTTCGAAAAGAGTTGATAAAACGGAAGATGTGATGAGTATGTGGTGAACGGGTTGAAAAGGGTTTCGGCTAACACTTCCTAGGATGCGTTCATGCTATGCGATCATGCAACACACATATAGTAGTAAACCATCTCTCGATGCGAATACTACGGCTTCTAATGTTAGAACGCATGCGATATATGCAATAAGTCTATAGGACCTAGACATAAGTCTCTATTCTTATTTATGCGATGACAAAATGACACACACATAAATAAGGCGACCACATAATATCATTTTTATCTCTAGGATGCATGCGATGCAGGTTGGCAAACAAAGCTTATCTCTAAGTCCCTATCTCTTGTTTATGCAGTTCAAATCTTGCTCTCTCGAGTCTAAATTCTAACCTAGCTCTCTCAAGTCTTAGGTTCTTTCTTTAGACTCTCTCTCGAGTAGCTCTAAAGGAATGTTTGGCACAGCGTAACACAGGATAATCGCAAGCAATGAACATCCTAGGTCATGTTAGCTTAGTTCTTCTCAACCCATTCGATAAGTTTAGCTACTCATGCATGCTAAGAGAGTGAACAGATGTAGAATAAGAACTTCCATTGTATAAATATAAAGATGAAGTACAAAATAACAATGCAAGAAGAGAATAAAAAGTCTGGTAGCAATCTCTTGCTTCCTAGGATTTTACACTATCTTTTATACTCGTATTCAAAAGATAATCTCGCTCTCTGCTTTTATGCCTTTGGGTTCTCTCTCGAGTTGCCCTGAGCGATCTTCCGGCGTCTCTACTCTTCCTTTGCTCCGCCTTAAAAATAAAAGAAAACTATGAACACGGCTAAAGCTCCTAAATCGGTGAACTGGTGAACTTACTATCCCATTTTCTAAAGGATGCCTTTAGTATTTATAGAGCTCCAGGTGAAGGGCGGCTTCTCTCTTATGATTGCACGATGGGATAACTTTAATTCCCCAACTGATGCGCCAAATATTTGTCACCGAAAAGCTGAATGTACTTGTTATCATTAGCGGCTGTCAACTTAATTCGGATATGACCGTCATCAGCTTTCTGTCCCATCGTGATTAATTATGCCTTTCACCCAGATGCATCCACCAAGTTGCGCTGGCTCTATGTGGCAATCCTTCTTGAGCAGATGTTTGTGAACATAAATCACCACAAAGCCTTGCGGTAATGCTATGCTCGTCCGTTGATCTCTTGTGATCGCTCTTTTCGCCTTGCATCAATGCATATTCTGCATAAAAACACAAAAATTAACTGTTCCTATGCGATGATCGCATGCGACTGCAATGTTATAAACTTAATGCTTTTTGGACGCAATCTAACATATTTTATCAACGCAAGCCATGGTTTACAGTCAATAGTTCTTAACCAACCCTTTCTCTTAGAGCTTTATAAAACATCGTTTAATAACTTAGCAATGTAATAACGTGCATTTTTGCCCGTTATCAGTGGTGTCATACTCAACTCGACACTGTCGAGGTGCTGTGGAGGCTGTTTGTGTTGCTGAGGAGGTCGTGACCGAGGCGATCATTGAGGACGAGCGCAATGTGTTCGTGTTGTGTTGCGGTCGTGTAGATCGAGTGTTCGAGTTGCTTTTTTTCGAGCGGTCGTGCGTAAAGGAGCGTGGAGACGCATTTTAAATGTTCATAGAGTTTTCATGCTGTAATTTCTGTATCATTTGTATAACCGCTTGTTTGAAGTCGACTGTAAATGTATTGTTCATTCATGATTATGATTTAGAATTATCTTATTTCCGCTACTCATGGAAATCTCGAATCCGATTTCCTTCACATGGTTGCATTGAACATAAGATTATTCTTATCTCTAGGAACATTTGAGTTTTCAGCTGCTATAGAAGCCCAAAATATCATATCTGATGATGGAGTTGAGGATCCATTGTCTTATAAGCAAGCAATGGAAGATGTTGACAAAGATGAATGGATTAAAGCCATGAATCTATAAATGGAGTCTATGTGCTTTAATTCTTTCTGGGAGCTTGTAGATCAACCTGATGGGGGCAAAACCTATAGGTTGTAAATGGATCGACAAGAGGAAAAGAAGTGTAGATGGAAATTTACAGACCTTTAAAGCTATACTTGTGGCAAAGGGTTATACCCAGGTTGAGGGAGTGGACTATGAAGAAACTTTCTCACCTGTTATCATGTTAAAGTCTATCAGGATTCTCCTATCCATAGTCACATATTATGGCTATGAGATGTGGCAAATGGACATCAAAACTACCTTTTTGAATGGTATTCTTGGGAAGATCATCTACATGGTTCTATCAGAAGGATTCTGATGACGGGCAGAAATGCACGTCATTATAGGCCTTTTATTTAGAATTATGAAGGCTGTTAAGTAGAAGATGCGGCGATTATACTAAAAATTCATGAGAAAAGAGCTTGTGTCGGTCGGCATTAAGAATCTCGGCTAACCCACTTTTATGCGTTATTATGCACTCAATTGTCTATTTTTGTAGCTCACGCTGGAAGTGGTCACTTATGCGGAAGCCAGGCTATCGCAAAGACGAACGCATGCGGGGAATCTCTCTATCTCAGAGGCGAACGCATACGTTCGACACATGGATGTTGCGGCCATTAACCGCATGCATCCATTGCATAGAAGTTGCGGCTGTCCAGCGAATGCGATCATCGTAGAGAGATTGTGGCTACAGAATAATAACCATAATAGAGGGATGTCCGCAAGGGTGGTGGAATGCGTTGATACTCCAGAAACTAAGCATGAATGCATACTTGGAGAGTATCAAAAGGTGATGTTGACATTTCACCTACCACGCCGTTAACAGTAGAGATTCGAAAAAGGACCATCACGGCACAAGTGTCAGATTCAGAGCAGGTTCATTAATGCTGTCGGCGATCAAGCTCTATAAATAGAAGCCGTTGAGTAGAACTTCAAATCATCCGGGGTTTTCTGCCTGATGGCAGATATCTATGATCTAGAAAAAGCGTGAGAAGATAGCTTGAGAGTTCTTCATCCACTTAACCATTCGGGTGACGACCGGAGCCTTCGTCGGAGTTAGAGCTCGAGAGAGTTCACTCCACCGCCCATCCATGGCATCACCAGGAGCCTTGATACACATCTGATGGAAGCAAGACATTGCTTCCATCTGGCCCTCCATTTCTCTTCTATCCTTGTATTGTATTACATTTTGGCTTAAGGAATTAATACATTTTGTGATCAATGCATTTCTATATTTTCCTTCGCTTCCATCTCCATCTTCATTTACTAGCATCCTTTACTTTCATTTCATCACTAAGTAAGACTGTTAGAGTATCGCACACTTAATCATGCGACATAGGAATATGAAGCATGTAGCAAACCACCGAGAGGTGTGCGTTGTGCGAGTGTTATGAGAAAACCTTATTTGCTTAGTGTGAAGCTGTAGCAACGCTTGTCTATAAGCAGACGCAATTCTTGTCTATGAGTAGAATCAGTAGCAACTAATTGCCCGGGAGGGTAAGTGGTTGGTCACATTAAGCAATGTAAGCAAGTGTTCACTAGAGATAGGAATAATCTTATGTCAGCCAGGTTTATGCGATTACTTTGTCTTATAAGCGCATCATTCATCATTTAGGCATACTTGGGAGAGTAATCTAAAAACCAAATCTAAGACTAGAGAGAGCGGATTGGATCACATAAGCAAGAATGGGGAACTTAGGAATAAGCTCCATTTGCTATACACAGCGTATACACCCTTTAAGTAGGATATGGTGGTATGTGGTCATTTTGCTTATGTGTGAGAACACGTGAGCGGGATTGTAGAGGCTTAGATATAGGCTTCTCGACACTATCACATATACATCACATGCGTCTACGTCAAGTGTGTATAGCATGATCGCATAACTTTCGTTGGCTGGGGTTACCCTTGCGGTCAAGCTTAGTGTTGTAGTGAAGACATCCTCGCCTTTTCATCTATTTTTCCATGCATTTTACTACGCGTTAACAGTTGCTGTGTCTTTACCTCTCAGTCATACTTCCATCGCTTAATCTGTTAGTTAGGAGTAGAAGTAGTTCATATCTCATAACCCTTATCATTCTTTTATTTCTTCGCTACCAACACATTACCACATAACATTTAGCTACAAGTCCCTGAGTTCGACCTCGGATCACCCGAGAAACTTGTGATCTCGTTATACTTGGCGAGAGCGCAAGAAAACTTATGATAGGAATGCATGGTCATTGCATATAAGATTAACGCATACTTTCCATTTCAACGCATGACCACCGACGCATGAGAACAAACGCATAACCTAAGACATGCATCGCATAATACGTCACCAGATTCATTGAACAAGATCAAGAGAAAAAGTTTTGCAAGCTTAATCAGTCCATTTATGTCTTGAAATAAACATCTAGATCTTGGAATATAAGATTTGATACTGCGATCAAATCTTATGGCTTTGATCAGAATGGTGATGAGCCTTGTGTTTACAAGAAAATCATCAACAACTCAGTAGCTTTCCTCGTGCTGTATGTGGATGATATCCAACTCATTGAGAATGATGTAGGTTTTCTGATTGATGTTGAGAAATGGCTAGCCGCTCAATTCCAAATGAAAGATTTGGGAGAGGCGCAGTTTTTTTTTAAAGATCCATATCATAAGGGATCGAAAGAACAAAAGGTTGACCTTGTCTCAGGCATCGTATATCGACAAGATGCTTGTCAGATATTTGATGCACAATTCCAAGAAGGGTTTATTACCTTTCAGGCATGGAATTGTTTTTTCTAAGGAACAGTGTCCTAAGACTCCTCAAGAGGTTGAGAAAATGAGACAGATTCCCTATGCATCGGCTATTGTTACCCTTATGTATGCAATGTTATATATTAGACTTGACATTTGCTATGCAGTAGGGATTGTCAGTCGATATTAGTCAAATCCAGGATTAGATCACTAGACGGCGATCAAAACGATCCTTAAGAATCTTCGGAGAATGAGGGACTATATGCTCGTGTATGGAAATAAGGATTTGATCCTTACAGGATACATAAACTCTGGATTTCAGACGGATAGGGATTCTCGAAAATCCACATTAGGGTTAGTGTTCACTCTGAATAGAGGAGCTATAGTATGGCGAAGCATCAAGTAAGGATGCATTGCAGACTCCACTATGGAAGCCAAATATGTAGCTGCTAAAGAGGTTGTTTGGCTTAAGAAGTTCCCTACTGATTTGGAAGTTGTTCTAAATATTTCTTTGCCCATCGCACTTTAGTGTGATAACAGTGGTGTTGTGGCAAATTTTAAGGAACCTAGGAGTACCGAAGAGGCAAGCACATAGAACGGAAATATCATTTCATTCGGGAGATTGTGCATCGCGGTAATGTGATTGTCACGAAGATCGCGTCAGAGCACAATGTTGCTGATCTGTTTACAAAGGCTCTCACGGCTAAAGTGTTCGAGGGTCATCTAGAAAGTCTAGGACTACGGGATATGTGACACATTGTCTAGGGCAAGTAGAAGATGTTACTGGGGTATAGTGTATGTCTTAGTTTAGTGTATTTTGTACTTTATTTGTATTGTATATTAGTCTCCCTAGGCTTTAGGACAAGTGGGAGATTGTTAGGAATGGTGTCCCAAATCTCGTTGTAATCTCATAGTTTGTAAACTTTGTATAAACATATTTTTATTAATAAAAATAAATGTTATCTTATATGCATATACTCAATCCAATAAACTAAGATTCGAGGTTATTTTATGTAAATCTAAATAAGTATATAGAGACATACCGATAGATCTTATTTAAATGATAACCTAAATGGTCTATAGTAGATGGATAAGATTAGGTACCTTATCCTAGTGACACTACGGATACGACTCGCTTTGTAGGTATGACAAATATTGTAAAGTGCTACAAATGATCTGATCTTGATTATTCATGTGGAGACATGTGAGCGGGGGTATCCTATACAAAGAGTTTGAATAAGACCGGACCATGAAATGATTAGTCTCTTTATATAACACCGTTGATAATAGAGACTTACATTTCACTAGGATGACTATAGATGACATGACCTGAATCTTGAGTTGTGAACTTCTACTCATGAAGGCGGTTATTTGATTTATATGGGTGAGAGTGGCCAGATTGCTAACTCAACAAGCCTACCATTTTAGGGATTCGCCTGATTGAGGAGCTGGGAATGCAGCTTCACAAGACGGAATTCACTCCTTCTCCGATGTAGGGGCAAGTAGATAAATTTCTCCCTTAAGGGCTGATTCCGGGTCTTGAACATAGTGGCCACATCCTCTCTTGGCCAGAGAGGACTCAGTCATAGTGGGACTATGACTTATTGTTCATTAAAGGAATAAGTGGTACTTAAGTAGTTAGATGTAACTACAGGAGCAAAACAATAATTTGGCCTAGCTGTACTTACGAACAATTTATGAAGGGACATCACAATGTTTTTTGGTTATATCTAATGGGCACATAAATATATCTATAGCGCAAAAAGTGCAACTATCGGTCTTTAGTAGAGTGCTTGATAGTTAACGGATGGTGGATAATGTAATTAAAGCGTTTCATTAATTATTCCCGTACCATTGGAGCTTCAAGCTACAGGTCCATAAGGTCCCATTGGTAGCTCAAAAGGATTATGTTGAGAATCAGTTTTTGGGTTAATTTGAATTGTTCGAATTAATAAGAGAGAATGTAATTATATATGATATAATTAAATTAATTCAATTATATATGATATAATTGATATAATTTATTTGATACATTATTTGGAGGAATAAATATTTGAATGAGATTCAAATAGTTGTTAGTTTAATATAAATATGATTTATATTAAATGGCATAAAATAGAGAAAAAGAACTATAGTTTATATTGTATGTGATGTAATGTTAAAACTATAGATTATAAATATAATATGATAAGTTGGTTATCATATTTATTTATATTATTTATTATTTTGAATAATAATCCCTTTTTCTCAAAAACTACCTTAGTGGGTGGTTATGGAAATTTTATGGCAATTGGAATAAAATGAAAAAGAGTTTTTCATTTTAACTACTAAGATTAGAAGATTTCCAAAAAATCAAAAAAATTAAAAAGAGAACGCTAATAGAGACTATACGATAGTCTATAAGACAAACATAGAGCATATACGATAGGCTCTCTTTGTCTATGCGATAGGAAGTTTTGCTATGCGATAACTTAAACGATCGAGAAGTTTGCTATGTGATAGTGCTTCTTCGTCGATCGTCTTCCTCCTCCAAACTCACAAATATCCTCTTAACCAAAATAGTCAAAGCCCACCACTCCTAGGTTATCATCCTGAGCATACTAAGGAATCTGAGTGGTAGTGTCCCTGTTGGTTCGAGGATTGAGTTGCTATTTGCTGCTTGTTTGAGAGGAGTGTTCGTGAACAAGTTGGATCGAGGGATTACTTGAAGAACAATTCTTCAAAGGTATAATCTCTCAATCTTTGTTTTATTTCAGAAGCATGCTGTAATTTAGTTTTTGATGCATAATCGATTTTGTATGATTGTAAATGTATGTGTTCAATCACAATGGAATTTGGACGATTTTCTTCCGCTCAAGGAACTCCTCATGTTGAGTTTCCCTTCAAATTAATCATATATTAATCTCATTAATATATAGTTTCCTCAAATTAATTTGAAAAGTTCAAATTAGCCCTTTTAAGTATCCTTTAGTGAGCTAACGAGGGGAGCTGGTGGACCCATAGATCAGAAGCTCCAATGATATGAGACTAATTGGTTAAACTCATTAACCAAGTTAATCAATATTCGTTAACTGTGGGTACACTCGACTAAAGACCAAAGAAATCCTATCCATTTTTGGAGCTTGAGTTGTTCCGAATCCTATGTTACAACCCTCCGAGGGGATAACGGTCGTTAAACGACTAGCAAAGAGCTACTTAAAGCTAACCAGTAGGCGCAACATAGGAATCTCACGGTCCAAACTAATGGAAGAGACCGCAGGATATGTTGACACATTTCCTTCACCCACTTACTATGAACTACTTCCTCCGTTCATCTTGATATTGACTCATACAAAACACTTTTCGAAGGGAGGTCACTCCCAGGGTGACACGAAGTACCACTTAAATTCAGACTGTGAACTCTTAGGGACGCGAGAGCTAAGAATAACATATCGTGTATGTTATTAATCTCCCGCTGAATTTTTCTAATAACTCTATCATATAGAAGTTATTGATTACCACTGAAATGTTTAAATTTTTGGGTAAAATTATACTTAGGTTCTTTTCCGGCTAATAAAAACAACTCTAAGTCTATGTAGTTTATCCAAGTATAACTCTTATAAATGGGCTTAAACCTACGATGTCTAGGTGATAAACCCTTTTATTACCTCACATCGCTCACAAGTATTCATAAAACTAGTTACCAACGCTCAATGATTCGACCATAATCCTAAGGTAGGAGGTGTTCCATGGACCGTCAACTTAAATACCTCCAGCCTTCGACAAAATTATATACCGATTGAGTTTGTAACCCTAGTTTTACAAGTTTCACGACCTATTTTAACTAATTAAAACAAGTGGTTAACCTACGTGAGCATGCATCTGTTCTTCGTTATGGATTTTAAATGTCTTAACCCAATTTTATAACAGCTTATAAAACTTTAGACATGCTAAACATTCACAACATACAGGAATTCAATATCTAATATAACATTTAGATTAAATACAAGAAACTCTAACATGCATACTATATATTATAACAAATGATAACATACTTTCAATGCATGTTGCATACTTCCGACAGTAGGATTTTAAATCTAAATGGCATACTATATGCCTACACAAGATTTATTTAATTATAACATACATCCAATGCATAAATAATTAAACACAAACTGATATGGTTTTAGTTTTGGCAAAAACAAGCGAACAAAAGCTTAACTGTTACAAAAATAGTTTCAACACCACTCGAACCACTCCAAACCGCTTCAACCGGACCCAAATCTTCTGAACCGGACCAGTAGAGTCTGAATCGGACCAGCCAAAAACCATTTGAGGTTGAACTAGAGCAGACCTTAAGAGAACCGGTCGAATCGACAAGTCTTGCTCATGCTCAAAATCTCGCTAAGGCTGATCGTTTAGCATTGACGACCATTGTCATGCGTTTGCCTGATCGTTTAGTGTTTACGTGATCATTTAGCAGCCAATGCATATCACTTAACAAATCTACATGATCGTGTAGTGTTTGACTTCTATAGTATAGTGTCATCGTCTAGTGTCGGAGAACGCTACACGATCGCTTAGTGTCCAACACTATTGCGCAACTCCATTGTTTAGCACGAACATTTACTACACGATCGCTGAGCTCTATCGTTTAGCGCCGCGTCTTGATCTTTTAGCACGCACACAAGGTAAGCGATCGTCTAGTGCTATCGCATAGCTCTCGACACATCGCTCAGCTGCCGCGCATAGGTAAACAATCGATTAATGTTATTGCTTAGCATTTCAACGCATCGCTTAGCTGCCGCATAGAGGTAAACGATCGTTTAGTGTTATCGCATGGCAACTTAACGCATCACTTAACTCCTGATCAAAGGTAAACGATCGTGGTAAGCGATTGGGCAACACTATCGTATAGTTCTTCACCTCATTGCTTAGCTCCCACCCGAAGCTACACGATCGTGTAGTTCCATCGTAAACCAATACAACTCATCGCTTAGCTCCCGAGGTACACGATCGTCTAACACACAACACCTAAACGATCAACGCCAGAAGCTACACGATCATTTAACTTTGTCTTCACATCGTCTAACGCTTGAAGATAAACGATTGTTTAGCTACTGAAGCTCAACGACGATAGGAACAGAGGTTGATTTTCTGGAATCTGCAACTCGGCCTCTTCGAATACTCCAAATAAATTAGAGACTCTTGGGAAGATATATAAGCTTATCAAGCAAGAGCCAATTACAAATTTAAACAGAAAATCAAAGAGAAATTAAAAGCCAAAACTCAGAAAACCATATCGGTGCAGTAGTTTCATATTTTCATATAAAACACCCACCAAACCAAAATTAATCTGAATTGAATGCTTATTTGATGCTCTGATACCAATTGTTGGATTGATACCAGCACGCAGCAAAAGAAATCAGGATCCATAAGCACTCTAATTCATTAATTTTGGTATAAAAGAAAACATGCTTAAACAGAGTTTAATGGGTTTCAAGAACATACCTTTGAAGAACTATTGAAATCTCTATTCTCAATTACTAAATCCTCCAAATCTTTGTGCAGACCACCACAAGATCTTCCTTACTATTCTCTTGGTGCTCTAGATTGAGTTGTGGGACTCAAAATAAGTTGGAATCAAAGGGAATTTAGAGAAAGCTTACTGCAACAACCCAAATGAAGAACACCTTTTTCATCCAAATTTTTCAGAAAAATTTAATCGGTTGCAACTCTACAACTGTACTTCAGTCTCTTCAATATATTGTAGACTATCATGCAAAGAGATTTGCTGCATGGGATGTAACTCATGCTTGGAGTAAATGAAGGTTGAAGAAGTGGGTTTCATTGTGAGCTACTTTTGAAGATGAAGATGAAATACCACTTTCGTTTTTTGTATAATTTTTAATTTCCAAAATCTATTTTTGATTTAAAAATCATACTTTATTTCTAAAATCAAAATTTAATTTTACAAATTAATTTCACAAATTAATTTTATAATAAAATTAATAAATAATTATTTAAACAATTTAAATAATTCTAATTAATTTAATATCCAATATTAAATTAATTTTTACACAAATTCATCTTCATATATTTAAATCATATTTAAATATATTTTCTCCAATTCTGGTTGATTTTAATTTGAACATTTCAAATTAACTTATCACGCTACTCTAGAGCTAATCCATTTCCGAGCTAGTAGGGGGACATTTGTGGACCTATAGATCATGGGCTCCAACGATCCGAGATTAATCGACTAAACTCATTAGACCGATCTAACCCCCATTCGTTAACTAATGAGCGATTCCACTAAAGCCCATAGCTGAACTCCCCTCACTGTAGATATATTATGTCCACTCGATATAACCATGATTAGTAAGTCAACCCTTCACAGGTTGTTCGTAATAACGGTTGGGTCAAATCTTTGTTTTACCCTCAAAATTACCTCTTGTTCCTTAAGTCGCCATTGATCCCCTAATGAACAATTGTTTTGTGATCCAATCAACAAAACTGAATCCCTCTCGGGCCAGTGAGAGGGCATGGCCCCTTGTTCAAGACCTAGAATCAGCACTTAAGGGAACAACCTCTCTACTATCCCTAAAGCGGGAAAGAGTGAATTCCCTCTTGCACCCTATGTCCCCAACTATCTAGTCGGTCTTACCCCTGAAATGGGAGTCTTATTGAGCCGACGTTGTTGAGCCAACCCTCACTTATGCAAATCTAAAGGTAATCTCGAATAAACATGAGTTCATATTTAACTCAGGATTAAGGTCAAGTTACCTAGGTCATCGCTTTGAAATAGTCAGCCTTAAACAGTAAACAACGTTATAAAGTAAGAGTGACTCATTTCGTGGTCCGATCTTGTACAAACCTTTTTGGACAAGGACACCCTCACTCCTCATGTTCAACATGAACGAATTAGGATCACTTCGCTTGTAGCACTTTACAACTCCTTGTAACAACTACAGAGCGGGCCGTATCCAATAGTGTTACCATAATAAGGTACCCAACCTTATTCATATACTATAGATCATTTTGACTATTTACTTGAACTTGATTCACCTTTATGTCTCCACATAAAGTTTAAGTACTCATCCAATAGTCAAGGTACTTTTAGGTTTATTGGATTTCTATCAAGCAATAGATTCATGAAATAACACCTTTATTGAATTTTCAGAATAAGTTTCATTGTTTACATACCACGAGTTTTAGGACATAAAATCCAACAAACTCCCACTTGGACTAAAACTCTGGTGGTAACTTATACATCCGATATATAAGACTGGGTTTCTGAGTTTTATAGAGAAATACAATAAACTAGGGCATCCATACCCATCTTTTACCATTTGGTATCTCTATACCCGATATTTCTCCCACTAGCCCTAGGTTATCTGGTATTTCTAATCCTACTAGGTAATTCTCAAACACTTTAGCCGAGAGAATCATTGTAAACATTGTTTAGTATACAATAGACTTTTGAATAAACTATATGGGGATGCATCTTATTCTCAATAATGGCTAGGAAGCACACTTTTCTCTCACTACATTGAGTTACTCTCAACTCTTTAAGTAAGATGTATCTAACCTGTCTCAACAACTCGTTGTTAATAGTCAGACTCTTTGTTAATAGTTAGATCTAGAAATCTTTGAACTTTCTATACTTTGATCTAGCCATTTAAATATCTGAATATTTGCAAATGGCTTTTAACAATTTGATTCTTAACAGAGTTGCTAGAACAAACATAATTTTTGAAAATGAACATTTCATTTATCACAAAACTATATACAATTTGTTCTTTACAAGATTTACAAAAACAAGTAACATTAAGCAGCAACTTCTCCCACTGGATAAGCTGAGCAAACGGTCCCAGGGTCAAGTTAGCCTGGTTACCTTTCTTTGCTTTCTTTTTGGCAAGATACTGAGGGCAGTGTCTCCTCTAGTGCCCTACTATATTGCAGTGGAAACATTTTCTTTTATCTGTAGCGTTATCCTTGCCTTTCTTTCCAGCAGGTTTCTTCTCCCCTTTCCTTTTTCCCTTCTTAACAAGAATACACTTACTCTTCAAAGAGAAGATAACATCAGGCTTGGAGGACATTCCTTTCTTCTCAGCAGTAGTAACATTTACTTCTGACACTAGACCCTTTGTTCTCAACATTATTTGGTAAGCCTGTAGCTCATTTAGTAGAGTAGTCAAGCTGTATTCAATTTTATTCATCAATGCATTCATACAGAATTGCAGAAAACTCTTCTGAAGAGATTCTAGAATAAAACCAACTTGACTTCTCTCGTACATGACAACACCATTTACTTCTACCACATTAAAGTGGACAATCATGTCCAAGACATGTTCACGAACATTGGTCCCTCTTTGATGTGATTGTTGTAAACGTACGTAATGGCATCATGCCTTAGGGTGAAGGACGGTTGTCCAAACATCCCTCACAGAGATTCCATAATCTCTTTGACAGTACTCATATCCTCATGCTTCTTTGTCAACACATCAGACATGCTAGCGACGATATAAGCATGTGCTTTATCATTAGACTTGACCCATTTGTCATATACATCCCGAACATTTCGGTTTGTGTTAGAGCTAGGAATGGGAGGAAAATTCTTATTTAAGACAAACCACAAATCGTCTATCACAAGTATCATGTTAAAATTTGATTTCCAATTCACATAATTATCCCCAATGAGTTTATCCGATGCCAACACTTGTATTATTGAACTCGTCATTCTAAAATTATAGATCCAATAAAGTTTTAGCAATTTTAATAATATACCCAAGATTATTCTTTTGCTACGATACTACATCAAGACATTCTTGACTAAATACTACCTCCAGAATAACTCATATTTCGATAATCATTTAGGTACCACTTTTGGTAAGAAATTATTGACACTTAATAATTCTGTAAGTGTATACTCGCCGTTTTCAGACGTCAGAGGCCACTAAGACTAAAGAAATCCTATCCATTTTTGAGCTTAAGTTGTTCCGAATCCTTTGTTACAACCCTCCGAGGGGATAGCCGTCGTTAAACGACTAGCAAAGGGTCGCTTAAAGCTAACCAGCACATAAGAATCTCACGGTCCAAACTAAAGAAATCCTTCACCCACTTACTATGAACTACTTCCTCCGTTCACCTTGATACTGACTCATACAAAACACTTTTCGAAGGGAGGTCACTCCCAGGGTAACACGAAGCGTCATATGAATCTCACGGTGTGAACTATGTGGAGATGTGGTAGTTGAAATCAAAACTTGATTTCTGTTCGAACAACTTCCCCTTATTCACCAGAGTGTAAATTTAAGCTAAAAGATACTTTCCAAATAAGGTCACTCCCAGGGTGACACGAAGTACTGCTTAAATCCAGACTGTGAACTCTTAAGAACGTGAGAGCTAAGAATAACATATTGTGTATGTTATTAATTTCCCGCTGAAGTTTTCTAATAACTCTATCATATAGAAGTTATTGACTACCACTGAAGTGTTCTAATTTTTGGGTAAAATTATACTTAGTTTCTTTTCCGGCTAATAAAAACAACCCTAAGTCTATGTGGTTTGTCCAAGTATAACTCTTATAAATAAACTTAAACCTACCATGTCTAGGTGATAAACCCTTTTATTACCTCACATCGCTCATAAGTATTCATAAAACTGGTTACCAACGCTCAATGACTCGGCCATAATCCCCAGGTAGGAGGTGTTCCGTAGACCTTCAACTTAAATACCTCCAGCCTTCGACAGGATTATATACCGATTGAGTTTGTAACCCTAGTTTTACAAGTTTAACGACCTATTTTAACTAATTAAAACAAGTGGTTAACCTACGTGAACATGCATCTGTTCTTTGTTATGGATTTCAAATGTCTAACCCAATTTTATAACAGCTTATAAAAATTTAGACATGCTAAACATCCACAATATACATGCATTCAATATCTAATATAACACTTATATTAAATATAAGAAACCCTAACATGCATACTATATATTATAACAAATTATAACATACTTTCAATGCATGTTGCATGCTTCCTACGGTGGGATTTTAAATCTAAATGACATACTATATGCATATACAAGATTTATTTAATTATAACATATATCCAATGCATAAATAATTAAACATAGATTGATATGGTTTTAGTTTTGGCAAAAACGAGCGAACAAAAGCCTAACTATTACAATAACAGCTTCAACATCGCTCGAACCGCTCCAAACCCCTTAAAATGGACCCGAACTGTCTGAACCGGATCAACAGAGTCTAAACTAGACCACCCAAAAACCATTTTGAGGCTGAATCGGACCAGACCTCAAAGAGAACCGATCAAACTGGCAACTCTTGCTCATGCTCAAAATCTCACTAAGGCTGATTGTTTAGCATTGACAACCACCGTCATGTGTTTGCCTGATCATTTAGTGTTTGCGTGATCGTTTAGCAGCCAACGCATATCGCTTAACAAAGCTACACAATCGTGTAGTGTTTGACTTCTATCGCATAGTGTCATCCTCTAGTGCCAGAGGACGCTACACTATCGCTTAGTGTCCAACATTATCGCGCAACTCCATCATTTAGCACGGACATTTCCTACACGATCGTTGAGCTCTATCGTTTAGTGCCACGTCTTATTTTGTGATCCAATCAACAAAATCAAATCCCTCTCGGGCCAGTGAGAGGGCGGGACCCCTTGTTCAAGACCTATAATCAGCACTTAAGGGAATAACTTCTCTACTATCCCTAAAGCGAGTAGGAGTTAATTCCCTCTTGCACCCTATGTCCCCTTCTATCTATTCGGTCTTACCCCTGAAATGGGAGTCTTATTGAGCCGACACTGTTGAGCTAACCCTCACCTATGTAAATCTAAGGATAAATAAGAGCTTAGGATTAAGGTCAAGTTACCTAGGTCATCGCTTTGAAATAGTCAGTCTTAAATAGTAAACAACGTTATAAAGTAAGAGTGGCTCATTTCGTGGTCGATCTTGTACAAACTCTTTTGCAAAAGGACACCCCCACTCCTCATGTCCAACATGAACGAATTAGGATCACTTCATTTGTAGCACTTTACAACTCCTTGTAACAACTACAGAGTAGATTGTATCCAATAGTGTTACCAGAATAAGGTACCCAACCTTATACATATACTATAGATCATTTTGACTATTTCCTCGAACTTGATCCACCTTTATATCTCTAAGTAAAGTTCAAGTACTCATCCAATAGTCAAAGGACTTTCAGATTTATTGGATTTCTATCAAGCAATAGATTTATTCAATAACACATTTATTGAATTTTCAGAATAAGTTCCATTGTTTACATACCACGAGTTTTAGAACATAAAACCCAAGAAATAGGTATTGCTTTTGAAATTTATTTTGAAAACATTTACATAGACAATTCATCATTCAACAATCTCAGAATATAAAAATGTAAATATCCCAGTCTGTTAACTGAGGCTATAATGGTATGATCATAAGTTTTTCCAACATAAACCATTTCAACCAAATACAAGTTCGAGGAAACAATCCTGGTACCCAATATAACCCGCCAAATGTGCACATGTCGACAATTCTCACTAGACATACTCGAGTATGCTGACAATCCCAGCTAGATCATACTGACAATTCCAGCCAGACGTCAATGAGATATGCTAACATCTTTAGGGTACAATTTCAGTTTCCATTCAAATCAATATAAAACATGCTTTCAAGCAAATCCAGAGTTAAAATAGTCATCTAAGTAAAACAACAGAAAATCAGTAATTAAAATCCAAGAAATCACATTTTTAGATCATGCCAAGTTTTCCATGCATATATATATATATATATATATATATATATATCATAACATATAGGTATATAGATACAACAAAATATTTGAAAATAAACCACTCACAGCTCGTCAACAATGTTTTTCCCTTTTCCTCAAGCTTTCGATTTTCTAGTTCCTTCTTGAATCCCGACCAACTCCAACTAACGTGGAACTAGGCCTTTGGACACCATCAGCTAATGGTGGATGCAGGGTTGATCTTCCATAGGTCAGTTGGACGTGGCCCTTCTCCCTCAATATTTGGACTATTGCATGGATGCATAGTTGGTCCTCCTTAACGTATGGACATCATGTTGGATGCATGGTAGCCACTCCCAATGCATGGCCTTCCCCTCAAACCCTAATTTTCTTTAACCCTCCTATTTTTTTAGTCATTTTGAGAGAACTTTGAGTTGTGAAGTGAAATGAGATCCTCCGGGGGTATTTATAGGCAACATTAGACTATCCTTGTCATCCTCTCCAGCCTTCAATGCAAGACACCTCTTATTTGCATAAAATCTAAGTGTCTTCTTCATGTTGAGCCAACGCATAGCCCTTGCCACCATCTACTTTGAGCTTAGCCAATACTTCACACAATCGTGCCACATATCTCACGTTGTTGACCCTACTCCTTGATGAACTCTTCTTCAATGCCTAGCTTCCTCGAAATGTCCAAAACTTTCCTACTATGTGTCCCAAATGAAGCTCAACACATACCTCTCTAGGTTTGTGTATCCAAGACCATTCTTTTGAGGGTTATACCTCCCTAATTGACTTTCCAAACGCCTAACACCTTGGCTTATGCGTCCAATCATGTTGTCCCTTCAAGATCTGCATTTACCTTGTGTCTCCTAGGGTTTCTTGGTGCAAATTCCTCCTAAATGGTTACCTCATGTTTTAATCTTGCCCTTCATATGCTTAAAATGGCATTCACATAGCCTTCTATGCGTCCACTACACTTCCTAGGTATCCAACCCTCAAACTTTAGGGCTCCACCTACTTATTATATCATATGCTATCCAACACTTGGCTAAATTTCCAGCTAGGACCTCTTATGCGTTCACTATCTCCTTGCCATGCGTCCAACTCTAGTTTCCTCACTTAGTTGTACATAGTTTAATGCATGGTTGTCCAACACTTAACAATTTCTTCCCCCATGTGTTCACATAGCCCTAAACATCCCAAAATAGTTCTTTTTGCCCTAGCATGCGTCTAAGTGAGCCTACTCTTGTCCAAACATGCATCCAAGGCTCCTTCAATTCCAGTTATGCTTCCAACTCTAGGGTGACTCATCCCAAGCTAAGCCCTTACTTCTAACATACTTAGTACTTAGTTCAAATTCCTTATTCTTCTTTGGACTAGGAATTCATCTTATCTTCCAACACTTCGCCAATTTCATTTCTAGGCCAACTCAAGGTTCAAAGCATAGTTTGAACACTTAACCAAAATTCTGACCTCAATCTACTATACTTCCAACTCTTGAATCCCAACCTTTTTCTCTCAATACTTGACCACACTTTTCTTCTCCTCCAGCACATACTGTGAACCCCGAATCCTAATTTATCTACTTGAGTATGTTCCCTACTAAGACTAGTGTGGTGAGTAGGTTGATGTGGAAACTAGTGTGTAATGGTAGAGAGAAGAGTGGAGATTTGAAGAAAAGAGGAAATTTGGAAGTTTAACTCTTGAGGAAAATTTGGAAAATTTGGCTAAGTATAGAATTTTGTGTGGGATGCGTTGAAAGGGACCAATGCATTGGAAGGGTGTGTTAATGATGGTATGCGGCTGAAGAAGGAAAATAGAGAAGATGCATTGGAAGGAACACGGGTAGGCAAGGCATGCATTGAAAGGCAGCCTATGCGTCGATCAGCCTTGACCAGCGCCCATGCAATGCGTCGAGCAGCCTCGACCAGCACCCATGCAATGCGTCGAGTAGCCTCGGCCAGACGTCCTGCTCATGCGTCGAGTGGCCTTGACCAGCGCCCATGCAATGCATTGAGCAACCTTGACCAGACGCCCTGCCCATGCATCGAGCAGCCTCGGCCAGACACCCTGCCATGCGTCCAGCGGCCATGCACATGCGTTGACCGCCCTGCCGAGCAGCCATATCCGTGCGTCGAGGTGCCCTACCATGCAGCTAAACACACAGCCCATATGGCTAAGCACGCCTATGCGATCGAGCGAGTGAGCGATGGCCAGTATACACCGCACGCCCATGCGTCAAAGCAGTATGCCTATGCGTCGAGTGGCTAGCCTGTACAGCATGCCCATGCGACAGTGGCCAGCACCATACGCCCATGCCAAGCAAGCCGTGCGATATGACTAGGGAGCCATACGTCGAGGATGGACGGTCACCCTATGCATTGGTGATGGTTAGCTCGTTGTGATGGCTAAGTTGAATTGTAATGATAGTGAATTGGCTTGCTATGCGTTGGTGATGGCTATACATTGTGTATGGACTATGCATTGAACATCCAAGAGTTGGATGCATATAAAGGATGATATCACCTAGAAAACATCATCAAACCATGTGTCTTCTTGGGAGGAAAGCCTTAAGCCTTAAGAATTTGAGGTGGTGGCATCAGATTGGAAGCTCATGCATTGGCTATAGAGAAGGAAGACACATGCAGCCAAGTAGGTGGTGTCAACTTGGGGGAAGGTTTGGACGCCTATAAATAGAGCCAAAAGACTTCATTTTTAGATCAAAATTCAAAAATACCATAAAAAGAGTGGAAAAGTTGAGCAAACCTTGCGTTGGATCCAAAATCCATGCGTTGGTCATAGTATTTCAAAGAGGACGCATTGGACAGTGAAGTCTGGAAAGTAGCATCAACTTGGGATGAGGATTTCTCCCAATTTACTTGTGAGTTTAAAGTGATTCTAAAGCCACCTGAAAGCTGTGAAAATCTAGTTTTTAGGGTAGGGCTTCCGGAGGAAAAGAACGAAGAGATCGGGCTGAAAACTGAGAAGAATACAGAAGGGTCAGGCTGTCGGATAAGTTTGGGCCAGTCTTAAAGATTCTGTGATTCCGGCCAAACCACGAGAGGTTATGAGTTCCAATTTTAGGGTAAGCTTCCTGAGACATTTTAGAATATTTTTTTAGAAGGAAGTATCTCAAAATAAGATTTAGAACTATGAGTAATCTAAGCTGAAATTTGAATCTGGATTCTAGAGGTGAAAAGGGAGCCCGAGGTAGAAAAGGGAGCTACTAGAGTAAAAAGCTCCTAAGCAATCAAGGTGAGTGGCTAAATCGTCTTGACTAAAACATTTGCTTAAAATGTTTGATTACAACGTGTTATAGAAAGCATGTTTTAAAGAGGATTATTCTCATGCCAACTAGTTTTACAAAGTGATTTCCAAGCAAACCATGAGTTATGTTTTAAACGCATGCATGTGTGAGAAGTTGTTGAAAAGCGATTTATATATGTTAAATATACTTAGCATGCATTAGTACCTTTAAAGCCATGTTTTTATATGTGTTATACTTTACTGCTTTAAAGAGAAAGTCATTTATGACTAGTTTTACTTAAAATGCGATACCGAAGGACATTTGAGAAGGTATCCGCCCAATTAGAAAAGGACATTTGAGAAAGTATCTATTGGTACTGAAGGACGTTTGAGAAGGTACTAAACCAACCAGATACTGAGGGACGTTTGAGAAGGTATCTGAATAAAAGTACCTAAGGTATGATGGTGCTTAGTATGGCCACGTGCATGTAGGTAGTTAGAGTCGAGATTGAGCAAAAGGGTTCTCTCTTGACTAGCAGTTGGTGTTGGGATTGTTTTTACTTACAGTAAGGTTATTCTCAACTGAGAAATAGTTTTACTGTTTTATGATTAAAACAACTTTATATGTTTTATGCTTGAAAAATGTTTATACTGCAGTACAAGTACTGTAGAAGCTTATATTTCAGTTAAACTCTTTATTAAGATTTTGCATGAGAATCAATTACCTTTCTTAAGTCACTTACTGGGCGCAAGCTCACCCCATTTTCAAATGTTTTCTTTCCCCCCCACAGGTAGCGGTCAAATCCTCTAAAGATAGCTCTGCATCTGCTCTACCACTAAAGGACAAAGAGATTTGTAACCCATCTGTTTAGGTGGTTTTTGTTAATATTGTACACATGTTATTGTTGTTCATATAGGGACTAGGGTTTTTGGGTTCTGGGACTTGTAAATCTAGTGTTGTAATGACTCTAAATATGTTACATTTCTAGATTAATAAATTTTTGGTCTAAAGACATTCCACTGTATATAAGTTATATTTTGGTATCAGAGTTATTCTGCAAGAGTTATTAGGCAGTAAGTGTCAGCCAAAGGGTTGATAACTGCCACAGTCACGCCCTTTCTCAGGCTTAGAGGTTAGTCTGGGACGAGGTGTGACAACTTGGTATCAGAGCAAAGGTATATGTAAACTTAGGAAAGGTTTGAGCTAGCTTAGTATTAAAGCATAGGATTTTGAGTGAAAGAGAGAGTTCATGCATTAGATTAAGTCCCATAGATAAGTCCCTAACATGTGTACTTAATAATTAGGAAAAAATGCTGAGGAGAAGTGGCAGGCGAAGCAAGCAGACTGAGGAGAGGGATGTTGACCCTACCAGCGGAGGTCCTGAAGTTAAACGGGACCCAGATCCAAAGGGGAAAAGAGTTAGAGACTTAGTAGAGCAGGAAACAACTTCTGCAAACGAGTCAAGTACACCAAGGGTGGATGTAGAGCCCCAGATGGAGGATCGAGTATTCGATAGAATCATTCAAAGATTGGCGGCGAGTGTCGGATCGATTCAAAACGATCCAGAAAAGAAATTCGGTGTCGAGAGGCTGAAAGCTTTAGGTGCCATGACGTTTGGTGGAGCCACAGATCCAATAGATGTTAACGTCTGGTTGGATTTGATTGAGAAATTTTTTATTGTTATGAGGTGCCCTGAGGACCGTAAGGTGGAGTTAGCGGCATTCTTGCTGCAGAAAAGGGCTGAGAAATGGTGGAAAGTGATAGAGGCTAGAAGGAGTAGTTTGGAAACTATGACTTGGTCTGAGTTCAGACAAGTATTTGAGGATAAATACTACCCTAGTTCTTTTAAAGAAGCGAAGAGGGAGGAATTTCTTAGGCTAACTCAAGGAATGATGACGGTTGCTGAGTATGAGTAAAGATTTACTGAGTTATCTCAGTATGCCCTTCTAATCATCGTGGAAGAAAAGGAGAGGTGTAGGAGATTTGAGATGGCTTAAGAAGGAAGATACGTACACAATTTACCTCTACATCCAATTGGGTGAATTTCACTCAGTTTGTTGAGACCGCTATCTGAGTAGAGTAGAGTGTAGCGAGGGAAGTTGTACTCCAGCCAGGTGAAAGACAGTTTAGAATGCCTGGAGAAATGAGAAGTAAGAGATTTAGACCCTTATTCTCTGGATAGTCGGGTATAAGGAGTTTTGGGGGCACGAGCCAACATAGTTCAGGTTGAAAGAGGTCAAAACTTGCAGCTAGATCAAGTGGTGGATCAGTATCGGGTCGTGCTAGCGAGTCAATAGCTAGTACAAGGAGGAAACCATTTTGTATAAACTGTGGAAGACCTCATATAGAAGTATGTTATGGCAATAGGAATGTGTGCTTCTAGTGCGGACAAGCTGGGCATTTCAAGAGAGATTGTCCTCAGCTAGGTAATGGAGCACAGAGTGAGCAAAGAGGAGTTACCCAGACTGTAAACCAACCTAGATCGACCAGAACTAGAGGTGAGGTATCCGGTATAGCTAAGCAGAAAAGGGGTAGTTGGACGACCCCAACAGCAACAGCAGCAGCAGCAGGGTAGAGTATACGCTATGACACACTAAGTCTACACAGAGCCCACCCTCTGGATTCTCACATCGAGAAAACCAAGGTAACCTTCTTGGTGGATTCATACTCAACTCAACACTACTGAGGTTCTGTGGAGGCCGTTCGCGGTATTCGTGACCTTGATGATCACTTAGTTCGAGTGCGGGTGTTCGTTCAGTGTAGTGGTTGTGTTGGACAAACGTTCGTGTGTTGTTGTGTTGCTGTGATCAAGAGTTCGTGACCAAGGAACTAGAAGATGAGTCTACAAAGGTTAGTTGATTCTTCCCTTGATTTGTAGTATAAGCATGCTGTAATTTTTATTTTATGCATAACCGCATGTTTCCGTTTGTGATTGTAATTGTAAAGTTCATATATGATTGAAATTTGGAAAGATCCTTCCATTGCTCATGGAAATCCTCGTGTACGATTTCCTTCATAATAATCATTCTATCTTTCAAAATGCAACAGTGGGCCAAACATTGAGTTGGTATATAATACAAACTCAACTCAACTCATGTTGGTGAACCAAACACCCTTTAAAAGACAAAATTTCATTCTATTAGTACTTACCGATTCATAATAGACATTCACATCCCAAGATTAATAGTTAAGTTAGGTAATAAGAGGAAATGGAAAGGGAGAACTAGTTTAGAGATTCATTTGAGGATGTGATAATTTGTAAATTTACATAACAAATTAATTCTAAAATTCGTCTATAATTTTTTTTATGATTTTTTATCCACTTTCTATCTATGTTTTTCACGACGACCAAGTCAAGTTTATTAGTTTCGAAACAACGGTCTTTATTTTTAGAATATGACTAAGAATTCAAGTGTTTTTTAAAAAGTTGAAAATCATAGTATGGAAATTGAGAAAAAACAAGCCTAAATTTCAAAAACTAAAAACGAATAATAATTAAACAAGCTATTAATATGATAATTAAATTTTGGAAAATATATGAAGTTACAATAATTGAAAAATATAGCTTTCAAATATTATAATGGTTGTTAACTCAATTGTAATTGGCATATACTCCTTTATTTGAAGTTAGATGTTCAAGCCTCCATGCTCCAACATTTCTTGTACTAAAGAAAATAGATTACATTGTGTAATTCTATGTTATTTTTAGTACAACAAGTGGGAGTATAATAATATGCACCTCCAATCAGAAAAAATGAGTACATACCAATTATTGCTGAGGTATGCTTATTTTGACAGTATGCTACAATTTGAGCTTTAATTCACCCAAGCATAAGTTTTAAAAAATGTCACTATACGTATTGTCACGAGGCGAAAGTGCAATATGCTATTTTTTTCAAAAACTTTTCCTGTGCCACACTAAGGAGGTTTCCTTAGCCAGCCTAAAGATTGGACTCAAATGTTCCCCAAAGGAATCTACGAAGCTCACTAACTCGAGAGGGGGTTGTTTGCTAGACTCACATTTGAGAGGAGAATACGAGTATACACTTGGCTTGTGGAAATATGAACTTTATTACCAAAGCTATATAAAAAAACCACAATACAAGATTTAAGGAGCAACTCTTTACAAGACCATTCTACTCTAGAGAATTACAAAGCAATGAGAGAGTTAATTTGAGAGTAGATGTATAGTGTAATACTTTAGACAAACCCCAAACTACTACTATTCATACTTGTGGGAGGAGTATAGAATTGGGGAAGACGTAGAGGAGTGGCCCTAGTGAGGATTAACCACCCACTACCCTTAAAAATAGGGCCACTCTCTATGTCCCATGAACTCCTATATTTTAGGAGGGACATGCCCACTACCATGTCCCTATACTTCCACCATTTTAGCTCCACTTCCCACTTATTATTTTTAGGACACTACCTTCCTAGTTTATATGAACACTCTCCAGGATCCCACTTAGTGGGTGGTTCAACTTGGAAATCTTCTAACTTCATGCAAATTTCATATTGTTGAGATTGGTACCCTAAATCTTATAGGGTCCTATAGTTTGTAATTGTAATGTACAAACATATTATTATTTAATAAAATATATGATGTTTTATTTTAATTTTAGTTACATTAACCACAAACCAATAAACTAAGATCCAAGGTTATCTTTTAGCTTAAACATGTATATAGAGACATACAGATGAATCATGTTTAAGTGATAACCTAAATGGTTTATATTAGATGAATAAGGCTTGATACCTTATCCTGGTGACACTATGAGTATGACCCACTTTGTAGACATTACAATTATTGTAAAATGCCACAAATGATTTGATCTTGATACTTCATGTGAAGACATGTGAGCGAGGATATTCTATCAAAAGAGTTCGTATAAAACCGAACCACGAAATGTTTAGTCTCATTATATAACATTGTTCATAACAGAGATTTACATTTCACCAGGATAATCATGGGTAACATGACCTGAATCTTGAATGAGTAGTGAGCTCCTGCCTATAAAGGAGGTCCTCTGATTTGTATGGGTAAGAGTGGCCAGATCACCGACTGAATAAGCCTACCATTTTGGGGATTCGTTTGATTGGGGTGTTGGGAATACAGCTACACAAGAAGGAATTCACTTCTTCCCTAACATCGGGGTAAGTAGATAAATTGCTCCCTTTAGGGTTAATTCCAGGGCTTGAACAATGTGGCGCCACATCCTCTTCTGGCTCGAGAGAAGTTTGATCATAGTTGGACTATGATATTATTCATTAGAGGGGTCTGTGGTACTTAAGGAGTTACATGTGACTTTAGGGGCAAAACGGTAATTTTGACCCACTTGTACTTACGAGATATTTGTGAAGGGTCATCGTACTATTGACTGGTTATATCCAATAGACACGAAAATATATCTGTAGTGTGAAGAGTGCAACTATCGGTCTTTAGTGGAGTGTCTGACAGTTAACGAATGGTGAATAATTTAATTAAAGAAGTTTAATTAATTATTCACGTATCATTGGAGTTTCAAGTGACAGGTCCATGAGGTCCCCTCGGCAGCTCAATGGGAATAAATGAGAATCGGTTTTTGGATTAGTTTGAGTTGTTCAAATTAATTGAGGGAATTAATTATATATGATATAATTAATTTATTTTTAATTATATATGATATAATTGCAATAATATATTTGATACATT
Source organism: Benincasa hispida (assembly GCF_027475165.1). Classification (NCBI taxonomy): domain Eukaryota; kingdom Viridiplantae; phylum Streptophyta; class Magnoliopsida; order Cucurbitales; family Cucurbitaceae; genus Benincasa; species Benincasa hispida. Next base: position 72,120,594 of record NC_143489.1, read on the forward strand.
ATAATATAAAGTATATTTGGGAGGAAATAAATATTTGAATATGATTCAAATATTAATTATATGAATTGATATAATTAAATTTAATATAAATGTGATTTATATTAAAAGCCATTGTTGAGAAAGAATTGAAACTATAGGTTATATTGTATTTGATAAAATATAGAAACTATAGGTTATATGTTATATTTGATATATATTATATGATAAAGTAGTAATCATATATTTTATATTTTAAATGATTTGTTAAATAAATAAATAAATTATTCATTTTTTTGAAGATAAAATTTGGGAGGGAATTGTAACTCCCTCCCCCTATTTCTCTCTATTACGTGATAATGGGTGGTTAGTCTTCTTCTTCTACCTCTATTGTGAAAACACAAGAAATACTGTGAAGTGAAAGATAGAATATCTCTATGAGATCTCATCTCTTTCCTCCCCCTCTCTTCTATTCTCTAAAAATCCCTCTCATCCAAAATAGCGAGAGCCCACAACTCCTGGGTTATCATCCCAGAGAGTACTAAGATAGCTATTGTGGTAGTGCCCATTGTTCGAGGGAATTCTATTGAAGATTAGTCTTCAAAGGTAAGGGTTTCAAACCCAAATTTATTCTTTTGTATTTTTTTATTTTTGCATGCTGTAAATTCTGTTTTTTAAATGCATAATTTATGTTCTTCTTCTGTAAAATTCTAAATTATGTGAAAATTAGGAAATTGGAACGATCCGCTTCCACTTAATGACCTTTAATTGGTATCGGAGCCTTAGGTTTTGGTCCTAATTTTTCTTAATTTTCTAGAATGTTTTTTTCACAGTTTTGGTGGGTTTTTGCATTCTTTAATTCATATAATGAATTCTGGTTGATGAATGTGGTTTGCAATAATGGATGTTTTGGGATTGGGCATTTAGTTTTAATTGCTTTTCTTTTACAAAATTGTTTTGTAAGGGCCTATGTTTTGGAGCATTAAATCATTATCGAGTTTATAGTTTTATGTTGTGGAGTTGTCCATGATGTTCCCAGTCGAGTTCTGGAGAAAATGAGGCAAATTTTGGTGGCGTTTCGAAGAAGTTCGAAGCAGTACAGTGGACAACTGTACTGTAGCATTGTGACGCTACGATGTTGGGACGTTGATCTTCTCCATAGCGTCACGACGCTAGGGCATGACGTTGTGATGCTCCATGATAGAGAAGACGTGTAGTCCAACTCCGATTCACGCATGGTTCATGGTCTATTGGTCTGATTCAGTTTGTGGGTCCTCTAGTTCGAGTAATTTGTGTTCCTCTAGACCGGCTTGTGGTCTAGTGCGAGCGGTTCAAGGCTCGGTTCACCTGTTTTGAACCAAATGGCTATTTTCTTGTAATAGTTAGATTTAATTTCTTTTAGGTGTTCAATCCCGATCCATTAATTGCTTTTAAATTATGCATGTGATGTATGATTTATAGTCCATTATTATATGTCATAATGTATGCCATATAGTATAAAACCCCACCATAGGTTATGCATTTAATTTCATGCATCTTTTATATTCTAAGTGTTATAATATATATATTTGCATGATTTAATTTTATAGCCTGCTCATGTATCATATAGTGTAAATGTTATAATATATGCATACATGCATTAATAATATATCCATGCATCATTTATATTATAAGTGATATAATATATGGTTGAATGCATATATAGATGATTGTTATAACCTATTTCACTACCTTATTATATAATTGTTATATAAGTTAATAATGAAATGAATTTGCATGAAGCATGACACTATATTAGGTAACTTATAAATGCTATAACTCACTAAGTAGGTCAATTACATGCAATGTATGATTTTAATTTGTTTCATTTGTTTATAATTGTTATAACTAATTGAAATTAGAAATTAAAATCAATAAATCAGAATTGCATGCAAATCTTAGGTTAAAATCATCTTTTAAAATTGTCTTGAAATATGATTCACATAGACCTAAGATCACTTTTCTAATGAGATTAGATTTTTAAGTTTAATCTTTTAATTGGTTTAATAGGATTAAATTGATTCTTATTTAAAAGATTAGCATTGTAACAAATGTATCTATTAGGGATCTTTTGTCTAAGGCTAGTTTTGTCTAGGTTAGGGTATTTAAGTTGATAGAAATGTAACACCCCTATCTGGGATCTTACCTGGAAAGGTGAATTAGATGATTTGTTACAAACATGCAATGTTTGATTAAAGTTTGTTAAAGTGTTTAATAAACCTTAATAAAAAAATTGTTTAACTATCCAAAGAAAGTGTTGTTTTTGGGCAAATTAAACAATCGCTTAGTTAAAATCAGTAGTTGGATTTTCCTAAGTTAATTAACCCTAGGTAAAATGCTCAGTGAGAGGAAAATGGGGTATATGATGTTTCATTTTTCCTCTTCACATTTCTTCTTAAAAATTCACACCATGAGATCTATACCCAGCCTGTGGCACCTTGAGTGTCCCCTTACGGATGGTGTTTGTATAGATCGATATCAAGAATGGAAAGAGTGTTTATAGTAAGTGGGAGCAGGATGTGTGATAACACATCCCTCGATCTCTCTCATTAGTTTGAAGTGAAGTTTTATGCACGGCCTCGTGGCACCTTGAGTGTCCCCCCCCTACGGATGATATTTTTGCATGATGCTTTATTCAAACTTCAGCAATGGATAGGGTTACTTTAGTTTCATATCCCAATCAGTTTTTCCCTACGGTTTGCTCATTGGGGTGAAACTTTAGAATCTAAAATGAGGGGTTACACTTACAAGAAATGCTAAGCAAGTTTAACAATTTCTGGACCGAACAATGGTGACTGATAGTTACAGTAACAAGGAGTTGTTTCGTCTATTGGTTGAGATTGTCTCATTCCAGTAAAGGTGTGATAACGGGCAGAAATGCACGTTATTACATTGCTAAGTTATTAAACAATGAGGGTTTGCGTTGATAAAATATATTAGATTGCGTTCAAAAAGCATTAAGTTTATAACATTGTGGTCGCATGCATTCATCGCATAGGAAACAGTTATTTTTTGTGTTTGTATGCAGAATATGTGTTGACGCAAGGCGAAAAGCGCGATCACAAGAGATCAACGGAAGAGCGTAGCATTACCGTAAGGCTTTGCGGTGATTTATGTTCGCAAACATCTGCTCAAGAAGGATTGCCGCATAGAGCCGACGCAACTTGGTGGGCGCATTTGGGTGAAAGGCATAATTAATCACAATGGGACAGAAAGCTAATGACGGTTAAATTTGAATTAAGTTGACAGCCACTAACGATAACAAGTACATTCAGCTTTTCGGTGACAAATATTTGGCGCATCAGTCGGGGAATTAAAGCCATCCCATTTGTGTAATCATAAGAGAGAAGCCACCCTTCACCTTGAAGCTCTATAAATACCAAAGGCATTCTTCAGAAAAGGGGTTCGGTTCAGTTAGCTCAACACGTCTTTGTTCATAGTTTTTCTTTTATCTTGAAGAAGGTAGAGCAAGAGAAGAATAGAGACACCGTAAGATCGCTCAGGGCAACTCGAGAGAGAACCTGGAGGCGTAAAAGCAGAGAGTGGGCTGACTCTCGCGAGAGTGAGATTATCTTTTGAACACGAGTAGAAAAGACCGTGTAAAAGCCTGGGAAGCAAGAGATTGCTACCAGGCTCTTTATTCTCTTGCTGCATTGTTATTTTGTACTTCATCTTTATATTTATACAATGGAAGTTCTTATTCTACATCTGTTCACTCTCTTAGCACACATGAGTAGCTAAACTTATCGAATGGGTTGAGAAGAACTAAGCTAACATGACCTAGGATGTTCATTGCTTGCGATTATCTTGTGTTATTCTGTGCCAAACATCCCTTTAGAGCTACTCGAAAGAGAGTCTAAAGAAAGAACCTAAGACTTGAGAGAGCTAGGTTAGAATCTAGACTCCAGAGAGCAAGATTTGAACTGCATAAATAAGAATAGAGGCTTATGTGTAGGTCCTATAGACTTATCGCATATATCATATGCATTCTAGCATTAGAAGCCGTAGCATTCACATCGAGAGATGGTTTACTATTGTATGTGTGTTGCATGATCGCATAGGATGAACGCATCCTAGGAAGTGTTAGCCGAAACCCTTCTCAACCCATTCATCGCATACTCATCGTATCTTCCATTTTATCAACTCTTTTCGAACTTCGTCACATTTGTTTATTTTCATTACCGCAACAAACAAAACCAACAACTATTTGAGTTACCGGTTACCGCAAAGTCTTCTGAAAAATTACCACCACAACCTATTTTCCCAAGTCCCTGAGTTCGACCCTGGACTTACCAAGAAACTCAGTGGGGTTTACACTTGGATTCCCCTAAGAAAACTTGAGCGCTCAACACATTTTCATCATCGCATTTCATCCATAATTCCACCTCATAGAATAATGCATCAAGGGGCACCTGATCACCCTACGATGGCTTTTTTCTTACCTCACTGAAACATCATTGCAAAATAGATGTCACTTAGGGTACATTAGATTATTTTGCTAAAATTGATAGTTTTTTTTCTAAGTGGTATAATGCAATTATACTAATATAAATAATTTGTATGGTTTCAACAAACTTACTTATTATGACTTCTACAACTCTTAGTTTACTCGCCGCTAACAAATTACACGTCTTGGAAAAGTACGATAAACACAATCCTAATCATCAATGATCTTCACTTTGTCCTAATGGAGGACTATCCTCCCATTCCAGCTCCAAATGCTGCTCAAAATGTTCGAGAAGCATACGAGCGATGGACACGGGCAAATGAGAAAGCCCGAGCATATATCCTGGCAAGTCTTGGCCAAGAAGTATGAGCTAATACTCACGATCCATGAGATTATAGAGTCCCTGATGGGAATATTCAGACAACTGTCTGCATAGCTCAGGCACGACACTCTCAAACACATCTTCAATGCCCATATTCAAGAAAGGGCATCTATTCGAGAACATGTTCTCAACATGATGGTCCACTTCAACATGGCGAAGATGAATGAGTCTATCATCGATGAAGCCAGTCAAGTTAGCATCATTTTGGAATCTTTACTTGAAAGTTTCCTACAGTTTCGTAGCAATGTTGCTATGAACAGGATTGACTACAACCTGACCACCTTGCTCAATGAGCTACAAACCTTCCAGTCCTTGATGAAAACCAAGGAACAGAAGGGTGAAAAAAATGTTGCTTCATCCTCTAAGAAGCTCCACAGAGGTTTAACCTATGAGACGAAGTCTATGCCTTCTTCTTTTAGCAATAAATAGTGCAAGAAGAAGAAAGGTGGAAAGGGGAAAGCTAACCCACTAGCTGCTGCCCAAAAGGACAAGAAAGCTAAGGTTGCAAAGGGAATCTGATTCTATTGCAACCAAGAGGGACAATTGAAGATGAACTGTCCCAAATACTTGGTGGAAAAAAAGAAGGAAAAACAAGGTAAATATGATTTACTTGTTTTGGAAACTTTTTTAGTGGAGAATGATGATCCGACTTGGATAATTGATTCAGGTGCCACTAACCATGTTTGTTTTTCATTTCAGGGAATTAGTTCCTGCCGACAACTGAAAGTTGGGAAATTGACGATGCAGATTAGAACTGGGCACGTCGTCTCAGCTATGGTAGTAGGAGGTCTCCAACTGACTTTACAGAATAAATATATTTTACTAGAAAATGTATATGTAGTTCCTGTTTATTAGAATATTCTTATTTTATTTCCTTCTCTGTAAATAAAGTGTTTAGTTCAAAGAATGATGTTAATATTTGTTCTATTGAGCTAGAGAACAATCTTTATGTGCTAAGACCGTTAGCAACTAAAGCCCTTTATAATGCTAAAATGTTTAAAACTCGGTAACTCAAAATAAAAGACATAAAATTTCTCCTAAACAAAATGCCCAATATTGGCACCTGAGATTAGAACACATCAATCTCAATAGGATTGAAAGGTTGGTAAAGAATGAATTTTTAAAAGAGTTAAAATAAAATTCTTTACCTGTGTGTGAGTCATGCCTTGAAGGTAAAATGACTAAAAGATCTTTGACTGGAAAAGGTCACAGAGCCAAAGAACTCTTAAAGCTAGTACATTTAGACCTTTGTAGTCCAATGAATGTAAAAGCAAGAGGAGGGTTTAAATATTTAATCACCTTTATTGATGATTATTCCAAGTATGGGTATGTTTATTTAATGCAACATAAGTCTAAATCTTTTGAAAAGTTCAAAGAGTTCAAGGCAGAAGTTAAAAATGCATTAAATAGAACAATTAAGACATTTCAATCTGATTGAGGTGAAGAGTTTTTGGATATTACTTTCCAGAACTATTTGATAGAGCATGGAATTGTATCCCAACTCTCAACACTTGGTACACCTCAGCCGAATGGTGTATCAGAAAGGAGAAATCGAACCTTGTTGAACATGGTTCGATCCATGATGAGTTACGCTTCCTTACCTGATTTGTTTTGGGGTTTTTCAGTATAGACTGCAACATATATTTTGAAGTATGTTCCATCCAAGAGTGTTACTAAAACGCCTTTGGAGTTATGTAATGGTCATAAAGCTAGTTTACGTAATTTCAAAATCTAGGTTGCCCAATGCATGTGTTTGAGGCAAATTCCAAGAAACTAGAACCTCGTTCAAAACTATGCTTATTTGTAGGCTACCTCAAAGGAACGAGAGGTGGTTACTTCTTCGACCCTAAAGAAAATAAAGTGTTTGTGTCGAAAAACGTACTTTTCTAGAAAAAGATGACATAAGGGAGCATAAGCCCTACAGTAAGTGTTAAATGAACTTTCCAAGGAATCTACTGAACCTTCAATAAGAGTTGTTAAAGAGCTTAAAACCTCAACAAGAGTTGTTGAGGTTGGATCATCTAGTAAGTAAAATCCACCTCAAGTGTTTAGGGAGCCTCGACGCAGTGGGAGGGTTGCGAACCCGCCTGTTAGTTATATAGGATTAACGAAAATCCTAGCTATGGTAGCTAATAGAGATGTTAACGATTCATTGTCTTGCAAGAAGCCAATGGAGAATGTTGACAAAAATGAGTGGATCAAAGCTATGGATCTCGAAATGGAGTCAACTTTAATTTGGTTTAGGATCTTGTAGATCAACCTGATGAGGTTTAACCTATAGGCTACAAATAGATCTACAAGGGAAAACGGGGTGCTGATGGTAAGGTGCAAACTTACAAGGCTAGACTAGTGGCAAAAGGTTATACCGAAGTTGAGGGAGTTGACTATGAGGAGACTTTCTCACCTGTTGCCATGCTAAAGTCTATCTGAATCCTCCTGTCCATTGCATCATATTATGACTATGAGATTTGGCAAATGAACATCAAGATTTCCTTTCTGAATGGTAATCTTAAGGAGGCCATTTATATGGAGCAGCCCACGTTCACTTCAATGTGACGAAGATTTGGAAAATGATCTTTTGATTTGTACGGATGAGAGTGATCAGATCATCGACTCAATAAGCCTACCATTTTAGGGATTCATTTGATTAGGGAGTTGGGAACACGATTACATAAGAAGGAATTTACTCATTCCCCAACATCGGAGTAAGTAGATAAATTGCTCCCTTAAGGGCTGATTCTGGGGCTTGAACAATGTGGCGCCATACCCTCTTCTTGCCCGAGAGGGGTTTGATCATAGTTGGACTATGATTTATTGTTTCATTAGAGGGATTCGTGGTACTTAAGGAGTTAAATGTGACTATAGGGGAAAAATGGTAATTTTGGCCCAACTGTACTTATGAGCAATTTGTGAAGGGTCATCGTACTGTTAATTGGTTATATCCAATGGATACAGAGATATATCCCAATGTAGTTGCTCGAGGTTGACGCAAGTCAACTTTTTCGTAATTGGTGGAGATATATCTTGTTGGGAATGGTGTCCTAAATCTCCTGGTAGTCTTGTAGTTTGTAAACTCTATATAAACATATTGTTTTATAAAATAAGTGTTGTTTTCTAAGCATTTACTCAATCCAATAAACTAAGATCCGAGGTTATTTTATGTAAATTTAATCAAATATGTAGAGACATACAGATGGATCTTGTTTAAATTAATAACCTAAATGGTCTGTAATATATGGATAAAGGAGGGATACCTTATCCTGGTGACACTATGGATACGACCCGTTTTGTAGATGTTACAAGTGTTGTAAAGTGCTACAAATGATCTGATCCTGATCATTTATGTGGAGACATGCGAGCGAGGGTATCCTATACAAAGAGTTTGTATAAGCCCGGACCACGAAATGATTAGTCTCTTTATATAACACCGTTGATAATAGAGACTTACATTTCACTAGGATGACCATAGGTGACATGACCTGAATCCTGAGTGAGTTGAGAACTCCTGCTTATGAAGGTGATCCTTTGATTTATGTGGGTGAAAGTGGCCAGATTACCAACTCAACAAGCTTACCATTTTGGGGATTCATCTGATTAGGGAGCTGGGAACTTAGCTACACAAGACGGAATTCACTTCTTCTCTGAAGCAGGGGTAAGTAGATAAATTGCTCCCTTAAGGGCTGATTCTGGGTCTTAAACTTAGTCGCCACACCCTCTCTTGGGAAGAGAGGACTCAATCATAGTGGGATTATGACTTATTATTCATTAGAGGAATCAGTGGTACTTAAGGAGTTAGATGTAACTACAGGGGCAAAATGGTAAATTGGCCCAACTGTACTTACGAGCGATTTGTGAAGGGTCATCGCACTATTAATTAGTTATATCCAATGGACACTGAAATATATCTATAGTGCGAAGAGTGCAACTTTCGGTCTTTAGTGGAGTGCTTGGCAATTAACAAATTGCGGATATCGTGATTAAAGAGTTGTCAGTTATTCACGTACCATTGGAGCTTCAAGCTACAAGTCCATAAGGTCTTCTTGGTAGCTTAATGGATTCAAGTTGAGAATAAGATTTTGGGTTAGTTTGAAGTGCTCAAATTAACAAGAGGAAATTTGATTTTATATGATATAATTAAATTAATTAAATTATATGTGATATAATTGATATGATGTATTTGATACATTATTAAATTGGAGGATTAATATAAATATGATTTATATTAAATGTCATAAAAATAGAAAAAGAACTATGGTCTATATGTTGCATATGATGCAATATTAAAACTATAGGTTATAAATATAATATGATAAGCTAGTTATTGTATTTATTTATAATTTATTAATTATATGATATTTAATATTTCTTTTTCTCAATAACCGACTTGATTGGGAGGTTACTTGTAGTTTTATGGTAATTATGAGATAAAAGAAAAAAAATTATTTTTCAAATCAGTCAATCGAATCGTCTCACAAAAAAAATCACTATCGAGTAAAAAGGTTTTACCACACGATAGTTTAACAGAGACTAAACAATCAAGCGTCAAGTTATTGTACGATAGTACTCGTTTCTACACGATCGAGTATCAAGCCTATACGATAGGCTTCTTCTTCTACATGATCGTTTGATCGCATTGTCACACCCTGCCCCAGACCACCCTCTTAGCCTAGAGAAGGGCGTGACTACAGCAGTTATCAACCCTTTGGCTGACACTTACTGCCTAATAACTCTTGCAGAATAACTCTGATACAAAAATATAACTTATATACAGCGGAATTTTTCTAGGCCAAAAATTTATTAATTTAGAAAAATAACATATTTAGAGTCCTTACAACACTAGATTTACAAGTCCCAAAACCCAAAAACCTAGCCCCTATATGAACAACAGTAACATGTGTACAATATTAACAGAGACCACCTAAACAGACGGGTTACAGATCCTTTTGTCCTTTAGTGGTAGAGCATATGTAGAGCTATCTTCAAAGGATTTGGCCACTACCTGTGGGGGGGGGGAAGGAAAAATTTAAAAACAGGGTGAGCTTGCGCCCAGTAAGTGACTTAAGAAAGATAATTGATTCTCATGGAAAATCTCAATAAAGAGTTTAACTGAAATATAAGCTTCTACAATACTTGTACTGCAGTATAAACATTTTCCAAGCATGAAACATATAAAGCTATTTTAATCATAAAACAGTAAAACTGTTTTTCAGTTGAGGATAACCCTACTGTGGGTAAAAACAATCCCAACACCAACTATTAGTCAAGAGAGAACCTTTTTGCTCAATCTCTGACTCTACCTACGTGCACGTGACCATACTAAGTACCATCATACCTTAGGTACTTTTGTTCAGATACCTTCTCAAATGTACTTTAGTATCTGGTTGGTTTGGTACCTTCTCAAACTTCCTTCAGTACCAATAGATACCTTCTCAAAGTCCTTCGGTATCTAGTTGGGCGGATACCTTCTCAAATGTCCTTCGGTATCGTGTTTCAAGTAAAACTAGTCATAAATGACATTATCTCTTTAAAGCATGTAAATTATAACACATATAAAAACATGGCTTTAAAGGTACTAATGCATGCTGAGTATATTTAACACATATAAATCGCTTTTCAACAATTTCTCACACATGCATGCGTTTAAAACATAACTCATGGTTTGCGTGGAAATCACTTTGTAAAACTAGCTGGCATGAGAATAATCCTCTTTAAAACATGCTTTCTATAACACGTTGTAATCAAACATTTTAAGCAAATGTTTTAGTCAAAACGTTTTAGCCACTCACCTTGATTGCTTAGGAGCTTTTTACTCTAGTAGCTTCCTTTTCTACCTCGGGCTCCCTTTTCACCTCTAGAATCCAGATTCAATTTTCAGCTTAGATTAATCATAGTTTTAAATCTTATTTTGATATACTTCCTTCTACAAAAATATTCTAAACTGTCTCAGAAAGCTTACCCTAAAATTGGAGCTCATAACCTCTCGTGGTTTGGCCGGAATCACAGAATCTTCAAGACTGGCTCAAGCTTATCCGACAGCCTGATCCTTCTATCTTCTTCTCAGTTTCCAGCCCGATCCATTTGAGATTTTCCTTCGGTAGCCCTACCCTGAAAACTAGAATTTCAGAGCTTTTAGATGGCTTTAAAATCACTCCAAACGCACGAGTAAATTGGGAGAAATCCTCGTCCCAATTTGATGCTGCTTTCCAGACTCACTGTCCAATGCGTCCTCTTTGAAATACTATGACCAACGCATGGATTTTGGCTCCAACGCAAGGTTTGCTAAACTTTCCCACTCTTTTTACGGTATTTTTGAATTGTGATCTAAAATGAAGTCTCTTGGCTCTATTTATAGGCGTCCAAACCTTCCCCAGAGTTGACACCACCTACTTGGCTGCATGGCCAAGTGTTTCTCCCACACATTACCAACACATCATTTTGATCAGCGCAACCTAAGTGTCTTCCTCCTGTGTAGCCAATGCATGAGCTTCCAATCTGATGCCACCACCTCAAATTCTTAAGGCTTAAGGCTTTCCTCCCAAGAAGACACATGGTTTGATGACATTTCCCAAGTGATCTCATCCTTTGTATGCGTCCAACTCTTGGATGTTCAACGCATAGTCCATACTCAATGCTTAGCCTATCATCAATGCATAGCAAGCCAATTCACTATCATTACAATTCAACTTAGCCATCGCAACGAGCTAACCATCACCAATGCATAGGGTGACCGTCTATCCTCGACGCATGGCTCACTAGGCAGCATCGCACGACTTGCTTGGCATGGGCGCATGGTGCTGGCCACCGACGCATGCGGCATAGGCTGCTGCTTCGACGCATGGGCGTGCAGCAAAGGCTGGCCATTGCTTGCTCACTCGGCCACATGGGTTGCGTGCTTGGCTGCATGACAGGGCACCTCGACGCATGGGTATGGCTGCTCTACAGGGCGCTCAATGCATGGATGTGGCCGCACGACGCATTGGCAGGGCGTCTGGCCGAGGCTGCTCAACGCATTGCATGGGCGCTGGTCGAGGCTGCTCGACGCATGGGCTGCCTTTCAACGCATGCCTTGTCTACCCTTCTTCCTTCCAATGCGTCATCTCCATCTTCTTCAGCCGCATGCCATCATCAACACACCCTTCCAATGCATTGGTCCCTTCCAACGCATCCCACACAAAATTCTATACTTAGCCAAATTTTCCAAATTTTCCCCAAGAGTTAAACTTCTAAATTTCCTCTTTTCTTCAAATCTCCACTCTTTTCTCTACCATTACACACTAGTTTCCACATCAACCTACTCACCACACTAGTCTTAGTAGGGAATATACTTAAGTAGAGAAATTAGGATTCGGGGTTCACATGCATACTCGATCGTTTACTTCCTCCTTCCCTTTATCCAAAATCATACAGAGCCTATAACTCCTAGATTCTCAGATCGAGAATACCAAGGTAACCTTTATTGTGGTGTCTTGTTTTGTTCGAGGATCAAGGATCGAGTTTCACTCGCTGGTGATCGAGGATCTTCTAGTTGATCGTTGTGTTCGTGCTGTTTGGACGCATTTGAGTTTGATCGAGGGAAATATGTGAAGAAAGATTTCTTCAAAGGTATTATGAATCCCCTTGTATTTACTTAAGAAGCATGTTGTAATTTATTCTTTATGCATAACTATTTCCATATGACTGTAAATGTATGTGTTCTTTCTCAATGGAGTTTGGAACGATCCGCTTTCGCTCATTTGTTCTCTAGATTTAGAGTTCTTTCATATCTGTAGTGCAAATAGTGCAACTGTGGGTGTTTAGTGGAGAGCCCGATAATTTAAAAGGAGTTTAATTAATTATTCACATACCATTGGAGCTTCAAGCTATAGGTCCATGAAGTCCCTCGGTAGCTCGACGGGAATAAATGAGAATCAGTTTTTGGATTAATTTGAATTGTTCAAATTAATTGAGGGAATTAATTATATATGATATAATTAATTTAATTTTAATTATATAGGATACAATTACTATAATGTATTTGATATATTATAATATAAAGTATATTTGAGAGGAAATAATTATTTGAATATGATTCAAATATTAATTATATGAATTGGATGTAATTAAATTTATTATAAATGTGATTTATATTAAAAGCCATTGGTGAGAAAGAATTTAAACTATAGGTTATATTATATTTGATACAATATAGAAACTATAGGTTATATGCTATATTTGATATAACATATAGTTTAATATATATTATATGATAAAGTAGTTGTCATATATTTTATATATTAAATGATTTATTAAATAAATAAATAAATAATTTTTTCAAATCAGTTTTATGGGGGAATTGTAACTCCCTCCCCTTCTTTCTCTCCATTACGTGATAATAGGTGGTTAGTCTTCTTCTTCTTCTTCCTATGGTGTGAAGAACAAAAAATATAGTGAAGAGAAAGACAGAATATCTCTCTGAGATCTCATCCCCTTCCTCTTCCTCCCTTCTTCTCTCTTCTTCTTTCTCATCCAAAATAGCCAAAGCTCACAACTCTTGGGTTCTCATCCCAAAGAATACCGAGGTAGCCATTGTGGTAGTGCCCATTGTTCGAGGGAATTCTATTGAAGATTAGTATTCAAAGGTAAAGGTTCCGAACCCAAATTTATTCTTCTGTATTTTTTTTAATTTCTACATGCTGTAAATTCTATTTTTTAAATTCATAGTTTATGTTCTTCTTCTGTAAAATTCTAAATTCTGTGAAAATTGGGAAACTGGGTTGATCCGCTTCCGCTGAAGAACTTTAATTGGGTTCCTTCACATCCCATGTTCCCACATGGTTTTCTCCATTCCTTGGAAGCTTTCCAATAAGTCCTCGAACAAGTGTGCACTTATGTTCACTACCCACTCATGGCTTCCAGGTTGAGCATCAAACTGCACCTCTTGCGGCACTTCCTTGTGTGTGCATGCTTGCCACTCGATTTCTTGGCGCCCACCTGGTATACCCGTACGTTCGCCTAGTATGTGCGCCTGCATTGTTGCATCCCCTCATGTAGCACCACGCTCATATGGGCTATGCGCCATGCACCACACCTAATGGCGCTTATGATGGGCTGCACATCTGGTGTCACGTGCTTTACTCACCCCAGCATGAACGCACGACTTGACACCCTCGTGGGCACCTCTTGTGCATGGTGTGTTTGTGCTAACCTCTAAAGCACGGGGCATGGGCCACCTACCCACATGACACCCGGTGTCTGGCTAAACTCTTTTCAACCTAGTGCACCGGCTCGCATGTCTTGACAACTCAAGCGTGTTATCAACCTCTAGTCAGCCTTGGGCGTACTTCTTTCCCATCAGACATAGGTCTCCTTCCATGTCCTATGCTTCGAGTATTAGGGGTCTAACAAACCTCCCCCACTTGAACTAGCCAACATCCTCTTTGGGTCCATCCTTTTCCAGTGGTCTTATCATCAACTCTCACTAAAGTTCCCAGTGCCTTTGCACTTGTACTCTAAAAAGCTGTTGGTGGGATGTACCCTCTCCCTGGTGTTTCTCCTTTAAACCTTCTAAGGACTCTAGAGGTTCGATTCGAGTTGTTCACCTACTTAGACTTCTTGGGGGTGCTTATGCTAGATGTGGAAGAGATACAAGAGCGCTCCTTTAAGCCTCTTCTACGGCTTGGTTAGCCAGGCAGAGGCAAAGTGAAATCCTGTTGCACATAAATTAACTGATTCAGCTCTAACAAAACATGGGGTGGTCTCATCGTTTTGTTATGATTTAGGTTATGTGAGAAATGCACATTTCGAATGTGATCAAAATGAACTAAATTAAATATTAGATATTTAAATTAATTATTTTATTTTATTTTATTAAATTATTAAATTAAATTAAACTCTCCTACATTGCAGGGGAATGGGACAGTGGGAAAGTGGAAAGAGGGCAGTTACCCTCTCCTTCTCTATTTTTAAATTTGTAAAATAGTCTGTAGTTGAAGAAGTTGCTTGAATAAGATTCATGTGAACCTTTATTCTCTCACCCTCTCACTCAAATTCTCTCCATCTCACATACTCTTAGAGAAATGAGTTCTCTGTTTTTCCCTTGCTTTCCACAACGTTCCCATAAACCTGCTTGTCAAAAGAGGATAATTGAGAAGATCTTTTGGTAGTGTCCTGCTTGTGGAATCGGTTTGCACAATGCTTTACACTTATTGGGTGAAGGTTTTGAAAGCTGATATGCAAAAGTAACATCCTTTACCTTTAAATTTCTTAATAGCATGTTTAATTCTTGAGTTTTATTGTTCTATTTAAAATTCATCCAACATAATTAAGGGAAACAACAATCATACACTTTTGCACAAGGAATTCGATTCCTTTAATTGGTATCAGAGCCCAATTTTGCCCTTGATTTGTTGTTCTAAATTTTACGGAATGGTATGGTGGGTTCTTTATGCATTTTAATGTATGAGATTAGTTTGTATAATAGATGTTTGCAAGACTGGCACTTAGTTTCATAATTAATTTAATTGATATAATCGATGTAAGGGTCCAATGTTTTGGCTATTTAATATTTTGTAATCGAGTCTGTAAGTTCGGGTCATGATTTTGGCAAGAATTGCTGAAGATAGAGATTAAATTTGGAGCAAAATGGACAAATGATCGAAGCAGAAATTTGCATTCTGTGCTGGAGCATAAGGCACAATGTTGCAACGTTGTGCTTTACGCTGTGGAACAAAAGCCCAACCTTGGGATGCTCGGTAGTAGCATTGCAATGTTGAAGTTGAGCATTGCAACTCTACAAGGAGTGTAGCTTTACGCCATGCCAACCTCCCAGACCAGTGTTGCTATGCTCGGGAGGAACGTTGGAATGCTCCGAGCATCAGACACGTGAAGCTTGTTTTTATGAAATGGAAATGTGGATGCTATGCGTTGATGGAATTGCGTTGTGCACTCAAGTTTCCCCAGCGGAATCCAAGTGCAAATTCCTTTGAGTTTCTTGATAAGTCCAAGGTCGAACACAAGGATTTGTGAAAACAGATTGCATTGGTAATTTTTGTGAAGAACTTCGTGGTAACCGAATAAATAAATAAATTGTTGGGTTTGTTGTTTGCGTTGATGAAAAATAAATAAATGCAGCGGAGTTTGAAAAGAGTTGATAGACGGGAGATGCGATGAATATGCGGTGAACGGGTTGAGAAGGGTTTCGGCTAACACTTCCTAGAATGCGTTCATACTTTGCGATCATGCAAAGAGATCTCTGGCGCCACTACTCTTCTCTTGCTCTGCCTTAAAATGAAAAGGAATACTATAGACAGAGGAGTGAACTTGTGGAACAAAAGACTGTAAAAATGGTGAACTCCTTTTCTGAAGAATGCCCTTGGTATTTATAGAACATCCATGGTGAAAGGCGCTTCTCACTCTTAGTTGTATAGATGGGACAACTTTAATTCTTGACTGATGCGCCGAATAATTGTCACTGAAAAAGCTGAATGTACTTTGTGACCGTTATCGGCTGTCAACTTAATTTGGATTCGACTGTCATTAGCTTTCTGTCCCATTGCGCTTAATTGGCCTTTCACCCAGATGCGCCCACCATGTTGTGCTGACCAAGTTGCGGCGATCCTTCTTGGGCGAATGTTTGCGAGCATGAGCAACGCAAAGCCTTGCAGTGAAGTTGCGCTCGACCAATGATTTCCTATGATCGCAATTCTTGCATTGCGTTAACGCATATTCTGCACAAAAATACAAAGATCAACTGTTCTAATGCGTTGAACGCATGCGACTGCAATATTATGAAATTGATGCTTAATGGACGCAAGTTAACATATTTCATCAACGCAATCCAACATTGTTTAAGAACATAGCACTATGATAACGTGCATTTTTGCCCATTATCAACACGCACGTGCAGAAGGTTCCAAGGTTGTTGGTTTGATCCTCAAAGCGATTTTTGGAGCAATTTTTTTATTACGTTTTTTTTCTTGTTTTTTTGATTAATTAATTTAATATAATGTTGTATTGATTTAATTAATCCTTTTAGGGGTACCAATCTTTATTATTTCTTTATAATATAGTTTATCAATGTGCATGAGATGGTTTTTTTAATCATATTGTTTATATGTTGCATATTGTATCCCATGTAGTTTAAAATCTCACCATAGGATTATACATGTTCATGCCTCATATAAGTATATAATTTTTTATAATATGGTAGCATGTTTTAATATTTCATTAGTATAATATGAGAGTTATATTATTTGATGAAGTGACATGATCATGCATATTATATATATTTGTGTGTGTGTATGTGTGTTTGTATAATGTATGTTAAATAGTATGCATATTATAATATAATTGTTATATTATATAGTTTATTGTATGATTTAAATTTGCATACTATATCGTTTTATTTTTCATTAATCTCATATATTAGTGGTATTATGTTAGTTAATGAAAATAAAAAGATGCTTGTTATAGACTTTAATTTCTTCAATACAAAAGTTATATGAGATGGATATTAAAAATCTATATAAAGAATTGCATGGAAACATAGAGTTTTAATTTTTTTAAAAAAATGTTTAAAAATTGAAAATTAAAACCTTATGCTAAAATGTTTCTAGTAAGATTAGAATTAGGAAAATATTTTACTTGTTTTAATAGGATTAAAATAAGTTAATAAAAGATTAAATTTATAAAATATTGACTATAAGGGACCTTTGTTAAAAGGTTCTATCTAAGGATAAGGCCATTTAAGTTGATGAAAACGGAACACCCTACCTGGGAACTAACTTGGAAGGTGAATTAGTCAAGATTTTATAAGCATGCAATAATGCCTTAATACTTTAAAGTGTTTGGTGAATTAAAACATTATCTTAAACTATCCAATATAAGTATTATATTGGGAAAACTTAAACATCACTTAGATAAAATGACTTAGCCTATGTTTAACTAAGTAGTGAACCCTAATTTGTAAAATACGGAGTGGGAGGAAAAGTATATTTGATATACATTTACTCTCATGTTCTCTGTTAAAAATTCACACCATGAAATCCATATAAGGTGTTGTAGAGCCTTGAGTATTTATAGTGAGTGGGAGAAGGATATGTGTCAACATTCCTACAGTCTCCTTCATTAGTTTGCAAAGTGAGATTCCAAACTTGGCCTTATGGTGCCCTGGGCGCATCCTCCCTTCGGAAGGTGTTTGTATGGTGTCAATATTAGGGCAAAACACCAGTACTAAGTAGGGTCACCTTAGTTTTTGCACCAATATGGTTTTTCTCATTGGTTGACTTATTGGGGCGAAACACTAGGATCTTGATAGCACAAAAAATGTGCTATCTTCCTCTTTTTCATTCTAGGTCGTTACTATGTTTTAATGTGTTTATTTAATGTTTTTGTAGGTTTCGGGTGCCTAAGAGGTAGAATCGACTGTTACGGACTGTTTGGGATTAATTTAGAGGAATTAGGAGCTAAATTGAGCAACCAAGCTTCAAAGGGCTTAAAAAGCACGAAAATACCCTTGGATGCAGTTGCAAAGCTCAGCCGAGCATTGCGTAACGCTACAAAGTAGAAGCCTCATCTAATATTGGAAATCAGGACAGCGTCGCAATGCTACAAGTAGCGTTGCGATGCTATGAAGTTTAAGGGAGAAGTACAACGCATGCGTAAGTGAGCATTGCAACGCTGAGATGTTGGTTTAAAGGCCTTCTTCTTCATTTTAGGTGATTTGAACATCTCCAATCGGCCTCCAACCAATTTCTCCACCTTCTCACCTCTTCCACTTGTATTTTTCTCTAATTTCTTCCTTTTTCTCATGTAATTAGTTGAGATGTAGCTCGAATTTGTCTTCTTCGCCCACGGGAAGGTAAGTTCTAGGGTTTTTTTTAGTTTAGGGAATTGGAGGAACTCAATGTAATTTTTGGGAGAATTTTATATTATGATGTATATATCTTGTTTATGGATTCTCACTCTGAATTTACTAATTGCGAATTACATTTTCATGTATTTGATTGACAATCAATACTTGTTTATGTAGTTCCATACTTAGGTTTAACCTTGATTAAGGCAATGAACCATAAGAAGCAAGAGATTAGATTAACTTGCTTAATTGTGAAGTCAACTGCATTAGGTAATGCTTTAATCAATCTCAATGTGAAATTCATATTGAATGAGTTAACAAGACGGTGGAAATTAATCAATCTCACCAGTTTCATTTCGAATCGGGATCCATCAAGGGCAGGCCTCATGATTCCTGGAGAGAAATTGTAGAGGCTTGGCGATGTATTGTCCCGAATGGGCCTATTACGATCGTTTGCCAATAGAATTAGATTCGCCATGACATTGTTTTCATTTGGTGTTCCTTTCCAAGCTGCTCCGCTATATCTTCTTTATCTGGTTGTTGTTGTCGGCTGTCTCTTAATCTTCGTTAAAACGTCCTCTCAATCTCTAGGTTGTAATTTGCCAGATATTGAGAGCTACAAAGAAATTAGAAAAATTACCGTTAGCACACTGATTTGTCGAAGTCCCCAGTAACGACGCCAAAAACTTAATGCGTTATTTTATGTGATGAAATAATGGAATGAAATGCGGTGATGGAAATGCGTTGAGCAACAAGTTTTCTCAGCGGAATCCAAGAATAAACCCAAATGAGTTTCCTGGTAAGTCCAGGGTCGAACTCAGGGACTAGGGAAAACAGTATGCGATGATAATTTCTAAGAAGACTTTGCGGTAACCAAATAATCAAATAGTTGTTTTGGGTTATTGTTTGCAATATAAAATAAATGTATGCGGCGGATTTGATAAAATATTGATTATGCAGTAGATACACTGAGTATGCGGAGGAACGGGTTGAGAAGGTCTTTAGCTAGCATTTCTCGAGAATGAGTCAAACTATGCGATCATGCTACACTCATGCGACAGCAAATCATTTTTCAATGCAAATGCGGTGCTCCTAGTTATAGGACGCATGTGTTGAATGCAATAGTATCCATAGAGCTTATTCCTAAGTCTCTACTCTTTTCTTATGCGATGATACAAGATGCACACAAAGACAAGTTGACCGCACACAATCATATCCTATCTCTAGGATGCATGCGATGTGTTAATAGCAAACATGCTTATTCCTAAGCTCCTATCTCTTGATTATGCGTTCTAATCTGACTCTCCCGAGCCTAGATTCTAACTTGACTTTTCCAAGCCTCGATTCTACCCTTAGACTACCCTCTCGAGTTTCTCTAACAGACAAATGATGCATACATAATACAAGATAGTCGCATAGAATGAAGATCCCCAGTTAAACTAGCTAAGTGCTTCTTAACCCATTTGACAGATTTAGCTACTCATGCGTAATAAACAGAGAGTGAACAGATATAAAGAAGTAGATTCCATTTCTATAGCTAAGTTTAAGAACAAAATGACAATGGAAGATAAGGGTAGAGAGCCTAGTAGCAATCCCTTGCTTCCTAAGGCTTTTACACTATTAACTCTATTCTGTTCAAAAGATATTCCTGCTTCCGTAGAAGTTGGCCCTCTCTTTGATCTCGACGCTTCCGACACTCTTCTAAGTTCTTCGAAATGATCTATCGGCACAATCTCGCTTCTCTTGCTTCCACCTTTTAAGTAAAAGAAAAAAACTAAGAACAAGGCTATTCTATCTAAGAGAAAATTCTCCAACTATCCGAACTATCTGAACTATCCGAACTGTCCGAACTATCCGCACTCCTTCACTGAAGGTTGCCTTTGGTATTTATAGAGCTTCGGGGTGAAAGGCTGCTTCTCTCTTATGATTGCATTGATGGGATGGCATTAATTCTCTGTCAAATGCACCGAATATTTGTCATCAAAAAGTTGAGTGTACTTGCTAAAGTAGTTCGCGGCTTGTCAACTTAATTCGGAATCGACAGTCATCACCTTTCTATCTCATCGTGATTTATTATGCTTTTCACCCAGATGTGCCCACCAAGTTGCGGCGGCTCTATGCGGCAATCCTTCTGAGCATATATTTGCGAGCATAAATCACCGCAAATCCTTGCGGTAATGCTGCCCTCGACCATTGCCTTCTTGTGATCGCATTTTACGCTTTGTGTTAATGCATATTCTGCACAAAAATACAAAAGTTAACAATTTTTTATGCGATGAACGCATGCGACAGCAATGTTACAAACTTAATGCTTTTTGGACGCAATCTTATATATTTTATCAACGCAAACCTACATTGTTTAATAACATAGTATTGTAATAACGTGCATTTCTGCCCATTATCACACCCCCAAATTTAAACAATGCTTGTCCTAAAGCATAAGCTAAAGATTTCCTTTAGAAAGTCGATCGCAATCTTTTTTCCTAGATTTCTCAAGGATACTCCATTCAAATCCTATACACCAAAATTTTCTTAATTCTTATTCAAGTCTCTTCTTAAAATATTTCTAAAATCTAGGGACCGCAAGTTTCACCTTCAAAAGGACTTTACTAGATTCTAGGACATCGCATGATTTATTTCAAAAAACTTTTTTTTTTCACTGGGGTGTTAAATGATTTTTATCCTTGCGTATTTTTGACATTATTATTTTTCTCTGACCTTGCGCTAATCTAAGTGCCTCGCCTTCGTTTTGGCTTGCCCCCACGTGTGTCATGCGGACATCCAACTACGAGTAGGGCACTCTTTCTTAGACTAAACTCATACCCATTCGGCAGCAGAGTTGCGGTCATTTATTTATGCGTTGATCCTAGCGACTTACTTTCGTTTTGGCTTTCCCCCATGTGTGTCATGCGAACATCCAACTATGGGTAAGTGCCCTTCAAAACTTAACTCTTATCAACATGGGTTTCCCCATTGCGTTAACAGTAGAGTTATTATTCTCAAAATTTTCCCTTTTTTTTGTTTTTTTTAATAGAGCTAAAATAACAAGGTCGAAAATAAATACTTCACCTCCAAATTTAAAATGCAGCAATGTCCTCATTGCCAATAGATTGAAAGAAGTCATGCGATGTTCTTAGGAAACTACGTAAAGAGTCAGTTTGAAAGAAAGCTAGCAGACCACTAACTTCTAGAAATATTTTATGAGGTAACTGTCCTAAAATTAAGTTGACTTTAGTATATACGAAAAAATAGAAGCATGTGTTTCATCATTGAAATCATAAGTGGCAAAAAGAAAGCATGCGGTGATTACTAAATTTATCAATGTTAAATGATTGCGGTAATCAAAGAGGATGCGATGATAAAATTTTCAAAATTAAAATGCGATGCGATAGTGCAGAATTTGGAATAAAGTTAAGGAAGAATACAACCCCCAAATTTGTGTTGTCGCCCCTATTGTTTGTTGATGCATCTTGCTTTGCGGCGATCTTCTTTTTTTGCGATGCGGTGACGAAATAAAGTAGTTGCATCTTCGTGTAACGCCTCTGCAATCGTGTACCTTGATCGTTTGCAAAGAAAACATTGAGAGGGTCAAATAATAATAAAAAGACATTTACAAAAATTTTCTCGCTTTTTTTTTTTGTTTTTTTTTAAAGAAGTAAAATGCAGATAGATAAACGAAAATTGAAACATCGTAGTAATGAGAGTTTATGAATCATAAGTAAACAAAAGGATACTCTAGAAGACTTATGCCTCAGATGATGTTGCATGCTCGCGCAGGGGCCACTCCATTTTCCTTTATTCCTGGTTTCTCAAGTCTACAGAGGTATGTTCTCGCTGAAAATCACCCCCGCAGTATGCCTTGACTCATTGCCCATTAACCTTAAATGTACGGGTCCCGTCCTCAGTAATCAACTCAACCGCAACATACTGGAATATTTCTTTAATTATAAAGGTTCCGGACCAGCGCGATTTTAACTTGCCAGGAAAGAGCTGTAGCCATGAATTGAAGATTAAGACCTTTTGTCCGACATGGAGATTTTTATCGCGTAGCTAGCTATCATGCCAACGTTTTGCTCGTTCTTTGTATATTTTGGCATTTTCATAAGCTTGCGTTCTCCACTCATCTAGCTCGACCAGTTGTAGCTTTCTTGCTTCCCCTGCTGCTTTTAAATTGAAGTTAAGCTTCTTCACCGCCCACAACGCTTTGTGCTCCAACTCCAATGGCAAATGACATGCTTTACCAAATACCAACGCATACGGAGACATACATATCAGTGTTTTATAGGCAATCTGGTATGCCCACAACGCATCGTCCAACTTTGTTGCCCAATCTTTTCACGAAGGATTTACCACCTTCTCCAAGATCAACTTAATTTCTCGGTTGGACACTTCAGCCTGACCATTCGTCTGTGGATGGTATGCGATGGCCACTTTGTGGAGGATATTATATTTCAGCAACAAATTTTTGACAGAGTAATTGACAAAGTGGGAGCCTTCGTCACTTATTATGGCACGTGGAGTGCCAAAACGCGTGAAAATATTTTTTTTTTCAGGAATTTGGAGACAACTGCCGCATCGCTTGTGGTGGTGCATGTTATTGCTTCTACCCACTTTGACATGTAGTCGACGGCTAACAGAATATACTTGTGACCATTCGAAGGTAGGAATGGCCTCATGAAATCAATGCCCCAGATGTCGAACAACTACAGTTCTAGAATGATGTTCGTGGGCATCGCATGTTTCCATGAAAGGTTACCCGTGCGTTGGCACCGATCACACTTCATTGCGTAGTCTCTGGCATCCTTAAATAATGTTGGCCAATAATACCCACTCTGTAAGACTTTTACTGTGGTGCGCCTCCAAAGTGTCCACCATATGGTGAATCATGACATTGCGATAGTATGCATTGATGAGCAGCATCTGGTACACATAGTCGCATAATCTGGTCTGACCCCCTCTTATACAGATTCGGCTCATCCCAATAATAATATTTGCATTCATGTTTGAGCCTCTTCTTTTGGTGGTCGGTATACTCTTCAGGAAATTGCTTGCAAACCAGATAGTTGACTATGTTAGCGTACCATGGCAATTCTTCAATATGAAACAGCTGCTCGTCTGGGAACACTGCACTCACTTCTGACTCATTGCGGTCAACCTCAAGATTTTCCAATCTGGATAAATGATCCACAACTCGGTTTTTCATCCCCTTGCGATCAATTATTTCCATATCGAATTCTTGGAGAAGGAGAGCCCATCTAATCAGCCTCGGCTTCGCGTCCTTCTTTGTCATCAGATATTTTATTGCCGAGTGGTTAGTATGGATAAGTACTTTTGTTTCCAATAGATATGCTCTGAATTTCTCTAACGCAAATATTACCGCAAGCAGCTCTTTTTTTGTGGTGGTGTAATTAGTCTGAGCAGGGTTTAAAGTCTTAGTTGCATATGCGATGGGATACAATATTGTTTTTCGCTTATGTGCTAGTACTGCTCCCATCGCATACCCACTTGCATCGTACATAACTTCAAAGGGAAGTGTCCAATCTGGCGCGATCAATACGGGCACAGTCGTCAGTGCGTTCTTTAAAATCATGAATGCGTTGCGGCAATTATCATCAAAGTCAAATTTCCTATCGGTTTCCAACAACACACTCAACAGTCGTACTATTTTTGAGAAATCTTTGACAAAACGTCTGTAAAATTCGGCATGCCCCAAGAAACTCCTTACAGCCTTTACACTTGTTGGGGGTGGGAGCTTTTCAATTGCGTCTATTTTGGCCTTGTCCACGTCCAATCCATCCCGAGATACCTTGTGCCCCAGCACAATGCCCTCCTTCACCATAAAATGGCATTTTCCCCAGTTAAGTATGAGATTCGTCTCCTTGAATCTTTTCAATATCTTCTCCAAGCTGGCCAGACAGACTTCATACGTGTGCCCATATACAGAGAAGTCATCCATGAATATTTCAACAGAGTCTTCAAGATATTCTGAAAACATAGCCATCGTGCACCTTAGGAACGTGCTCGCTGCATTACAGAGGCCGAACGACATGCGGGGAAAAGAAAAAGTCCCATACGGGCAGGTGAATGTGGTATTTTCCTAATCTTCGAGAGTAATCATAATCTGTTTATAACCGGCATACCCATCCCAAAAGCAGTAAAAGTCATTTCCGGCTAGACAATCCAGCAGTTGGTCAATGAAAGGTAAAGGAAAATGATCTTTCTTTTGCGATTTCAGCTCATTCAGCTTGTGGTAGTCTATGCAAATACGCCACTCGGTGACGGTCCTTTGCGATTTCAGCTCATTATTTGCGTTGGGGACTACCATCATCTCACCTTTTTTCGGCACGCACTGCACGGGGCTGACCCACATGTTGTCTGTTATCGGATAATGATGCCTGCATCTAACCACTTGATTATTTCCTTCTTAATGACCTTTTTCATCGCAGAGTTGAGTATGTGCTGATGTTCGATCGATCCCTTGTGGTTTTCTTCGAGACGAATTCGGTGTATACAGTATGCGGGGCTAATTCCTCAGATGTCTGCGAGTGTCCATCCAATCACTCACACATATTTTCTCAAGATGCTCATCAATGCATTCTTATGGTCTTCATTAAGTTCAGAGGAAATAATTACTGGCAGCTTTTTATTTTTCCCCAAACATGCATACTTTAGGTGATTCGGCAGGGTCTTCAGCTCTATTATTGGTGGTTTTTTCAAGGATAGTTGCGTTGTTTTCTTTCTTCATTTACTGTTGGCTCTTCTTCTTGTGTTGTGATCGTATTGATCGTCCATCCAATCACTCACACATATTTGTTTTTTTTTATGATCGCATTATATGCAACAATGGAGGCACTTCCATCCTTATCTTCGTTTTCAGCGTCAAACTTTTCTTCTTCATTCAAACTCTGGTCATCATCAAATTCATTCAGGTCTTCTTCATCATAAAACTTCATGGAACGGATGATGTTGAACTTGAGCTTCTATCCATTCATGCTCAAGGTGATCTCTCCTTTGTGCACATCAATCTAGGCACGACATGTTGATAAAAATGGTCGCCTCAGTATGATGGGCACATCTTTTTCGGCTTCATAATCTAAGATGATGAAGTCGGCTGGTAATATAAATTTGTCGATTGTAACCAGCACGTCCTTCACCTTCCCCTCTGGATGCACTAGAGATCTATCTGCTAGTTAGAGAGTCACAATCGTGGGCGCAAGTTGCCTCACATTCAGCTGCTTAAAGATTGACAGAGGCATCAAGTTGATGCTGGCTTCAAGATCACACAATGCTTGCCCGATGTATAATCCTCCAATAGAGCAAGGTATAGTAAAGCTCCCAGGATCGCTTATCTTTGGTGGGATTATTGATTTCAAGCTCTGCGTCAAAGCCACCATGGTAAACTTACCAGTGCCTCTCTTCTTGGTTACCATATCCTTCAGAAACTTCGCGTATGCGGGCATCTCCTCAATTGCTTCAGTGAACGGAATATTAATATGCAATTGTTTTAACATAGTCATGAAGCGTTGGTATTGTACCTCATCATTCTTCTTCTTTCTGAGTCTCTGTGGGAAATATGGCAACTATACTCTCACAGTCTCTTGTTCTCTTGGATCTGAGGTGGACGCAATCTCTGGCTCTATCGCTTCTTTTTCTCTTTCTTCTTCTCGAGTCACTGCAATCTTAGGTTCCAATGCAATAGGAGTAGTCCGGCTAGGCTTCTTCTTTTCCCCTACCACAATTTTTCCATTCCACAATGTCACGACCTAACATCGCTCTTCATCTGTTCCCCCTGGGTTTCGTGGGAGTTCTGTTGAACTCAGCAGAGCCCCCTGCGGTCTGTTCTTTAGTTCGCTCGCAATCTGGCCCATCTTTAATTCCATGTTATGGATAGACGTCGCCTGGTTTTGAAGCACAGTTTCGTTCTTCTCGATATACTGCTTTAACACTTTCCAAGGAGGAAGATTGTGGCGGTTGCGAATTGCTGGCTTGACTACTCGTCTGACCGTTGTTTCGCTAAAAAAATCCGAGTGGCCCTTCTTTTTGTGCCACTGATTGGAAATTTTGTTGCTGATTTTTCCACGCAAAGTTGGGGTGGTTTCTCCACCCAGGGTTGTAAGTGTTAGAAAATGGATTATTTTTCACAAAATAAATGGACTGTGGGTTCTGCGGGCATTCTTCAATTGCGTGTCCTTCACCGCAAGTCGCACACCTTGCAGCAGTCTGATTAATTGCGTTTACTTGCCCACTATGCGGTGTTGGGTCTTGATTCTGATTCCCTGAATTAGGTTCATCATCGCATTCATTTGACTCTGAAGTGATGCGATAGCACCATTGTTTGCTTCATTATCCTTTATTCTCAGTCTCTGATCACTCTTCCTCTAGTCCTCGTGATTTTTAGAGATGCGATCGAGGATGTTCTTAGCCTCATCATATGTTTTGTCTAGCAGACCACCAGCGGCTACCGCATTGGCAGCGGTCTACGAAGCGGGATTTAAACCGTGATAAAAGATTTCCATTTACAAGCAGTCTGGTAATCCGTTGTGTGGATAGTCCCTTACCAGCCTCTTAAACCTCGCCCAAGCATCACTGAGCGATTCATCCATGTCTTGTTCAAAATTGGTTATTAATTTCCTTCTTCTGGCATTCTCACTAAATGGGAAATATTTCTTCATAAACTTCTCTACGACTTGCTCCCAAGAAGTAATCTCCCCCGGTTCGAGAGAGTACGCCCATTTTCATGCCTGATCACACAGAGAAAATGGAAACAAAGTTAGTCAAACTTCTTCGATAGAGATGTTCGGGAACACAAAAGTGTTGCAGATTTCTATGAAGATCTGGAGGTGAGCGTGTGGGTCCTCGCCACGCCTTCCTCCAAACTGTCCTGCAGTCTGGATCATCTGCAGTATCACCGGTTTCATTTCGAATCGGGATCCATCAAGGGCAGGCCTCATGATTCCTAGAGAGAAATTGTAAAGGTTTGGTGATGCATAGTCCCGAATGGGCCTATTACAATCGTTTTCCAATAGGATTGGATTCGCCATGACATTGTTTTCGTTTGGTGCTTCGTTTCCAGGCTGTTCCGCCATATCTTCTTTATCTGGTTGTTGTTGTTGGCGGCCATCTTTTAATCTTCGTCGGAACATCCTTTCAATCTCTGGGTCATAATTCACCAGAGATTGGGAGCTGCCAAAAAATCAGAAAAATTATCATTAGCACACTGATTTTCCGAAGTCCCCGGCAACGGCGCCAATAACATGATGCATTATTTTATGTGATGAAATAATGGAATGAAATGCGGTGATGGAAATGCATTGAGCAACAAGTTTTCCCAGCGGAATCCAAGAATAAACCCCACTGAGTTTCCTGGTAAGTCCAAGGTCGAACTCAGGGACTAGGGAAAACAATATGCGATGATAATTACTAAGAAGACTTTGCGATAACCAAATAATCAAATAGTTGTTTTGGGTTGTTGTTTGCAGTATAAAATAAATGTATGCGGTCGATTTGAAAAAAGATCGATTATGCGGTAGATACACTGAGTATGTGGAGGAACGGGTTAAGAAGGTCTTTAGCTAGCGTTTCTCGGGAATGCGTCAAACTATGCATTCATGCTACACTCATGCGATAGCAAATCCTTTTCCAATGCAAATGCAGTGCTCCTAGTTCTAGGACACATGTGTTGAATACAATAGTGTCCATAGAGCTTATTCCTAAGTCTCTACTCTTTTCCTATGCGATGCTGCAAGATGCACACAAAGACAAGGTGACCGCACACAATCATATCCTATCTCTAGAATGCATGCGATGCGTTAATAGCAAACAGTGCTTATTTCTAAGCTCATATCTCTTGATTATGCGTTCTAATCTAACGCTCTCGAGCCTAGATTCTAATTTGACTTTTCCAAGCCTAGGTTTTTCCCTTAGACTACCCTCTCGAGTATCTATAATGGACGAATGATGCATACATAATACAAGATAATCGCATAGAATGAGATCCCCAGTTAAACTAGCTAAGTGTTTCTCAACCCATTCGACAGATTTAGATACTCATGCGTAATAAACAGAGAGTGAACAGATATAAAGAAGTAGATTCCATTTCTATAGCTAAGTTTAAGTACAAAATGACAATGGAAGATAAGGGTAGAGAGCCTGGTAGCAAGTTGCGGCGACTTGTCAACTTAATTTAGAATCGACAATAGAAGTAGATTCCATTTCTGAACTATCCGCACTCCTTCACTAAAGGTTGCCTTCGGTATCTATAGAGCTTCAGGGTGAAAGGCTGCTTCTCTCTTATGATTGCACTGATGGGATGGCATTAATTCTCTATCTGATGCACCGAATATTTGTCACCATAAAGTTGAGTGTACTTGCTACAGTAGTTCGTTAGTGGCTTGTCAACTTAATTCAGAATCGATAGTCATCACCTTTCTATCCCATCGTGACTTATTATGCTTTTCACCCAGATGTGCCCACCAAGTTGCGACGG
The DNA here is from genome assembly GCF_027475165.1 of Benincasa hispida. Classification (NCBI taxonomy): domain Eukaryota; kingdom Viridiplantae; phylum Streptophyta; class Magnoliopsida; order Cucurbitales; family Cucurbitaceae; genus Benincasa; species Benincasa hispida. The sequence goes on from NC_143489.1 coordinate 72,149,755, forward strand.
CTCTATGTGGCAATCCTTCTAAGCAGATATTTGCAAGCACAAATCACTGCAAAGCCTTGCAGTAGCGCTGCGCTCGACCATTGCTTTCTTGTGATCGCATTTTACGCTTTGCGTCAATGCATATTATGCACAAAAATACAAAAGTTAACTGTTTTTCATTTGATGAACGCATGCGACCGCAATGTTACAAACTTAATGCTTTTTGGCTGCAATCTTATATATTTTATCAACGTAAACCTGCATTGTTTAATAACTTAGTATTGTAATAACGTGCATTTCTGCCCGTTATCAGTCTGACGACTTGGTAAATGGCCTTGACCGCCACATTATCGAGTTGACCGCCTTGGTTGGCCATGTGATGGAGTGGAGTTCACAGCAAGCAGAGGTAGCAAGCTCAAGGTTGCAGTGGAGTCCAATACCACATGATCATTCTGATGAAAGGTATTATGGTCATTTCTACTACGAGCTTCATCATTCTTGGTAAGAGGAGTCTTTTGACCATGGATACTCAAGATGGCAGCAGAGCTTGGACAACCAAGATTTCACAGCATCCCACCAGTCGACTCATGATCAGTCTTCAGGGTCAGGTACGTCTTTGAGGCTTTGGTTTTGGAGCTTGCTGACAGTATTTTTGAGCTTCAATAGGACAATCTCTATAGATAGCAAGAGTTCAAGCGCTTCCAATAGGAGAGTCTTTGCCCTGAGGCAGATGTTGGAACTAATTTGCAAAGCCTGAGTGATCTAGTTGCTCAGCTTGTGACATTAGTTGGGAGGCTAGACGAGCCGTTGCCAGACCATTCCCTTGACTTCCCAGAGGCTCAGAGGCGTGAGGTAGTCAATGTCGATACGGTAGAGGAGGAGGAACCACTTCCTGGAGATTCGTCCCCAAGTATAACGTTGGAGTTCTTAATTTCTAAACTTGTTAATAGCTCCATTTAGTTTCAGTAAGACACCCAAGCTCAACTGCAAAGCATGATTGACCATGTTGCTTAGCTAATTGAGGTCGTGTAGAGATTGGAGAGCTAATCAGAGCAACCTATCATCTGTACCTCAGAGGCAGAGTTTCCGGCAGACTGCTACCTCTCCAGTGATGAGGAGCACATCATGCCATGCTTTTCAGTTTGTGAGGCTGAGGAGGATCCCGAGCCTAAACCTGATGACATCCAAATGATAGACCTAGAAGTCTTCTTCTTCTTTGAATTCTTCTTCTTCAGTCCTCTTGAATCTGTCGAGTCTTTCTTTATTTCGACGCTTTTGGGTCTCTTGAGTCTTTTGATTCTTTCTTTTTCCTTTTTTTTTGCCATATACTAAAAACACCAAATTCAACCCGTTTGGTTCTCTTTAAAAGATGAAGAGTCTTACAGCCTTATTAGGCTATATTGACTTATGTAAGAAGGGATCAGAGAAATATGAGAATTTTTTTGTGCCTTGATAAGGGATAGATCACGTCGAGCAACCAACGTTAAAAATTTTCCCTTCCTGAAGGGAGCTAAGTGAAAAAAGAAATTACTGCTTTCCTTTATTGCTTTCATAGCTTAGCTTCTTCTTTTTCTTTTGTAGGTTCCCTTCCTCTGCCCTAAAAGAAGAAAAAGGTCAATTCATGCACGAGTCCTCATACCATCATTTCGTGTGCGTAAACGTCATCAGGGGAAGTTTTTTGTTCCCTTTACACTTTTATTTTTATTGGGCTTAGATTAGAGATACATTGGAGACAATGTATCGTTTTAAGTTGGGGGTAGGGTATATTGTGATAGCTTGGGGTCCTTGAGCGCTTTGGTTGGACAATGCTTGTGTGCTTGAATTGCATACTTGTTCTCTTGCTTGGTTTGTTATGATGATTAGTTGATGACGCACCCTCATTGTGATTAGGTTTGCATGAAATTATGTTTAAAGTGCCAATATAAGCATAGCTCAATTGGCATAGTAATTACAATACCTTTGCAAAAAAAAAAAAAAAAATGTTTAAAGAGCATGATCATGATTTTTAGCCCGTTTTAAAAATTTTTCTTATCTCTCATGCACGCTTAGAGTTTTATTATTGGGCTTATATTTTTGTTGTCACCCTAAAAGGCCTAAGTGATAGGTGTTAAGTGACTAAAAGCTCAACCTAGTAATACATGTCTATGTTTTTGCCAAACTCTTATTTTGTATTGTAAAAGCCAAGCATGTTGTAAAGTAAAAGCAAGTTTGTATGTTATTTTTGAAGGGGATTACACCTCTTTCTTAGGGTTATGATTAACCTAGGGCGGCTATGACACCCGTAGTTTCCCTTTAAGCTAAAGTACCCCGAGGAATGAGTAAGTTTTGGCACCTTGTTAGGAGACATTACTTGTAGTTGGATGTTTTCACGTAACCCATGTGGGCAAGCCAAAACAAAAGTGATGTGTCTAGATAAGGTCTCCTTTTTGTGTAAAGTAAGAGAAAGAAAAAAAAAACAAAAACAAAAAAACAAAAACAAAAACACAAAAAAAAACAAAAAAACAAAAAATATATAAAAACTTGGTTCCCCCTGAAGTGTGTCATTACATTGTTGAGTCTAGGAAGCATAACTCATGAGCCTTTGAACCATAGTAGGGGAAAACAAATTGAAAGCCTTATAAAACCATTTTGTGTTTTGCGAGCTTAACTAGTGGGCTTTGGACTCATCCATGCATGAATATGTTTAGAATCATTTTTAAACGTGCTTCATTGATTGATTGCAATCGGATTTCATCTTTGATTGCAAATCTTATCTTATGAGACTGTTAAGACAAAAGTAACGACCCTTGTGATTAAGCAAGCATATTTTTGTATGAATGTGTGATTCTACAAGTAGCATTGCAACGCTGCGAAGTTTAACGAAGGCAGTGCAGCATGCACGCTAAGTGAGCATTGCAATGCTCTTGCGTTGCAACACTGCGACACTGGTTTAAATGCCTTCTTCTTCATTTTTAGGTGATTTGAACATCTCCAATCAACCTCTAGTCAATTTCTCCACATTCTCACCTCTTCCACTTGTATTTTTCTCTAATTTCTTCCTTCTTCTCATATAATTAGTTGAGATGGAGCCCATATTTGTCTTCTTCATCCCATGGGAAGGTAAGTTCAAGGGCTTTCTCTAGTTTAAGGGTTTTCTCTAGTTTAAGGATTTGGATGAACTCAATGTAATTCTTGGGAGATTTTTATATTGCAATGTATATATCTTGTTTATGGATTCTCACTCTGAATTTCCTAATTGCGAATTGTATTTTTATGTATTTTATTGACAACCAATACTTGTTTATGTAGTTCCATGTTTAGGTTTAACCTTGATTAAGGAAATGAACCATAAGAAGCAAGAGATTAAATTAACTTGCTTAATTGTGAAGTTGACCGCATTAGTTAATGCTTTAATCAATCTTAATGCAAGTAGTTAACGTGTTTAGAGTGGATTCATCTTCTCATGTTAACTAATTAGATATTAAAGACAATTAATTAGGATTCTAATTAATTTGGCTCGGCATAAGCAAGAAAGGTTAAGTCATATTATGAAAATTCAATGGCCTAAATTACATTGGACAACTCCATTCCTCTAAACTAGGAAGTCTTGATTAACTACATTTCTATCTTTTATTTTCTCGCATTTTACTTTTCATGCATTTCGACTTATCCAATCCATCTCACCCTCCCCCCCCCCTCCTCCCCCATTTTACCATTTTAACTAATAATGAGCTTCAATGAACTAATCTTCCACGCTTCCCTATGGTTCGACCCCGGACTTGTTGCTTAGTTAGTATATGTAGTTTGTTCGGTGATTTATAAATATTATTTGATTGGCAATATTTTGGGAGCGACACCAAAAAGATCTCCGTTAGATGTAAAACAAAGGGTTCACTCACAAAAACCATTAAATAAGTTAATGTTTTATTGACCAAAATAATGGTAACTAAACACTATCGGAATAAGAGTTATTCTGGAGTTGTTTGGTTGAGAGTGTCTCAGTTCAGTGAAGGAATAACTGATTACCTTTCGATGGGTTTTTGTTTTAAATCACTAAAGTATCATTTGCAAAATAATATGAATTTAAGGGTTTTCATTATTATTCTTGCTACTAGATTGGTTTTAAGAGTTATGCAGTTATCTAACTTAGACTAAGATTTGTTTATTTTAGAAAAAATGACTAGATGCAGCCATTAATTTGCTTTATGCTAACAAACTTATTAGCGACAATTACACTACATGAAAAAACACAATTAATACTGTGCTAGTAATTGACGACCTGAAATACATCTTAATTGAGGAATGTCCTTAAATACACGGCCTAAATTCTGCATGAAATATTCTTGAGGCATATGAAATATGGATTAAGGTTCACGAAAAGGCTCGTATGTACCTCTTGGCCAGCTTGTCTGAAGTTCTAGCCAAGAAGCATAAGAAATGGTTTCTACTAGAGAGATCATGGAATCGTTGTGTGATATGTTTCGAAAATCGTCCACACAAGTCAAGCACGATGCCCTAAAATTCATCTTTAATGCTTGGATGCAAGAAGGAACCTCTATCAAAGAATATGTTCTCAATATGATGGTCCACTTCAATGTGGCTGAACGGATCGATTATTGACGAAGCCACCAGGTCAGCTTTATTCTGGAGAGTCTTCCAAAGAGTTTCCTCCAATTCTAGAGTAGGCCGCATAAAATTATCTTTCTAGAATTCTTTATTATTATTAAATAATGTATTTATAGTTCCAGATATTAAAAGGAACTTGATTTTAGTTGCATGTATTATAGAACAGATGTATTCAATTTCATTTTCTATAAATAAATCGTTTATTTTCAAGAATGGTGTTGAGATTTGTTCAGCAACTTTAGAAGATAATTTATATATTCTAAGACCATTAGCATAAAAAATACTCATCAATACCGAATGATTGAAAACGGCAACGACTAAAAATAAAAGAAATTTTTTTCTCCTAAAAAAATGCACACCTTTGACACCTAAAACCAAGTCACATACACCTCGATAGGATCGAGAAATTGGTAAAGAATGGACTTCTAAATGAGTTAAAAGAATGTTCATTACCAGTATATGAATCATGCCTTGAAGGCAAGATGACTAAAAGACCTTTTACTAGAAAAGGCTATAGAGCCAAAAAACCTTTGAAATTTTTACATTCAGACCTCTATGGTTCAATGAATGTTCAAGCAAGAGAAGGTTTTGAATATTTCATCTATTTTATATACGATTATTCGAGATTTGGGTATTTTACCTAATGCAACATAAGTCTGAAGTTCTTGAAAAGTTTAAAGAGTATAAGACTAAAGTTGAAAATTTATTAGGTAAAACAATTAAGACACTTTGATCTGATCGAGGTGGAGAGTATATGGACTTGAGATTCCAAAACTATATGATAGAACATGGAATCACATTCTAACTCTCAGCACTCGGTACACCTCAACAAAATGGTGTATTAGAAAGGAGAAATAGAACCTTGTTAGACATGGTTCAGTCTATAATGAGCTATGCTAATTTACCTGATTCCTTTTGGGGTTATGCAGTAGAGACTGCAGTATATATCTTGAACAATGTTCCATCCAAAAGTTTTCAAAAACACCTTTTGAATTATAGAAAGAGCATAAAGGGAATTTACGACATTACAGAATTTAGGGATGTCAAATGCATGTGCTGACAACAAACCCAAAGAAATTGGAACCTCGTTCAATGGTATGTCTATTTGTAGGCTATCCCAATGAAACTAGGGTTGGTCTCTTTCATGATCCAAAGAAGAACAAGGTATTTGTATTGACAAATTCTACATTCTTAGAGGAAGATCATATTCTTATAGGAAGATCACAAACAATGCAATAAATTAATCTTAAGTGAGATTTTCAATGAAAATATCAGTACTTCAATGAAAGATGTTGACAATGCTGGTACATCAACAAGAGTTGTTGACGGTGCTAGCACATTTAGTCAAAATCCTTCTCAAGATTTGAGAGAGCCTTGTCGTCTCCCATCCTACGAGATATATGGGTTTAATAGAAGCCCATGTCATCATATCTGATGATGCCATTGAGGATCCATTATCTTTTAAAAAGGCAATGGAAGATGTTGACAAAGATGAATGGGTGAAAACCATGGATCTTGAAATGGAATCTATGTATTCCAATTCAGTATGGGAACTTGTAGATCGACCTGATGGGGCAAAATCTATAGGTTGCAAATGGATCTACAAGAGGAAAAGGGGTGTAGATGGAAAGGTTCAAACCTTCAAAGCAAGGCTTGTGGCAAAGGGTTATATGCAAGTAGAAATGGTTGATTATGTAGAAATCTTTTCTCTTGTTAGCATGCTAAAATCTATTTGCATACTCTTATCCATTGTCATATATTATGACTATGAAATATGGAAAATGGATGCCAAGACTACTTTTCTGAATGGAAACTTGATGGGAACATCTATATGAATCAACTAGAGGGATTCATAAAACAAAGTCAGCAAAAGGTTTGTAAGCTAAAACGATCCATTTATGGATTGAAACAAACATCTAGATTTTGAAACATAAAGTTTGACAATGCAGGCAAATCTTATGGCTTTGAACAAAATATTGATGAACCTTGTTTTTACAAGAAAATTATCAAGAGTACTATTGCTTTTCTAGTGTTGTAAGTATATGATATCCTACTCATTGGGAATGAAATATGATTTCTTACTGACATTAAAAACTGGCTATCTGCTCAATTCCAAATGAAATATCTGGGAGAAGCACAATATGTACTTGGTATTCAAATTATTAGAAATTGCAAAAATAGAATGTTAGCCTTGTCTTAAGCATCGTATATTGACAAAATTCTTGTCATATATTCGATGTAAAATTCCAAGAAAGGTAACTTATCTTTTAGACATGTAGTTACCTTGTCTAAGGAACAATTTCCTAAGACATCGCAATAAGTTGAGGAAATGAGATAGATCTATGCATGGGCTGTGTGCAGCCTGATGTATACCATGCTGTGTACAAGGCCAGACATATGCTATCCAGCTGATATTGTCGATAGGTATCAATCTAATTTAGGATTTGATCACTGGACGGCTATAAAAACAATCCTCAATTATCTTAGGAGAATGAGGACATGTTTGTGTATGGTGCTAAGGATCTGATCCTTACAAGATACACTAACTTTGATTTTCAGACTGATAAGGATTGTAGGAAATCAACATCAGGATCAGTGTTAACTCTTAATGAAGAAGTTGTAGTTTTTCGTAGCATAAAACAAGGTTGTGTTGCGGACTCTACTATAGAGACGAAATATGTAACTACTGTTGGGTTTTATGTCCTAAAACTCGCAGTTTGTAAAAATTAAACATATTCTATTATCAATAAAGATGTTATTCAACATTTCTTCAATAAAGGTATCGAATCTATTAATTGCATTCATAAAGTCTAAATCCAATAATCTAAGATCCATTGCTATTATATGAATACTTGAACTTTATGTAGAGACATAAAGATAGATCAAAGTTCGAGTAAATAGCCAAAATGGTCTATAGTACATGACTAAAGTTGGGTATCTTATTCTGGTGACACTATTGGATGCGGCCTACTCTATAGTTGTTACAAGTTGTTGTAAAGATACTATAAACGAAGTGATCCAGATTCGTTCATGTATTGACAGGAGGAGTGGGGGTGTCTTATGCAATGAGTTTGCATAAGATCGAACCAAGAAATAAGTCACTCTTACTTTATAACGTTGTTTACTATTTAAGACTGACTATTTCACTTAGATGACCTAGGTAACTCGATCTTAATCCTGAGCTAACTATGAACTCCTCCTTAGATTTGCATGGGTGAGGGTTAGCTCAACAGTGCTAACTCAATAAGCCTCCCATTACAGGGGTAAGACCGAGCAGATAGATGGGAACATAGGGTGCAAGACGGAATTCACGCCTACCCGATTTAGAGATAGGAGAAAGGTTGATCTCTTAAGTACTAAATTCAGGTTTTGAACAAGGGACTCCACCCTTTCATTGGCCCGGGAGGGATCTGGTTTAGTGATTAGATCATAAACCAATTTTTCATTAGAGGATTAGTAGGAACTTAAGAAACAAGACATAATATCAAGGCTAAACTGCATATTGACCCAGCCGTTATTCCGAACAACCTGTGAAGGAACGACTTACTAATTATGGTTAAATCATGTGGACACAAATATATCTACAATGAGGAGAGTGCAACTATCAAGCTATAGTGGTGTGACTCGATAGTTAACGAATACTGATTAATTCGAACTAAAGAGTTTTAACCAATTAATCTTAATCGTTGGAGCTCATGATCTGTTCGTCCATAAGGTCCCTCTACTAGCTCGTAAAACATGAACACTTTGAATTAATAAATTGAGTGAATTTGGAATGATATCAATTTGAATTGTTCAAATTGAATAAGAGTTTGAATTTGAATAAGTTCAAAATCAAATTAGGGTTTGTTTTATTATATTCAATATAATTAAACAAACCCTAATTTGATTTTGAACTTATTCAAATTCAAACCAATATAATTAATGTTTAACTAAAGAAAATTGAAGAGTTTATAATATTTAAATATTGATTTAAATATTAATTGCATGAATAGGATTCATGTTTAAAATTAGGTGTGTGATTAATTTAATATTTGATATTAAATTATTTATTTAATTAAATTTGTTTAATTAATTAAAAAATAAAATTAATTTCCCATTTTAAATACAATTTGAGAAATTGAATTTTTGAAATGTTGAATTTGATTAATTATGAATTAAATCAAATTAGTTTTAATTAATTTTGAATTAATTGGAAAATTGGAAATTAAGAAATTAAATTTTAAATTTTAAATTTTAGAAAGTGGGTTTTTCTCATTTTTCTCAAGCATGAGGTGCTTCTCATGCACAATCACACAATTCCCACTTGAATTGGGAAGTAGCTGCTAGCCATCAATTAGATTGAGTGTGGTTGCATGCTGAAGAAATAAAAAACTCTCACAATTTGCTGAATTGAGGCAACCAAGAAGAGATTCAGCTAGAAAAATTAGTTTTCAACTACTTCATCTTCTTCCTCACAAACTCTCCAAAATCACTCAAATTTGAGTTCACCACTCAAATTCAAGGTTGTGAATAGTAAAGAAGATCTTTTGGTGGTTCTATATTAATTTGGAGCTGAAAACACGTGAAGAGTAGCTTGGATTTGGGAGAAATCATCAAAGATATGTTCATCTTGAAACCCTCTTCAATTTTCTGAAATAGCATGCTTTGGAACTCAAATTAAATGTAATTAAAGGATGTTGTTTGGCTGAGAAAGTTCTTGATTGATTTCGAAGTTGTTCCATATATCTATTTGCCTATCACTTCTACTGTGTCAATAGTGGTGATGTGGCAAATTCGAAGGAACCTTGAAGCCATAAGCGAGGAAAGAAAATAAAATGGATGTATCATTTGATACGGGAGATTGTCAAAAAAGGGGACGTGATCGTCATGCAAGTAGCATCAGAGCATAAGATTGTCGTTCTATTTCCCAAGACTAGGCTAAAGTGTTCGGGGGTCATCTAGAAGGTCTAGAACTGTGGGATATTATATCATTTAGACTGGGTAAGTGGGAGATATAACTAGGTATATTGTATGGTCTAGTTTATTTTAATTATCTTTTACATGTATTGTACATCCCACTAGCTTTAGGACAAGTGGGAAATTGTTAGGATTTACGTCCCTAATCTCTTATTCTATGTTTTTAGTAAATAAATTATTAATAAATAAATAACGTGTTTATTTAATGCATAAAGTATTCTACATTATTTTCATAATTCAAAATCCAATAAACTAAGATCCAAAGTTATTTAATGTAACTTCAACAGTTGTAGTTGATATACAACTTGATCGTGTTCAAGGAATAACTCAAGGACTGACCAATTGAAGGAACCATTGAAGGTCCTTGAGCAGAAATAGGATCAGACCCAAAAACCCAAATTTATAGAACATTTAATTTTATAGAAACAAATAGAACCATTATGCATTTAAGAATAAAAATACAACATGCTAGAAGAAATACAAAAAAGTAAAATAGCTTTAGAAACCCTTACCTTTGAAGACTAATCTTCAATAAGAATCCCTCGATCAAAAGGACACTGCCACAAAAATAACACTGTATTCTCTGGATGAGAATCCAGGAGGTGTGGGCTCTGGCTATTTTGAATAATTAAAATTAAGAGAGTAGAGAGAAGGAGAAGATGGGGAAGAAATCTCATAACGTTTTTGTGATTTTTTTTTGTTGGTCTCTGTAAAAAATAGAGGGAGAAGATGAAACAAACAACTACTCCCCACTATCACGTAGAGGAGAGAAAAATGGGGGAGAGAGTTACAACTCCCTCCCAAAAATGATTTTTTTAAAAAAAAATATTTTTAATAAATCAGTTAATATATATATTTATATGATAACTACCTTGTCATATAATATATAAATTAAACTATATGTTATATCAAATATGACATATAACCTATAGTTTCTATATTGTATCAAATACAATATAACTTATAGTTTCAGTTCTCCTTCACCAACAACTTTTAATATAAATCACATTTATATTAAATTTAATTATATGAATCCAATTGACATAATTAATATTTGAATCATATTCAAATATTTACTTCCTCTCAAATAAATTTTATATTATAATATATCAAATACATTATAGTAATTATATCATATATATTTAGATTATATCACATATAATTAATTCCCTCAATTAATTTGAACAATTCAAATTAATCTAAAAATTGATTCTCATTTATTCCCGTTGAGCTATCGAGGGGACGTCATGGACCTATAGCTTGAAACTCCAATGGAAAGTGAATAATTAATTAAACTTCTTTAATTAAAGAATTCACCATCAGTTAACTGTTAGGAACTCTACTAAAGACTGATAGTTGTACTCTTTGCACTATAGATATATTTCTGTGTCCATTGGATATAACCAGTTAACAGTATGATGACAATTCATAAATTGTTCGTAAGTACAGTTGGGTCAAAATTACTGTTTTGCCCCTGTAGTTACATCTAACTCCTTAAGTACCACTGATCCCTCTAATGAACAATAAATTATAATCCAACTATGACTCGAGCCAGAAGAGGGTGTGGCGCCATACTGTTCAAGCTCTGGAATCAGCCCTTAAGGGAGCAATTTACCTACTTACCCCAATGTTGGGGACGGAGTGAATTCCTTCTTGTGTAGCTGTGTTTCTAGCTCTCCAATCAAATGAATCCCCAAAATGGTAGGCTTGTTGAGTCAGCGATCTGGCCACTCTCACCCATACAAATCATAGGACTGCCTTCATAGGTAGGAGTTCACAACTCACTTAGGATTCAGATCATGTTACTTATGGTCATCCTGGTGAAATGTACGCCTCTATTATCAACGATGTTATATAATGAGACTAGTTATTTCATGGTCCGGTCTTATAAAAACTTCTTTCTATAGAATATTCTTACTCACATGTCTCCACATGAATGATTAGGATCAGATCATTTATAGCACTTTGCAACAATTGTAACATCTAAAAAGTGGGTCATACTTGTAGTGTCACTAGGATAAGGTATCCAATCTTACCCATCTACTACAGACCATTTAGGTTATTACTTAAACATGATCCACCCGTATGTCTCTACATACATGTTTAAGCTACAAGATAACCTTGGATGTTAGATTATTGGTTTGTGGATTAATACAACTAAATGTCAAATAAAACATCACATATTTTATTAGATAAATAAAATATTTGTACAATACAATTACAAATTGTAGAACCCTACGAGATTTGGGGCATCAACCCCAGCATATAGTATATGGATAAGATTGGGTACCTTATCTTGGTAACACTATGGATACAGTCCACTTTGTAGATGTTGAAACAATTATAAATGTTACAAATAATTTGATCCAAATCGTTTATGTGATGACATGCAAGTAGTGGTATTTTATACAATGAGTCTGTATAAGACCAAACAACAAAGTATAATCTCTGTTCATAACACTATTAATTGAATAGATTTATATTTCAAATGATAACCATGTAACTCGATCTCAATCCTGAGTGAGTTATGAATTCTTGCTCATAAGGGTCATTCTTTGATTAGCAGGAAGTGAGAATGGCCTTAGCTGCTGACTCAATATGCCTACTATTTCGGGAATGATACTGATTGAAGAGCTGAGAACATAGCTTCATGAGATAGAGTTCACTCCTTACTGAATCTAGGAAAAGTATACAGATGGTTCCCTTAAATGCTGACTCTGGAACTTGAACAATGAGGCATCACCCTCTCACTGGCCCTAGAGGAACTTGTTTATGTTTGGACCATAAACAACATTGTTCATTAGAAGATCAGTGATACTTAAAGTACAAGAGGTAACTACAAGGGTAAGATGGTAATTTGACCCAGTTGTAATTAAGAACAATTGGTGAATGGTTGACCTACAAAATATGCTTAATTCAATGGACACATAAATATACTGCAGTTCATAGGAGTGCAACTATGGGTTTTTAGTGAACTGTCCCATAGTTATGAATGATGATTAACTTAATTAAAGAGTTTAATTAATTAATCATGAATCATTAGAGCTTATAATTGTAAGTTCATTAGGTCCACCTGCTAGCTTACAAACGGAGTAAACAAGAATTTTAAAGTGGAAATAATTTGAAGAATTCAAATTAATGTAAGGAGAATTTATTGTATATGATACAAAAATAATGTTAATTGCATGCGATACAATTAATATACATTATAATATAAAGGTAATTTGAATTAGATTCAAAATCAAACTATATAATATTATAGTATAAATATTTGAATCAAATTCAAATATTAAATTAATATTGATTAGATTTATTTTAAAATTATAAGTTATAATAACATGAATAAGATTCATATTAAAAGTATAGGTTATGTGAGAAATGAATATTTAGAATATGATCAAAATTAATTAAATTAAACATTAGATATATAAATTAATTGATTGATTTTATTTAATTAAATTAATTTATTAAATTAAATTAAATTAACCCCTTGCATTCCAGGGGAGTGGGAGAATGGAGTGAGGGCAGCTACCTTCTCCCTCTTTATCTTTAAATCTTCAGAATAGTCTACAGTTGAAGAAGTTGCTTGAATAAGATTCTCATGAAACTTTATTCTTTCACCCTCTCTCTCACATTCTCTCCATCTCACATACTCTCAGAGAAAGGAGTTCTCTATGTTTCCCTTGCCTTTCACAAGGTTCCCACAAACCTCCTTGTCCAGAGAGGATAGCAGAGAAGATCTCTTGGTAGTGTCCTGCTCGTGGAATCAGTTCGTGCAATGCTCTACACTTATTGAGTGAAGGTTTTGAAAGCTGATCTGAAAAGATAACATCCTTTGCCTTTAAATTTCTTAATAGCATGTTTAATTCTTTAGTTTTATTGTTCCGTTTAAAATTCATCCAATACAATTAAGGCAAACAACAACGCATGCTTCCACACAAGGAATTCGATTCCTTCACAATGACCATCACCCTATTAAAATGAGGCATAAGGGTGATTTTGCCTCCACTAGGAACTCTATTCCTCATACTACATCGAAGTCATCTAGGGGGATCACAAAGAACTTGCATTTGTTCCTCCATGAACCAAATTCCAATAGGGCCATGGATGTGCCCTCTATCAGTTTGGCTTCTGCGTTGGCAGTCTTAAGGTGACTATCAGTGGACTTCTGCATTGGCAGTCTTGAGGCGACTGTCACTTTTGGTCACCATCAAGTTCGATTTGGTCGTCATTCTCATGGAAATGAAGTTGTTGATGGTTTTGGTGTCCAACATACCAAACACTGATATCGTCATTCTCATGGAAGAGGTAGTGGCTTTAAAATCTAGTAGGCATCTATAGCGACTATGGCTGAAGGTAAATCCTCCACATCCTGTCGTAGGAGCTTCTTTTGAGCCCATGGTTAGAGCCCAAAGATAAAGTTGAATAGTTTGTCCTCCTCGAACATGTGTTGGATGTCAAGGATTAGGGAGTTGTACTTCTTGTAGGCCTGAAGGAAGCCTATATGATTGTGTTTTTTGAGGGCCTTCCTGGCAACCGAACTCGTGTTTCTAGAGAGAAATTTATTTCTAAATTCATTCTTCATGAATCCCATGTACTGATATTCGCTCTCCCACCATTCTCATCATTGAGTACTCGGGTTCACGACCACAGTTTAATGTTTGAGGTGAGGTACATGCTGACAATGCCAATTCATGCCTCTCAGTGATCTTGGCGTTTTTGAAGTATTCCTCGATGTCCCAAAGGAAGTTCTTTAGTTCCTTTGCATCTCTCAAACCACTAAACGTTGACTTTTTGGGAATTTTCACCTTTGAGTTGGTACCGACCTTGGGTGAACGAGCCCTCTTCACAAAGGCTTCTTCATTGTTCGTCAGTCCAAGTTCCTCCTTCAGAGTCTCTATGCTGAAGGAAATTATGGAGGGCATATCTTTTAGTTCTGAAATGACTTGTTCCAAATGCTTACTTGTTTGGGCTATGAAGTCTCCCAACTTTCCCTCAACTATTAGGAGTTAGACTTAGTGTGCCATCACTACCATCTCAACCACCATGGTTGGATGTCCTCGGGAAGGGCACCTCCATGGTTCTCCAATTGGCTAACTCGTCTTAACGTTTCTGATATTGCTGAAGTAGTCAATTCCCTCTCCTGGTTGAGTAGTAGTGTAGGCTATGGGAAGACAAATAATGTAGGCTCTGACACCACTTGTCATGGGGTAGAAGTGTGGTATGCTATCTTTTTTAATTTTTTCCATGTGGCGCTAAGGAGGTTTCTTTAGCCAGCCTAAAGATTGGACCCAAATGTTTCCCAAAGGCATTTATGAAGCTCACTGACCCTAGATGGGGTTTTTTTCTAGACTCATGTTTGAGAGGGAGAATAAGAGAATACATTTGATGTGTGGAAATATGAACTGCATCCACCACTGGAGATTATGTCTCCTCATAATCAATACTAGGTCTTTGTGAGAAACCTTGTGCAACTAGTCTTTCTTTATATCTTGTCCTCATTATTTTCATTTCTTTTCCTCACAAATACCCATTTGTATCCCATAGGTTTGACACCTTCTGGTGTTCGGACTACTGGTCTAAAAATCTGACGTTTTGAAAGTGAGTTTAATTCTGCCTCGATTGTTTCTTTCCACTGAAGCCAATCTTTTCTATGTCGACATTCTTAAATAGAATTTGGTTTAGGATCCTCATTTTCAGATATAATATCAAACGCAACGTTATACGCAAAGATGTCAATAATTACATTAGTTCGATTCTATCTTTTTCCTATCATGGCATAGTTTATTGAAATCTCATTATTATCTTTAGGCATTTCATCTTCCTCACTAGTCATGTCGAGGATTTCTTTATGGGTATTTACATTCTCAACCAAATCTTTTTCACTATTAATTATTTTTCGTTTTTGAGGATTTTTATCTTTAGAACCCATTGGTCTACCACGCTTCTGGCGTGTTCCAGACTCATTAGTGATAACTTGTTCTGTTGGGATATCAATTTTTTATGAAAATTTTCAGCTGGTATATGTGACTTAGTTACTTTATTCGCATCTATAAATGCATCTGGTAATTGATTTGCTATATTTTGCAAATGAATTATTTTCTGAACTTCAAGTTCACATTGATCTGTACGGGGTTCTAAATAAGACAATAACGATGCATTCCATGTAATTTCTTTTTCCAACTTCTTAATTCCTCCCCGTAATGTTGAAAAATTTGTCTCATTAAAATGACAATTAGCAAATCGTGCAGTAAATACATCACCTGTCAGAGGCTCAAGATATTTAATAATTGATGGGGAATCGTATCCAACATATATTCCTAACCTTCTTTGAGAACCCATCTTAGTGCATTGTGGTGGAGCAATTGGAACATATACTACACATCCAAATATTCTCAGATGGGAAATATTTGGCTCATGATCATAAGCTAATTGTAATGGCGAGTACTTATGATAAACTATTGGCTTAATGCGTACAAGTGATGTTGCATGCAAAATAGGATGTCCCCATATAGATAAAGAAAGCTTAGCTCTTATAAGTTATGGTCTTGCAATTAATTGCAAATGTTTTATAAATGATTCTGCTAAATCATTTTGTGTATGAACATGAGCTATAGAATGTTCAACACTTATCCCAATTGACATACAATAATTATCAAAAGCTTGGGATGTAAATTCACTAGAATTATCAAGACAAATGGTCTTAATTGTATAATTAGAAAATTGTGCTCTTAACTTAATTATTTGAGCAAGTAATCTTGCAAATGCAAGATTTCGACTTGATAATATGCATACGTGTGACCATTTCCTGGATGCATCTATTAACACCATAATATATCTAAATGGTCCACTTGGTGGTTTAATGGGTCCACATATATCACCATGAATTTGTTCTAAAAATGCAGGTGATTCAATCTCCACTTTAGCTGGTGATGGTCTAATTATCAATTTTTTCTTAAGAGCAAGCATCGCATGATAATTCATTAGATTGAAGAATCTTCTGGTTCTTCAACAGGTGTCCATTTGAATTCTCAATAATTCTCCTCATCATTATAGATCTTGGAGGACCCAATCGTTCATGACAAATTGTAAATATGTTTGGATTCATGAACTTTAGGTTCATTGTTGAATATATTTTAATTACTCGTATATGAGTATAATACAATCCAAAAGATAAAATAGGCAACTCTTTCAATACTCGTTTTTCATTTGAGACAATGGATATGATATATAGATATTCCACATTATTCTTACTATCAGTCTCAATATGATAACCATTGCAACATATATCTTTGAAACTTAGAAGATTTCTCTTTGATTGACTAGAGAACAATGCATTGTCAATTGTAAATTTTGTTCCTCTAGGAAAAATAATATTTGCTTTTCCAAAATCTTCAATCAAGTTTCCAGAACCTGATATTATATTTACTTTTGTTTCAGTATTGTCGATTTGGAAAAGTATTTTTTATTTGTAAGTATTGTGTGTGTAGTTGCACTATCTGCCAGACATAGATCTTCTTTGCTCAGTTTTTAAACACCCAACATATGAAAATAATCTACATTTCTTCATTAAAAGAAAATAATTACAAGAAGAAAAACAACACTTAAAATATACAAAAGTTACTTAAAAAAACATGAAGATAGATAAAAGAAAACAATAACATTAAGTGTAGATATTCTCAAAATCAAAAGAAACACTTAATGTTCCATCAACTGCCCTAATATTCTCTTTAGGAGATTCAAGGAAGTCTGCCACATCCAAATTTGTCATATGGAATGGGTCAAATATGTCATTATCCTGCTATGCAAAATTTGCTTCCACATTTTTCTCCTTTTCCTTCAGGGAGGCTTGATAGAGGTCAACTAAGTGCTTTAACATACGACAGGTACATGACCAATAGTCAGTCATTCCGCATCAGAAGCATTTATTTTCAACACTTTTTGAACTTTTATCTTGTGGAGCTTTTCCTTGTGATCATCACTTTCTGGGTTCTTTTGAAACTTGAATGATTAAAATGACCACCACGAAAATAATAATTATTTCTTCCTCTATCACGATCACGACCTCGACTACGATTATTATTAAAATTCACAGCATTCACTTTAGAGAATGGTGTCATTTCGGTTGGTCGAGATTCATGATTTTTCATCATAACTCGTTATTTTATTCAACCATGAGAAAACATGAAATTAATTCAGAATATTGTTTAAAATATTTCTCTCGATATTGCTGCTACAGGAGCATATTCGAGACATGAAATTTAGAAAATGCCTTCTCTAACATATTGGCATCAGTAATTTTCTCTTCATATAATAACAATTTCGAACTGATTTTAAATAATGAGGAGTTGTAATCACTTATTGATTTGAAATCTTGTTGCCTCAAGTGCATCCACTCATAACGAGCTTTAGGAAGAATAACTAATTTTTGATGATCATACCACTCTTTTAAATTTTTCCACAAGATACGGGGATCTTTTATTATAAGATACTCCATTTTCAATCCCTCGTGGAGATGATGATGAAGAAAAATCATAGCTTTTGCTTTGTCCTGACTGGATGTCGTATTTTCTTCTTTAATAGTCTCCCCAAGATTCATAGCATCCAGGTAGATTTCGACATCAAGTATCCATGAAAACTAATTATTTTTATTAATATCAAGGGCGGAAAATTCTAATTTTATGAGATTTGTCATGGCAGCACTATCATAAAATATTATACATATGTTAGAAATTTCATAAATATTGAATATGCGAAATAGCATTAAATTTATTAATTATAACGAAGAGGGAAAAACCGACCTACCTTTAGCGGAAAACCCGACAGGAGCTCGAGCTGATAACGTGTTGTGAAATTGAGGAGCACAATGGGAACACAGATATAGAGAACATATAATATAATAATATATTTATATAATAATAATAAATAAATAAAATAACTAAGATCACAAAATAACTAAAATTATAAAATTGGATAATATGTAAATTGAAGTGAAATTCTCACCAATGTATGTATAATTTTATGGTCCAGCAAATGCCACTATTTATAAGCAAGGTGGCAAGTAGGATGTGGACTTACATGGATACAAGGCATGAATAATTACAAGGCATGAATAATTACAAGGCATATGGACAACATAAAGGGTGACACATGGCTTTGGGACACTAAGCAATGGACATCTATTTAGTATTGTAAATTCATAATATTATAGGAGATATTGTAGGATTTAATAGGGTAATTAATAATAATAATAAAGAACAAAATATGTTCAAATTTGGACAACATGACAACTCCTGAATATCCATGTCATGTGACAAATGAACCTTTCAATTTTTAATTCATATTTCTTTCTTTCTTTTCTTTTCTTTTTTTGGACAAAATGGAAGCAAGTTTGAGGATCCTAATTTAATGATATATAATGTAACCATTTTTGTCAAATTACAAATTTAAGTTATGTGTTGAACTATGCATCACCAAGGGAGGAAATTGGATTGAACGCATGAGGGAGGAGTGGTGGGCGCATAAGGGATTAAGGGGGAGAAGTTGGCTAATGGATAGGGGCATCAAATTATGGCCCCTAGATCACACAAGGGCTTGCCTTATGTCGATGCCTCCAATAGAGCAAGGAATGGTAAAATCCCCTGGATCTTTCATTTTTGCTGAGATGTTTTCATGAGTTTTAATAATGGTAGTATTCATTTAGTTACTACTGTTACAGAAAGAATCAAAGACAAGAAAAACATCGTTGAAGGCAGTTGAACCATTGTCGACTACTTTCTGTTATATGTTGTAATCACCAGAGCTTCATCGTTGACCATTGCACTTGTGTATATAAAGAAAAACGAATGTGAGAATAACATAAGAGAGAAAACGAGAGAGAGTAAGACATTCGTTCTGTAATAACTTTGAAGAAGGAGTAATAAAATAGATGATAACTTGTAGAAATACAAGTTATTTGTGCTGTTTTATTTAGATTATGCGGCAAAAAGAAAGAAAAATTGCGTTGACAGTATATAAATTGGCTTATAAATACAAAAATTGTAAAGTGTCGTGAACACACCCACTAACCCCATTGCGATAGTGAAATGGAATGTCCAAGTCTTTGTTTTGCAGGAAATAGGTCACTGCATGCGTTAATTGCTTGTGGGCAAAATGAACAATGCATCCACAACAGCATGCGGCAATCGATCAAGAATGAAAAAGATCAACGCAATTGCAACGTATGCGATAATCGATCATGGATTTAAGCGATTAATACATTTCCACCGCATGCAGCAATCAACAAAAATTCAAAACAACTACACCGCATGCGGCGATCGATCGAAGATGTGAAGAGCAACACATTCGCAGAGCATTCTGAAAAGTGTACAACTTTTCTGTTGTACGATTCTGAAAAATTGATCGTGGAGCAGAGCGGACTTTTCCATTATGCCATGCCAGGAATTATCAGAATTACATAGTGGGACCACTAATACAGAGAGCCAAGGTCTATAAATAGTTTCCTCAAATTCATTGTAAGGGAGGCTGGTCTGAAGAGACAATATAAAGAAAATCTGGGAGAATGATGAGATAAGGCTAAAAGGTAAGTCTCCGAGCAAGAAATTCTTTCCATTCTCGAAGAAGAAGCTCTGTACGAGAGGTCACTTCTACCTGGAAAGCAAGCCTGAAAGGGAAGCTTTCCACTCCATTTCATACACACGCCGGCAAGCACAACGTCTCCGATCGGGATCTGTGTCAAGACATTGACACTCTTTCCGTATTTGTTTCTATTCTTTCATTCATCTACCGTGTTCATCTTTCTTTAATCTTTCATTCACAATCATGTATCAAACGCTGATCTCTAAATTTAAATATCATTATCGTAATCATTATCATCTCTCTGCTCTTTTTCACACATTTATCATCCATTTTCTCCATCATGTGTCATTAATCCCCTGGGTAAAGGGGAAGGATTAAGTAAGTGAATTAATCCTTGTTAAGGAAATCGGCTGAGTTTAGCTAAAGCATGCTCAACGGCATCTTCAACTGTGAGAGCAGAAGTGAATATGTCATTCTGCCTATCGAGGGAGGTTGGAAGAATGCATTAACTAAAGCGAGAAGTATTTCCAGAGATGGAAACAACCTTGCGTTCATTACATTCATCCCTGTTTCACCATAGACATATGGGAACGCGACCGATCACTGAAAGGTGTAAGCCAAGGGAAAGTGGAACCTGAGTCGCATCCTCAACAAGATTGACGAACTTGTGATGTCCTTTCCCTCAACTCATTTTTTTTTATTCATTCACAATACTTGCCACCGCATTCATTAGATTCTTTTGCACAACTTCACAGCCAGTCCTCACCCTGTATCATTAGTAGTTTAGTCATTTATTTTATCATCGCAATTTATTTACAACACTTTATTTACCATCGCATTTTATTTTCATCGCAATTTACTTTTCTACATAAACCAATTCTTTATTCTTTATGTTAAATCGGTCGCTTATACCACATTAGTATTGCAATAACAATAACAATCCCCATGTTCGACCTCAGGTCAATCTGAGAAACTTGCGTTGGAATTATACTTAGTTTCAGTGCAAGAAAACTTATGACATGTACTATATGAATGCATACTACGAAGCATATTATCATCGTTACATACACTTAGAACGTAGAATCGTGCATATCTTTATCGCATAGCACTTGAGCGCATAGAGCATCATCATATTCATCAATAGTGCATAAGCGATATAGCAAAAGATAAATTTTTTAAATGTTATCAAGTTTTTGGTGCCGTTGCCGAGGATTGGTAACATTTATTGTTGAATAGTTTTGTGGTATTTTGAAGGACAGATCTCTGCTGTACTGTCTGTTTATCGCAGAGAGCAGTCTGACAGTTAATGAGTACTAGCACTAATCCAGAATTCGAAGTTGACCCAGAGATCGAGCGTACTTTTCGCGCACGAGCACGCCAGAACCGCATTAGGCGAAGAAGGAACATGGCGAATAATAACGATAGGCCCGAAGGGAATCAAGGGGTTAATCGGCCAGCGCAATACTCTGTTTTTCTTGCTGCCAACCATAATATCCCGATGAGGAACTATGCAATGCCCAATCTATATGACTTCTCGCCCGGAATTTCAAGACCCACGGTTGAGGAGAATGCACGCTTTGAGATAAAGTCGGTCATGCTTCAAATGATCCAAAATGCGGGACAATTTAGAAGGATGCAAGGTAAAGACCCGTACGAACATTTGACCAACTTCGTGGAAATGTGCAACATTTTCTCCATTCCTGGCGTTACTTCTGAAGGAATTAGATTATACCTCTTCCCGTACACACTGAGGGATGAGGCAAAAAGGTGGGCTCATTCTCTAGAGCCAAATGAAATTACTTTATGGGACCAGTTGGTCGAGCGGTTCATGAAGAAATTCTTCTTGCCAGGCGTCAACGCAAGAAGGCGGAGGGATGTGTTGAATTTTGAGCAGATGAAAAATGAGACTCTGAGCACCGCCTGAGTATGATTCAGAAGATTAGTGAAGAACTGTCCGCACATCGGGATTCCTGATTGCATTCTGATGGATATTTTTTATAATGGCCTGGACAGATCAATGCAAGCTTTTGTTGATGGCTCCACAGTAGGAGGATTTATGGAAAAGACCTACACTAAAGCCATGGTCATCTTGGATCACATTTCGTGAAACACAGATGACTAGGTAGACGATGGGTATGAGGGAAGAGGCCCAGAGAGAAGAAGAACAGAAAATGCCATTGTACCAGCTGATACAATAACAACATTGGCCGCACAAATGGCTGCAGTGACTTCTCTCCTCCAGACGATGGCAATAAATCAAGGAACCCTCTCTCAGGATGCAGCACAAACCAATGCGTTGGCACAAGTGGCAGCAATCAGCTGTGCACAATGCGGAAGAGGGTCATGCATCAGAAATGTGCCCATCGAACCCACAAGCAGTGTACTCCATTCAGAATAACCCGTACAGCAACACATATAATCCGGGTTGGTAGAATCACCCTAACTTCAGTTGGGGAGGTAACAATGACCAAGGAGGCCAGAGGAATTCACAGAACAACTCCGAGAATCGAGGAAACCCTCCGGCTTTTTACCAAGGTCTGAATCAGAGTCACCAACAGAGGCAATCACACAACCAACCTTCCACATCAAACACCTCTACAAATTCATCATCCTTGGAAGCTCTGCTGAAGCAGTACATCGAGAAAAATGATGCGGTTATGCAATCGCAGGCATCTTCCATAAGGAATTTGGAGTTTTAAATAGGGCAACTGGCAGTCGAGCTTCGAAATAGAACACTAGGAATGGTACCAAGTAATTCAGAAGCCCTCAGATCTCATGGGAAGGAACAATGTCAGTAGTGACACTGTGCAGGCATGTCTGACCGCCTGTGGGGATGCGATTGCGGTAACCTTGAAGAACTTTCTTTCAATCAGCATCCCTAACACTATGTTTACTACTTTCTTTATCGCTTTCTCTACTGCTTTCTTTATTGTGTTATTACTGCTTTCTTAAACTAGTCTTTACTACTTTCTGAATTTACTTTTACTTCAATTCAAGTTGCGTTAATTTTATGCTATATTGAATTTATTTACATTCCTGTCTTAGCATTGTGTTGTTCCTAAAGTTCTGTGAATGAATATTAAAAAGAAAATGAACACTACAACTTCTTATCAACTTAGTTTTAGGGATAAGCATTGCGATGTTGATGAAAAAAAACTTTAATAACATCCAGTATGCATTGCGACAGCGGGTGTATCTTGCACTGATAGATACACTTTGTGCCCGTCTTCCTTAAATGCATTGCGTTGACGGATGAGTTGCGTGCGTATGTACACTGCGTCTGTCCTCAGCAAAAACACACTATATCGAGGTAGTGTTACGCTGGTAAAAATACCGTGCACCCGTCCTCCAGAAATGCGTTGAGTTGAGGGGTGTGTTGTGTTAATGCATACGTTGTGCCCGTCCTCTGCAAACATGCATTTGCGATAACAGATGCATTGCGTTAATCCTTAACATTGCGCCCGTCCGAATAAAATAAAATGATAAAATCTTCGCAGAGAGAGTAGTCGAATCGTTTAAGCTTCCGAGGAAATTATGACAGCAGACGAAAGGACGTCCTTTCTGCTAACTCATAATGGGAGGAGCGCGGCGGCAGACTTTTTGAGAATATCGAAGCCTGCCATGCAGCGATTGCGTTAGGCCCATCATGGCCCAACCTATAAATCGCGTCTCCTTCAACTGAGGAGCATATTTGAGTCTCTCGCGAAAGAAACCCTAAAATTTCCTCTACATACCATACCCTTCCAATTTCCTTCCTCAGACCAAGACATTTCTAACTCTTTCACTCAACCAAGCAAATGGCCAGACAATCTTCACACTCATCTTCCCTGCCATCATTGTCTTCCCAAGCCCCGGTCATCGCATGGGAGGTGGCATTCCTTCCTGCTAGCCGCCGCCTCGCCGCCCAACCCAAACCTTCCTCAAGAATTGCCGAAAAACCCCGGCGAAAGACCTCTGTAGCCAAACCACTCACCATCCGAGAGGGGTCGAGCACGAAGAGTGTCCCTGCCATCAGACTTGAGGTGGCGCTCCCAATACTTTCGTCTGAAAGCGAACTGAAGCGAAGGGACGACAAAGAGGTATTTGGGAGTATTTTGAGTAATATGGAAAGAGAAAGGGGGCTACCGGAAGCTGGAGTTGTAAACCAGCCCTTGCCTTCAGAGGAGGACATGGCAGAAGCTTCGTGGAGAATGGCCTTGACCACTGCGGATCCTAAGGAGATTGTTCCAACATACTCCAATGAGGGACCCATTAGGGCTATTTTGGAGGTTGTAGGAGCGAAGAAGAGTTGAGGACGGCTGAAGGGAAAAAGAAGAGAAAAAGTAAAGAAAAACGGGTGGAAGGAGATGAAGCTGCCCGGTTGAAGAAGAAGAAGAGAGAAAAGAAGGAGAGTGAAAAGAAACAACGCAGGTGAGAAGAGAAGTGCCTAAAGAAAGAGGAGAAGAGGAAGAGGGCGGAAAGCCCAGATTTTGACGGAGAATCAACCACCGCAAGGGTGGAAGAGGGGGTGCCAACGCAAATTAGAACGTCAGCGCAACCACAAGTTTCATCACCGCATATCAGAATGGTTGCGACTGAAGATAGAGAAGATCCTGACATCACCCCTCTTATGCGGTGTCGCAAGGAGAATATGCTGCAAGGGTCTACAAGTGACCTATTATTCTTTTAACGCATAGCAGAAGAAGAGGAGAGAAGAAAAAGAGAAGTAGAGGAGAAGTAAGAAAAGATGTCACGTGCACGCCAAATCATTGCATCAGGCAATTTAGCCAGGAAACTGCACGATGAGGACGTGCGCCGTGACAACGCAAGGGTGACAGAAGAAGAAAGAAGAAGGCTTGAGGATGAGCAACACATTTTGCTTACCTCGGAGCAGTTTGAGAGAGAAATGAGAGAAGAAGAAGAAGAAGAAGAAAAGAAGAAGGAGGAGAAGGAAAAACGACGTAAAGAAAATGTGCAGCGCGTCAGAGAGAGGAAGAGAAAAAAAGTGGAAGACTGGAAAAGGGAACAAGAAGAGCAACGCAAGGTAAGGGAGCGCAAACAAAAACAAAAATCTCGCATTGCGTCTGCTCAAGAAAAGGGCAAAGCTAAAGTTAAGAGCAGCGAGCTTGCATCGACCAGGAGGCACCCATCAACAAAGAAAGAAAATGATGATATGATGATGGAAATGGGTTTCTTCCCTGCGTCAATGCCACTACCGGATCTGATCACAAGTGTAGTGTTGGAACATGGGTGGGAAACTTTCTACCAATGTCCTTCCATTGTTATTCCTGCGGTAGTGAGGGCCTTTTATCACGGCTAGCTCCATGACACCGAAGATGCGGTGATCATTGAAGGGTGGACAGTGCCATTCAACCAAAGGACATCAATGAACTATACAAGTTGAAGAACATCCCAGAAGCATCGGGTAACAAGTTAATTGATGATCCTGAAGAAGTACACATGGAGGATGCGCTGAAGATATTAACGCAACCGGGCACCAAGTGGTCGGCATCATTAACAGGCATTAAGACCCTCGCCCCCAACAAGCTGCTCCTAGAGGCGCAACTTTGAGTATATTTGGTGAAAAGGCGACTCATCCCAACAATGCATGAAAAAAAAATTTCAAGGGATTGAGTGATGGTCGCATACTGTATAGCGCGCATCATTCCGATTGATGTAGGCCAACTTATTGCAAAGCAGATTCAAGGTTTTGTTGGTCGTGTGAGAGGTCAATACTTCTTTCCATGTACGATTTCGAGCCTGTGCCTCTCTATGGGCATAGGCATTAACGAAGAGCCCATGCCTGAAGTTCACGGCATCATTCATACGAAGATCCTGAGAATGCTTCTCAAGGATTCCCCACATTACCCCGAGCTTCCAACCAAAAGGCCCCTCATAGATCTGAATGTGCCGCAACAACCCAAACCAAAGAAGCAGCGCCACAATGATAAAGGAAAGGAAGAAATCCAAGAACAATCACCGCAGAAACAAACTCAACTACCCTTAGACCCTTTGCCTTTAATCATTTGCCCACCGAGCCCTCCAATTGAGCCCCTTTCCCCTCTTCCAGAACACTTCACAAACCTCCTCCTTACTCCACATTCTAACCCCGTATCTCCAAGAGCGTCCTCCAGCCATCCATCTCCACCTCACTTTTCACCACCATCGGCGTATGTTGATGACCCACACGGTTTGGGAGCAGGCTCTTCCGCTCAACCTCAAACCGATGTTGGTGAAACATCGACAGCGCAACCCACCATCCCATCCCTTGCTGCTGACTTAGCAGAAATGCAGTCCCTCTTTTCTCAACAACTTAACATCTTCCGCCAAGCAATAACGGAGTTGCAGGAGAGCAACGCAGAGTTGCATCACAACAATACAATGGTGTGACAAACGATGGTTAATATTCAACGCAATATCTTTACCATTTGCCTGAACCAAAGATAGATGGCAGAGCGTAACTATGAGTACTTCAACTTCTTAACAGCATATCTACATGGTCCCATGGTGCCTCCGCATCTACAGCAACTCTGCAATTTCAAGATGCGCCTCAACGAGCTCCTCCGTAACATCCTCCTCAAGATCCCCTAACGCAACTCTAAATTTGGGGGTGTGCCACCTTCTCCACAATTTTGCTATTTTTCTTTACGGTCATTCATTGAATTTTTTTTTATATAGAAGCTATACCTTGTATTCTTTTGTACATACTTAAAATTTTGTGTTGCAATATTCATAATTCTTTTTATACTTAGAAAAATTTTATACAACTGAGTAATTATTCTTTCATATACGTTAGCCTCTTT
The DNA here is from genome assembly GCF_027475165.1 of Benincasa hispida. Lineage (NCBI taxonomy): Eukaryota > Viridiplantae > Streptophyta > Magnoliopsida > Cucurbitales > Cucurbitaceae > Benincasa > Benincasa hispida. The sequence continues at coordinate 72,176,658 of NC_143489.1, forward strand.
ACTTTTATCATCCTTTGTCAATTATTGCGGTAATTCTTGTCTTTTATTTTGCGTTGTTTAATTGCGCTGCCATGATGAGTAGTATGCATACCCTTAGCAAAAATTTCTTTATACATTGCATTTTCTGACTAACAGTTAGATAGTTCATTGTAATAGCTCTACTTTACCTTATCTATTTCAAGACTCTGCTTAAACCTTCTTTTCTTTTATTTTGACTAAGTGTTTTGTCTTTTCTATCCAAATAATGCAATGAGGACCTTGCACATCTCTAAATTTGGGGGTAGGGAAGGTCTGAGTAGATGCGATCAAGCGGATACGATCATATCAGGCAATGCGTTCATTATCATAAAAAAAAAAAAGAAAAAAAGAAAAAAATTCATAAAAAAAACTCCGCTATCAGCGCAAGGAAAAATTCCAACCTGGTAAGAGTTAAGTCGTGAAAGAAACCTGCTCGTAGTTGGATGTTCGCATGACACCCATGGGAGCAAGCCAAAATGAAGGTAGGTTTCCAGGATCGACGCAATGAAAAAAAAAAGAGAGAGAAAATAAGAATAAAAGAGACAACTCCTCTAACCAACAAAAGTAAAACTTGGCTGAGGATCAAGAGTTAAAGTTGAGATTGGTACACAAACGAAGTTGGATGCTCGCATGACATCCGTGGGAGCAAGCCAAAACGAAGGGTGTAACCATAACCAACATTCTCTTTACGATGACGCAAACCAGGCCACCGCATAAAGACGCACTTCGTTCTTTTCGCAAGAAGAGGTAAAACATTCTTCTCAAAACTAGAAGGGAACTTTGGGTAGAGGTTTGTTTTAGATAAGAATAAAGTAGAGCATGTGAAGAATTGTTAAAGGATAGAAGAACTTGCTGTGTTGAGGAATTTTGTAGAGGTGGAGCATTCAAAGTAGCCGATCGACGCAAATTAGGATGGGAGTTGAGCAGAATTGCCTTAGTTGAAGATATGCTTGAGGACAAGCATATATCTAAATTTGGGGGTGTGATAACTTGTAGAAATACAAGTTATTTATGCTGTTTTATTTAGATTATGCGGAAAAAAGAAAGAAAAATTGCGTCGACAGTATAGAAATTGGCTTAGAAATACGAAAATTGTAAAGTGTCGTGAACACACCCACTAACCCCATTGCGATGGCGAAATGGAATGCCCAAGTCTTTGTTTTGCAGAAAATAGGTCAACGCATGCGTTAATTGCTCGAGGACAAAATGAACAACGCATCCACAACAGCATGCGACAATCGATCAAGAATGAAAAAGATCAACGCAATTGCAGCGTATACGACAATCGATCATGGATTCAAGCCATCAACGCTTTTCCACCGCATGCGGCAATCAACAAAAGATCAAAACAACTACACCGCATGCGGCGATCAATCAAAGATGTGAAGAGCAACGCATTTGCAAAGCATTCTGACAAGTATACAACTTTTCTGTTGTACGATTCTGAAAAAATTGATCGTGGAGCAGAGCGGACTTTTCCATTATGCCATGTCAGGAATTATCAGAATTACAAAGTGGGACCACTAATACAGAGAGCCAAGGTCTATAAATAGTTTCCTCGAATTCATTGTAAGGGAGGCTGGTCTGAAGAGACAATATAAAGAAAATCTGGGAGAACGACGAGACAAGGCTGAAAGGTAAGTCTCCGAGCAAGAAATTCTTTCCATTCTCGAAGAAGAAGCTCTGTGCAAGAGGTCACTTCTACCTGGAAAGCAAGCCTGAAAGGAAAGCTTTCCATTCCATTTTATACACACGCCGGCAAGCACAATGTCTCCGATCGGGATCTGTGTCAAGACATTGACACTCTTTCCATATTTGTTTCTATTCTTTCATTCATCTACTGTGTTCATCTTTCTTTAATCTTTCATTCACAATCATGTATCAAACGTTGATCTCTAAATTTAAATATCATTATCGTAATCACTATCATCTCTCTGCTCTTTTCCACACATTTATCATCCATTTTCTTCATCATGTGTCATTAATCCCCTGGGTAAAGGGGAAGGATTAAGCGAGTGAGTTAATCCTTGTTAAGGAAATTGGCTGAGTTTAGCTAAAGCATGCTCGACAGCATCTTCACCTGTGAGAGCAGAAGTGAAGATGTTATTCCGCCTATCGAGAGAAGGTTGGAAGAATGCGTTAACTAAAGCGAGAAGTATTTCCAGAGATGGAAACAACCTTGCGTTCATTACGTTCATCCCTATTTCACCATAGACATACGGGAACGCGGCCGATCACTGAAAGGTGTAAGTCAAGGGAAAGCGGAACCTCAGTCGCATCTTCAACAAGATTGATAAACTTGCAATGTTCTTTCCCTCAACTCATTCTTTTTCTGATTCACAAGACTTGCCATCGCATTCATTACATTCTTTTGCACAACTTCACAGCCAGTCCTCACCCTGTATCATTAGTAGTTTAGTCATTTATTTTATCATCGCAATTTATTTTACAGCACTTTATTTACCATTGCATTTTATTTTCATCACAATTTACTTTTCTGCACAAATCAATTCTTTATTCTTTATGTTAAACCGGTCGCTTATACCACATTAGTATCGCAATAACAATAACAATTCTCGTGTTTGACCTTAGGTCAATCTGAGAAACTTGCGTTGGAATTATACTTGGTTCCAGCGCAAGAAAACTTGTGACATGCACTACACGAACGCATACTATGAAGCATATTATCATCATTGCATATACTTAGAACGTAGTGTCGCGCATATCTTTATCGCAAAGCACTTGAGCACATAGAGCATCATCATATTCATCAGTAGTGCATAAGCGATATAACAAAAGATAAATTTTTAAATGTCTATCAATAAACCCTCCCGATTTACATAGTGGACATAGGTCTTTGGCCAAATCACTTAAACTCTTGTGTTCTTTCTTTCTAACTCTATGATCGTTTAGAATTTACTAAAGTATCGTTTACACGATCGTGTAGTTCCTATAGGATCATATACTCGACCGTTTAGCCCCGTATCCAATCGTCTATACGATTGTTTAGCTCTTCAGCTTTCGTCTATACGATCGTTTAGCTCCAGTAAACTGTCGTCTACATGATTGTCTAGTGCTTCGTCTTATCGTTTACATAATTGAACTATCATTTAGTTCTTAGAGCTTCGTTTACACGATTGAGCTGCCATGAGGTAAATGACAGAAGAGTTTCAAGCCTCAAGCATTCAGTCTCCCTTGACTTTTGAATCTTAACCGTTAATTATGAGTAATTTGTGATTGTGAAATTTGAAGATCATAGTCATCTGGGACAACAAGTGGTATCAGAGCTCAGTGAATAGTTTAAGACAGATCAAAGATTTGAATCCTTACATACTTGGAATCAAATTAGTCGATCTTGAAGATCAAGAATGGCAACTACCATATATGAAATTAAGAAGTTCGATGGTAAGACAGACTTTGAACTATGGAAAGCAAAGATTAAAGCAGTCTTGGGACAGTAGAAAGCTCTACTGGGCATTACGGACTCTACAAAGTACCCTAAAACACTCACTGAGGGAGAGAAAGAGACAATTGAGGTAAACGCGTATGGAACCATTATCTTAAATGTCACGGATAGTGTTTTGAGGCAGATTGTAGACCAACCTACTACCTATGTCCTCTGGAACAAACTGAATGAGATATATCTCAACAAAGACGTGCACAACAAAGCTTTCTTGAGGGAAATATTTTTCACCTACAAGATGGATGCTGCAAAGTTCCTCACAGATAATCTGATTGAGTTCAAAAGAATGTCTTCTGAATTCAGATCAATAGGAGACAATATCAGGGAAGAGAATGAGGAATTCATATTACTAAATTCTCTACCAGAATCATTCAAAGATGTCAAGACAACCATGACGTACGGTAGAGAAAGAATAACAACATAAGCAATCATATCAGAAATATGAGTCAGAGAATTAGAGTTACAAATGAGTAAGAAAAATCAATAAGGAGGTGAAGACTTGTTTTCAAAGGGGAAAAACAAGAACAACGGTAAAGGGAAACAAAATGGTAGTGATAAGTATAAGATTAAGTGCCATTTTTGTCACAAAATGGGGCACATGAAAAAGGACTACTATGCCTTGAAGAGGAAACTAAACCAACAGAATAAGGGTGGAAAACAAAACGAGGCTACTGTAGGGGAAAATTCCCTTGTTTATTCAGATGCATTGACTGCTACTAAAGAAGGTGGAGACCAGAATACTATGGAGACACAGGACTGGGTGTTAGATTCTGGTTGTTCAGTCCATATGACACCATCTAAGGGATGGTTTTGCACCTACAAGAAGTGGGATGGTGGGCTGATCTATATGAGAAACAATAACACCTACAGAGTTGTTGGAATAGGGTCTGTATCCTTGAAAATGCAAGATGGTTCAGTGAAATTGATTAGGAACGTATGGCATGTTCCTACATTGAAGAGAAATCTCCTATCTTTGGGGATGTTTGATGCTATTGGTTGTGAGTATAGAGGTGTAGAGGTACCTTTGAAATAATTAAAGACTCTAAAGTAGTATTGGTGGCAACCAAGTTGAATAGGTTATATGTCATCAAAGATGTGAAAATGACACAAAAGGCTTTCTCATATCAGTGTAAGGGGGCTGTAAGTATTCTTTAAACATGGGATTCTTCTAAGGGGTGTTGGAGACAGCTTAAAATTATGTGAACACTACATATTAGGCAAAGCAACAAGGCAAGGTTTCCCCAAAGGACAACACACTTCTAAAGAGATTCTAGAATATGTGCATTCAGACTTGTGGGGGTCAACTCACTCTCCATCTGTAAGTGGAGCAAGGTACTTTTTTTCCTTTGTAGATGATTACTCAAGGAAGAGTTGGGTTTACTTTATAAAATTCAAAGATAAAGTATTTAGTAGATTCAAAGAATGGAAGAGCTTGATTGAAAAGCACACCTCTAAACATATTAAGCATTTGAGAACTGATAACGGTTTAGAGTTTTGTGGAAAGGAGTTCAATTTTTTTTTTTTGCAGGGAGCATGGCATAGTAAGGCATAGAACAGTGAGGTACACATCTCAACAAAATGGAGTAGCTGAAAGATTGAATAGAACAGTGCTGGAAAGAGTTAGATGTTAGTTGTCCAATACTCTATTGCCTTAAAAGTATTGGGTTGAAGCTGTTTCCTACACAATATACACTCTCAATAGGTGCCCATATCAATTCATAGAGCTGAAAACTTCTGAAGAGAGATGGACAGGGCAACCACATAAGCTGGAACACTTGAAAGTGTTTGGATGTGTAGGCCATGTGCATCAAAGCCAAGGGAAGTTGAAACCTAGGGTTGTAAAATGCATGTTCTTAGGCTTTACACCGAGAGTGAAGGGTTATAGGTTGTGGCATCCTATTGAGAAGAGATGTGTGAATAGTAGAGATGTGGTTTTAAAAGAGAATGAGATGTTTATGATGTCTGAACAACCAACTACATCTATGACAAAGACAAGTAGCACTAGATTTGAGGTGGAGCCTCAAAATGATCATAAAGCTTCTACTTCCTCTCAAAATCTTGACTTAGAAGGTGATGAGACTATTGAAACCAGTGAACATGTGTCAAATGAACAAGTTGAGACACATGGAGACTTACAAAATTATTCATTAGCAAGAGACAGACCTAGAAGAACTATTGTGCCACCGCTACATACCAATAGTCTGATTTTCCTAGTGTAGCATTAAGTGCTGCCATTTCTTTGAGCAACAATGAACCTACTAGCTTTGAAGAAGCAACAAACAACCCTGATGCTAGACAGTGGATTGAGGCAATGAATGATGAAATGAAGTCCTTCAACCAAAATGACAGTTGGAGACTAATACCTTTGCCTAAAGGGTACAAACCTATCTCATGTAAGTGGATTTATAAATTTAAAGAAGAGGTTCCAGGTGTGCAAAAGTCTAGGTACAAGGCAAGGCTAGTTGCTAAAGGCTTCACTAAAGAAAAAGGTATTGACTACACTAAGGTCTTTTCTCCAGTGGTAAAGTATAGATCCATTAGGTTGCTCCTTTCCTTAGTTGTGCAAAAGGACTTGGAGTTAGACCAATTGGATGTAAAGACAGCCTTTCTACATGGGTTGTTGAATGAGACCATTTACATGATGCAACCTCAAGGTTATGTGAAAAGGGGAGAAAAAGACTTGGTGTGCTTGCTGAATAAGTTTATCTATGGCCTCAAGCAGTCTCCAAGATGTTGGTATGAGAGGTTTGATGAAGTGATCTCCAAGATGGGGTTCAAGAGAAGCTCATATGATTGGTGTGCTTATACAAACTCTAGTAGCTTCAAGGAACCGGTTTATCTACTTCTTTATGTAGATGACATGCTGCTGGCCAGGAGTTCCAAAGAAGAATTGAGGTAAGTTAAAATGCTTCTTAAGAAAGAGTTTGATATGAAAGATCTAGGAGAATCAAGAAGGATCCTAGCCATTGTGATTGAAAGAGATAGAAAGTAGGGTAGATTGCAAGTAAGGCAGTCTGAATATTGTGCAAAAATATTGCAGAAGTTCAAAATTGAGAGTGCTAAACCAGTTGGCACTCCTCTTGCACCTCATTTCAAGCTTTCAGCTGTAAATAGTCCAAAAAGTACTATAAACCATATGAAAGCTATTTCTTATTCCCAAGTAGTGGGATTATGACTTCTACTCGACCAGATCTGTCCTATGCAACAAGTATGGTTAATATGTACATGGCAAATCCTGGTAAACGACATTGGGAAGTAGTCAAGTGGATACTGAGGTATCTATGATCATCAAAGGATGCAAGGGTCTTATATAGACAAAATAAGCCATCCAAATGATGAAGTGTATGGTTCTGTAGATGCAGATTATGTAGGGGATTTGGACAGAAGGCATTCTTTATCAGGCTATGTTTTCCTGTGAGGCAACAATTTGATAAGCTGGAAAGCTAGTTTACAACCTTTTGTGGCCCTTTCCACAATAGAGGCTAAGTTTATTACACTGTCTGCGGCTGTGAAGGAAGGTTTGTGACTGAAAGGTTTACTAAACGATTTTGGTATAACACAAACAAAGGTCAGAATATATTGTGAATAACCAAAGCACAATCTACCTATTAAAAACCAACAGTTTCACAGTAGAACCAAACATATTGACATTAAATATCATTTTATCATAAAAGAGATTGAGAAAGGGGAAGTAGAGGTAGTGAAGATTCATACCTCAGACAATGCAGATGATATGCTAACCAAAACAGTTCCATTAAGCAAGCTTGGCCAATGCTTGGACCTTCTCGGGTTCGAGTTACCTGAAAAAGGTTAGCTCAAGACAGCTCATCAAGCAAAGAGGGAAAGGTACTTTGGATGCTTACAAAGGTGGAGATTGTTACAAAAAGAATCGAAGATGAGAAAAACATCGTTGCAGGCAGTTGAATCGTTGTCGACTTCTTTCTGTTATGTGTTGTAACCACCAAAGCTTTATCGTTGACCATTGCACCTGTGTATATAAAGAAAAAAAATGTGAGAATAACATAAGAGAGAAAACGAGAGAGAGCAAGACATTCGTTCTGTAATAACTTTGAAGAAGAAGAAATAAAAGAGACCTTCCCGATTTGCACAGTGGATGTAGGCCTTTGGCCGAACCACTTAAACTCTTGTGTTCTTTCTTTCTAACTCTACGTTCATATAGCATTTACTAAAGTATCATTTCCACGATCGTGTAGTTCCTATCGCATCGTGTACTCGATCGTTTAGCTCCGCGTCCAATCGTCTATACGATCATTTAGCTCCAGTCAACTGTCGTCTACACGATTGTCTAGCACTTTGTCCTATCATTTACATAATTAAACTATCGTTTAGTTCTTGGAGCTTCGTTTACACGATTGAGCTACCATTAGGTAAACGACATAAGAGTTTCAAGCCTCAAACATTTAGCCTCCCCTAAATTTTGAATTGTTCTTAACCGTTAATTCTGAGTAATTTGTGATTATGAACTTGAAGATCATAGTCATCTAGGATAACAACTACAATTTTGAGTCAATTACATACTTTAATACTAAAATTTGAAATTTGTGTTAATTTTGTTTCTAGGTTTTAAAATTGAAACGCTCTCTCTCCTTTTTTTTCTCTCCATCTCTGATTTTCACTAATGACAATCTTCTGATTTTTTTGCAGCAAGTAACGTTGGGATGATAATATAACAACATTAACACTTCGATTGACAAGGTGAAGGGAAGGATAGAGAGATCATTTTGTTCATTATTTAATTATATTTTAGTTTTAATTTTAAGATATTTTATGTCAACAATGGCATTAATAAAGAGACTAAAATTGTGTATTCTCTAAATGTTAGGGTTACGTAAATGCGCAACGAAACGACAACTAAACTCAACAAGTATGTGAATATTATCTTTCATCCATTCCACAAGCATATAATCAAGCTACAAATAATTAACAACACAAAATAATAAGATAGAAATGAGAAAACCAACACTCAATCATGTTGGAATTTTTTTTAAAATAATGTTATTTTAATATATATTAACAAAAATATGGTAGGATTGAAAATATTGACAAAAATAAGTTTTTAAATCGTGTACCTGGTACACGATTACGCCTTAATTGTGTACCCGGTACACAATTAGCCCTAAATCATGTACCCGATACACGAGTGCCTATTGATCTAGCACGCACAGACTGCCAATGTGGCAGTCATGCAGCGTTGACTGAGGTAATCGTGTATCCGATTACCTTAAGTCGTGATCGGGTACACGACTTCTTTCTCCATTAAACCACCGTGCGACCCTTCTTCTTCCTCATCCGAAAGCTTCTGCCTCTGTTTGCTTCCACCTTCCCCGTCCAAAATCGTCCGGAAACATTCTCTGTTTTCTTCCTTCTTCCCCATCCAAACGTATAATTTTGCCTCCATTTAACCATCTGTCTAAAATCGTCCAACCGTTTGTCTGAAAACTTCTGCCTCTCTTTGACTGAGGTAAAAAAAAATTTCCTACGTTGTTTTTCAATATATAATCTTTATATGGATCTTAATGTGTAGTTTATGGATCCATGATTTATTTTTGGATATATGTTGAACTTAGAAATTAGATTTTGTTGGGCTATTTTTCTGGATGATTATGTTTGTCTATTTGTTGGGCAATTTTTTTTTTTTTTTTTTTTTTTAATGATTAACTTGTTGGATGATTATGTATTTGTTGGGTTGAATCTAGAAATATATGTATATGTTTATAAAAATGAAGATTGGTTCATATATATATTATTTTGTTTGCATTTTGGTTGAATTAAATGTATGACTCATGGATATATTGTTTTATTTTTATTTGGGTTGATTTAAATGTATAGTTTATGGATCTTAAATTTGGGCTGATTTAAATGTATAGTTTATGAATCTTAGATTTGAGCTGATTTAAATATATAGTTTATAGATCTTAGATTTCGGTTGATTTAAATGTATAATATTTAGATCTTATATGTTGAACTTAAAAATTGGATTTTGTTGGGTTGACATATTAATATGTACTTGTATTTTTTATATAATTGTATATTTTATGTACTTATATTTTTCATGTAATTGTATATTTTATATACTTATATTTTTTTATGTAATTGTTTTATTTTATGTAATTGTACTTTTTATGTAATGAATTTATTTTTCATGTAATTGTATCTTTTTATGTACTTTTTATGTATCTTTTATGTGATGAATTTTATTATATAATGTAATTTGAACTTCTTAGGTAATGGAGACTGGTCCTTCTAATTCTATACAATTATATTAACAAAATACGCATCGTTCACAATTGGTATGGGATAGTTCTTCCACAGTAGTTTTGACTTGTCGGAGAAGGGAGGCATCTGCATAACATACTATCCCATTTGATCACCGCATTATTCCCTACGTTGAACAGGCAGGTTTTCTTGGGGTTGCATAAATCGATTTTATCCAGCTTAATTGGCACCTTATTACTGCTCTAGTTGAGCGTTGGAGACCAGAAACCCACAGATTTCACCTGTCTTGTGGGGAATGTACAATCATGTTGCAGGATGTTGCCATACGGTTTGGGTTACGAGTGGATGGACAACCATTGATAGGTTCACTACAATATGACTGGAAGAACGTTTGTAAAGAGCTCTTAGGCGTTCTACCAAATGATCTGAAAGGCTCAAGATTGAGTATCCCCTGGTTGGCATCCCAGTTTCCAGAATTACCTCCCGATGCCGACGACATCAGCATACGTAGGTATGCACGAGCATACATCATGCAGCTTATTGGAGAATTTTTATTCACTGATAAGTCAAATACTCTAGTGCATCTCATGTTCTTCCTGCTATTGTCTGATTTCAAGTATGCCGGTACGTACTCGTGGGGTGGTGCATGTCTTGCATAGTTGTATAGAGAACTTTGTCGGGCTACCAATGCACAAGCGTTGGAAATAGAGGGGCCACTGATACTACTATAGATATCGACTTATGATAGATTTCCAATTATAGCACCAAGTTCAGTTACAGGCTCCAGATCATTGTCCACTTAGTGCTAGGTATTATTTCATTTATATATTTATTTTGTTATCATTTTATGTATGAATATAAATTAATTGCATTTTTTTTATAATTTTAGATGAAGTGGTGTATTAGTAGCCTTTGAACAGTCAGCAAATATGTTGCTCGTGTACCGAAAAATATTTGATAGATTGATGCATAATCAGGTAACAAACGTATATATAAATGAATATTTAAAACATTTTGGATGTATACTTATCTTTTTTTTTTTTTTTTTTTTTGTCAGATTATTTGGACGTCATACACACAACAGATTTGGTCATCCCTACCTGATTACTATCATGATGGCGAAGACATCTGGCTGACCGTTAGCCCTCTTATATGCTTTCATATAGTAGAGTGACATCATCCAGATCGTGTGTTGAGATAGTTCAGTCTCCGACAAACGATACCTTTGTTGTCCTATACACTCCTAGCACTGCACCAAATTGATTTGAGAGGTAAGCACGACCAAGACTGGCATCAAATCCACGTGGAATATATATCCTACTTTTCCTGGTGCAATTCAATCACGAGGCGAATTATTACACTTGACGGTGCTTACTATTACTGCATGGTAAGAGATTTAAAATCAGACATTTTTCATATATATGATATGAATATTGTTTAATATTTATTTTTTTTCATTGTACAGAATAATTTTATCGGAGATGTAAAACAATATTCAGTGCAACACAACTTACCAGACTTGGGTTCAATGTGTTAGCAAACATTGGTCAACATAGAAGGTATTTCAACAAATAAGACAACTCAATGTTGCTGACACCGATCGAAGACGTATTCGTTATAGACGACAATGACAGCAAGGTGAACCTAATTTAGAGGGACACGAAAACAACCCCATGAGGGGTAAAGGCTAGGGGGTCGTTTTTAAATTTCATGTAAACTTTCATTTTCAAATTGTAAATTAAAGAACTAATTGTAAATCTTCTTTAATATCATGACATCTTTTTTTTTTTTAATATGAGTGAAAAATAATTGTGTTTTTCTTATAGATTAAATATATAATTAAGTTTAATAATGAAGGAATTTATGGACTCGTTTCTAAAGTCTTAATATTGTTGCACATCTTCAAATAAAAAAAATAATTAGTCAATCTATTTTTTTTTTTTAAAAAAAAACAAATCTTGAACCGGGTCCACGATTATGGCAATCGTGGACCCGGTCCATGAGTTTCCATGCGACCGGTCAACCAAGTCAGCCGACATGGTGCTGGCTGGATTAAACATTAATCGTGTACCCCGTACACGATTTCACTACCCTACTTTTGTCAATAGTTTCAATGCCCACCTATTTTTAAAAATACTTTCTCATATACCCTATTTTTATCAATAGTTTGAAAAAAAATACTAATTGAGTATTCTCTAAATATTAGGGTTACGTAAATACGCAACGAAACAACACCTAAACTCAACAAGTATGTGAAAATATTATCTTTCATCAATTCCACAAGCATATAATCAAGCTACAAATAATTAACAACACAAAATAATAACAAGATAGAAATGAGAAAACCAACACACAAAGGTATACTAATCTGTCTCATGTTGGGACTACGTCCCAAAACTTTATACTATCAAAGGTTTTAACCTATGATAAAGATTACAATTCCCTCATAATGGCTAAATTTAGCACTTTTGTTTTCTAGTTTTCAAAATTAAAAAAAAAAAAAAAAAAACGAAAAGGTTAAAATGAAGTTTAAAAGTGCTAAATTTCAATTTTGAATTAAAATTTAAACATGCTATAATTATAAAAATGAACATAGAAAACTCAATAGATGGTGCAACCAGTTTTTTTTTTTTTTTTTTTTCCTTTTTTAAATGACCATACATTAACTAAAGTTCCTTCCACAAACCACCACATTTCCTATACTAACTTCTTTTTCTTATTGATTATATTAAACGTAGGAATGAGGATTAAACCTTCAACCTCAAGAAAAGTGGATCATATCAATTACTATTGATTAGCTAAATTCAATTTTGACATTTACTATACTAACTTCGAGAACTATTTGGTGTAAGATCGTCAGGTAAGAAATGATGCAAATAAGCCATTTTCATTAAAGAAAATACCATTTAGATATCAGGAAAATGTCCAGTATCATACTCCTATGTGAGAAATTTTTCATACTCCCTCCATTTATTGTACTATTGGGAGTGAGTATGAAAAATTTTCTTATTTTAACACACTCCATGAAAAGTAAATTAAGAGATGTTCACACAACCAGCCTAGAACCTGTCAACAATGAAAAAAGTGCACAATATCTTATAGAAGATCAAACAACAAGGTTAAGCAATGAACTTTTTTTTGGTCATTTTTGTCACAAATTTATGATAGATATTGATGTAGAATTTAAAAACAATATAATACTAGATAAAAATGAGGTTCTTAAAACTAGAGTAATACTATGTAACAAAAACATGTGAATGTTACTTGGCATTTGCATATACAAGATGTCTTTTTTACTAAAAATTGACCATGGGACTAACATGGTAAATAATTTCTATAAATACTAGTATTGCAAAAATGAAAATAATATATAAATAGCATAGGAAAGAATAGTAGTATATAATAGGCAAAGTACAAATTTTAATCGAAGATGCAACAAAATATGTTCATTTTTGGATAACCATGACAATTCCTGAATACATATCATGAGAGCTGAAGCTTTCAATTCCAAATTCCCTTAAAAAAAAAATAGTTGACTTGGCCCATTTAAATTAATAGGATTAAATTAATAAGACTATTTAATATATATTTTGATTTCAACGTTAACTATAACATATAGTTAATTGAAATTTTTTTTATATATTATGAACGGAAGTAGAAACTTTTACTAAGATTAGAATCAAATTGATGAAGACTCAAATATTAAAGAACTATTGAATTAAATATGATGTATCCAGTACTAATTCAAATTTATTATTTTTTTAAAGTTAAATTGTAAGATTAGTTCTTGAAATATTAGATTTATGTTTATTTACTCTATAAAATTTACGTATCTAATAAGTTCTTAAATCTTCAAAGTGTATATTAGATCTTTAAGCTTTCAATTTTGTTCTATTTTTTTTTTATTTTATTTTGTAAAGAAATCGATTGATTCAATATTTTCTAAAACTCATAATCCTTACTAGTAAAAAAAATTGAAAATTTAGGGTGTATTAAATAAACAAATTAAACTTATATCTAATAGATCATTTAATTTTAAAGAACTTTGAGTATGTCAAAAATCTATAAACACAAAATTAAAAGTTGATGAATCTATTAAGTATTTTATAAAAATTCATAAATCTTTTAGACGAGAAGATTCAGCAACCAAATACACAGATTTGAAATTTGATAGACTAACTTAAATTTTAATTTGACCATTTTATTCGTCATGTCTAATTAACCATTAAGTTAATTTTTTTTACGGAAAATATTGCATCTCTATTTTAAAGAGTGAACCTAAGTCTCCTTTGTGAATAACACCTTTAACTAAATAATAATGTGGCACCCCTATTTATTAAACATATGATTAAAATGCTAGACTACACTTATCTTTATGTAACTCACACAATTATCTGATTAAAATTTACTATATAACAAATATTTTTTTAAATGAAATTATTATTATCTTTTATAATGTTATACAAGAAGATTATACCATAAAGATACAATTGAAGCTACACCTAATCATTATTTAAAACGATATGCATGCAAGCATGGTCAATATGTAAACAAACAATATATTGTTACACATATCACTTTATATGATGTGAAACTATATCCATTATCCTCTATCATTTGTCTATTCATACCACCAAACCAAACTAACATTTATCCAAACATTTTAAAGATTTGAGCCGAGTGTTACATGTTACCTAACGAGTAATACCAAATCAAAACAAAGAAAAGTAAAAAGGTTAAAAAAGCTTAGTGGGGGAAAGGTTAAAATGGAAAGCAATCAAGTAAAAGATTTTAACTTTTACCACAAGCCGTAAATAGTACGAAAACAAAACAAACACCACTGTACCTTTCTTTTTGTTTTCCCTCTTCAGGGTTTCCAAACCAAATCGCTTCTATAAGGTGAGATGCCCTAAGGTTCAAATTATTACCAAGTCCTTTTGAAGCTTTTTTCTTTAAAGAAAAAAAAAAAAGGAAAATTAACAAAAGGATAAAATTAGGACAACCCCTCCTCTATTTTTCTCTCTCTCTCTCTTCAAATGGCAACTTAGTTTTTTTCTTTTTTTTTTTTTTGGAGGGGGGATCTGCAATTTTTGAGAGTGAATTTGTTAATTTTGTTATTGGTTTTAAAGGAAGGGAAGTTTTTTTTTTCTTTTTTCCAACTTATTTCTCCGACATTTCAGGTACTTTCTGAAACTTGAAATCGCTTCTCTTAGAAACTAGTGCCTCAAAACAAAATTTATATATATAAGAAAAAAAATGCTGGATTATGAATGGGGATCAACAAACGCGCCGCCGATCATCCTCTCCGGCGAAGAATCCGACCCTGTTTTCAACTCCGACCCAACTCACTCTCACAACTTTTCCACTTTCCTAGACCATAACCACAACACATTCCTCCCGCCGCCGCCGCCGCCTCCGCCGCCGTCCACGGCGGCGTTCAGTTCTCACTTCGGCAGTTTCTACGACCACCCACATAGCTACACTATGGGTCCTCCTTCTCATCATTACGATACTGTGGCCGGCGGCGGAGGGGAGTTTGTGGTGGTGACGAAGAGCGAGGAAGTTTGTGGGAGTATGGCAGCGGCGGCACCCGTAGAATTTGCGGCGAGGATTGGGCTGAATTTAGGGGGAAGGACGTATTTCTCATCGGAGGAGGAGGAGTTTGTGAACCGGCTGTACCGGAGGACGAGAACCGGCGGCGAAATGGCCGGTTCGGGGAATTGGGCGGTTCGGTGTCAAGCAGAAGGGTGTAATGCGGATCTGAGTCAAGCGAAGCACTACCACCGACGCCATAAGGTTTGTGAATTTCATTCTAAAGCTTCCACTGTCATCACCGCCGGGTTGACTCAGAGGTTCTGTCAACAATGCAGCAGGTTCGTTCCTCTCTCTTTTTATGAATTTCCTAAACTACCCCGGTCTGTCCTTCTCGATCTCGTTCTGAATTATTATTTAATGCGACTGTCACAACGTGGGGTAAAATTTTTTTTATTTTACTGCTACAATTTATGATTTTATCATTCTTGTAATTGTTTGATGCATGTTCACAATATTTTATATTTCGCAAACTTTATATATTTTGTATATATTATTGGATACAGTATTGAACATCTAAAAAGCTATAATCATTCTCATGTTCTATATTCATAAACAAAAACGGTCTAAATCACCTTGGTAACGTAAATTAGTTGAATGGGCTAAATTACAACTAATTCATAGCTAGTGAATATATGTTAAAATACACTATTTTAGAAATGACTTATTCGACAAAATGTATCGAAGTTATTGATCAAATTCAGAATACAAAGGTTTTAAAAAAAAATAAAAAAGAAAAATATACTCAATTTTTCTAATATAACAAATATGAATGAAAAGATTTTGAATATCTGACAAATAATACATATCATTTATGGTTGAATTATACTAACTTTTGACGATCTATTAAATCTCAACCTGAGTAATCGATGAAAACAAGAATATAAATTTTTATAGGACTTAGGTTTTCAATTATTTAAAGATTTCACCCACTAGTGAGTAAAATTGAATGTTTTTGCTTGGACACAGTATCCTGTTTGGAGTGGACATCCTCAAAATATATATATTTAAATGACGTAAATACCCTCCTGAGGTCAATGATTTGGTTAGCCGTATTCTGGAGTAAATCCCGAGGGTAAATCCGTCCGGAAAAAAAGTCCCTGTAGTTTTCAGGTTTGACGGTGGGTCTACATGACCCCCCTCACAAAAGCCCTAGAGCAGCTTTCCTCAGTTGGGTGCATATCTGACTAAAATACCCAAAATACCCCCACCCGCTTTTTTTTATCAAGACAATGATTGCCCTTCCGTACAAAAGGAAAATCCCGAGGGCATTTGCGTCCGTAAATGTCGACAGCCCTCTAGGGAGAGTCGTTCATTGCACTCGGCAATTTCGTACCCCTTTGTTTCGCCCTTGTTTGGTAGATGGACGCTTCTTTCATTTATTAACCCTTCCCTTTTTTCTTTTTCTTATTGGGTACGATCAACAAGTAGTATTCGAACCATAGATCTCTAATTGATTAATTAAATAATGCTCGGTTTAACTTTATTAACCTTTTTTAGAATGTGACAAAATTACCCTTTCATTCTTTTTTTAAAAAAATACAATATAAACAATACTTAGTCCTTCTTAAGATACAACTATATATCTCTATGCATCTTACTCTCATCACAAAAAAAAAATAATGATAATAATAATAAAAAAAATAAAATAATTAAGAAAAAAAACTTACGTGCATTCCAGACTGCACATACCTTTATGCTTCCTATCAAATTATTTAATCATAATTTGGCATACGGCAAATTCTTCTTACTTACTTTTCTTAGAGCTTTTTAATTCATTTTTTAAGCATGTGATGAGATTAGGATACATAAAGATGGGTGCATCAATAGTGCTTAATATTTAAAGAAATATGTAAGAAGAATTTGTATGTGACAAATTATGATTCGATAAATTGATGAATTTTTAAATATGAATGTAACTTGTGATGCACTTATATTTTTCAAGTAACGGTCGTCCTTATTATTATTATAAACCCAAAACATAGATCAAACTCATGAGAAAAGTTATTGTCAATTAGTTTGAGATATAGTTATGTTACACATAATATATTACTGAGGAATGGGTTTTAGGGGTTTTACTTTTTGGCCAAGTATTTTTGTTGGTAGGTTTCATGTACTAGCGGAGTTTGATAATGGAAAACGGAGTTGTCGCAAAAGATTGGCAGATCACAACCGTCGACGAAGAAAGACTCAACAATCCCATCAAGGAAGCCCCAACTCATCTCAACCACTCGAAACTACTACTTCTTCTACTGATTCTGCTGCCAGTAAGTGAATTATACTTAATTTTAGATTTGTTTTCCTTTTATTTTACATAAATATTTAAAAATAGGAAATTCTTTCTAAAATAGAAAAATAAGAAAAAATTATTTACACAAAATAACAAAATTTTAATTTTTTTGATAGAGGTTGATAAAAGTCTATCCGTGATAAAAACTTATAAAAGTTTATCACTAATAGATGCCAATAGAAATATATTAGTATCTATCAGTATTTTTTTTTGCTATATTTTGTAAATAGTTTGACATTTTTCTATCTGTGAAATTTTTCCTTGAAAATATTATTTTAATTTGTTATACTTTTATGAATATTGTAATCATGACTCAAGTGAGCATAGTTCTATGGTAATTGACACGTATTCTTCTTGAGATCGAAGATTTAGATCTTTCATATCTTCACTTATATTTAAAAATCTCTAAGGTTATAATACAAACAAGGTCAGGAGAAATTTCAAAATTAGATTATTTATATCTTAACTAGATAATAATGTATATACTTGTGTGCGTGCATGTGAAGGAAAAGAGAGCATGAGATTAAGTGTAATCTATGTTGTTCAAAATATAAATATAATTAATTAGTCATATTATTTTATAATTTGAGAGTTTGGGTGTATCTAGATTATCCTTTTTTTTTTTGTATAGTTCATTCGAGTACTCAAACATAAGTTGTCATGCGAGTTTTTTCTTTTTTAGAAAATATAATTTTATTTATTTTGTGATGGAAGAAGATACATAATTTTATTAATTAGTGCAATTGAGTTTTGTAGGGTCGGCAACGGAGTCAACAGGACAGTCAGCGTGGTCGGTAACAGTGGCGATGTCTCCGGCGAGAATGTCAGTGGACTGCCTTAACCAACGGCCATATTAACAAAATTGTAAACGGCCATTAAACTTGAATTTCTATAATATATTCTTCTCAGTGATTGTGATGAGAACACGTGGCAAAAGAAAGGAATTTAATTAGGAAATAACATAGAGAAGAATATGATATATATGATTTATATGTGTATTGTGTGTAGGTAGCTGTTCTCAATTAATTAACCTTCTATATTGTAGTTTTAACTACATTTTCATTTTCCCAGCTGTGTAATTTCATGAATTAGACTTAATTTAGTAGTAGTGATTTTATTTTATTTTTTTTAGTTCAATAATAATGGAATGGGGGGTGAGATCTTTTAACTTTAAGGGGTTGTTTGGCTCACTAACATAAGTTGAGTTGAGTTGGTATGATATACCAACTCATTGTTTGGCCACCAACTTTAAATGTTGGTGGAGTTGAGTTGGTATATTTTATCAACTCACCCCAACTCTTCATTCTTCCAATGTTTTCAATAACTTCATTGATCGGCTACCGTCAACGACTACCACTGCCACACTCTGGGAACCAACTTCGATGACCGCTTTGACATGGTCAACTCCGCTGACCAACTTCGGGTCTCGACAACCATCTCTGACGACATTTTCGGCAACCAATTCCAATGACCACCTTCGTACGACCAACTATGACTATCAAGTCTAGGCTCCGACACCTCCGATGATAATTTCGATGACCACCTTTGTGCGACCAAGTCCAACGACCGATTTCGAGCTCTGACAACCACCTCCGATGACAACTCTAGCGATAAGTCCAACAACCACCTTCGCATGACCAAGTCCGACGACACTTTCCAGGCTTCGACAACCAACTTTAACAATCAATTTTGAGCTCCGACAACTACCTCTGATGACAACTCCGACAACCAACTCTGATGACCAACTATAACTACAAACTCCGATGAGAATCATCTTCAATGATCAACTTTGACGACCATCTTCGCTTGACCAATTCGATGACTAACTCTAATCTTTGACAACCACCTCCGATGAAAAACTCCAATTACCAACTTTAATATCATCTTCGTGCGACCAACTTGGAGCTCCGACGACCACCTTCGACTACAAACTTCGGCGAAAATCACATTCGATAATCAACTTCTATAACCACATCTGACTCATACATTCGTGCGACCAACTTAGGGCTCTGACAACCACCTCCGACTACAAATTAGCTCATTGTTGACCATTAATGAAAAACTTATTTTTTGTGAACGTTCCGCTCATGCGTTCCATGGCTGTTAAAGTATATTGTAAAGTTATTGATTATATAAATAATAGTATTTTGTTTACTTTAAGTGCAATATTTATATGTATAAATTGTAAAATATAGTTTTATTTAATTGAATTCACATTTCAAATGGATATTTAAGAATTTGGAAAAGTATGTATATAGTTGAATGGTGGAACAAAAAGGTAAGAGAAAGCAAACGAAAAAAATAATAAGAAATAAAAAAACAATTAAATAGATATTTGTTTGGAAAATTTTTAGATAGAAAAAATGTCAAACTATTTACAAACATAGAGAAAAAAACTGACTTTTATCAATGTCTATCGGTTATAGACTTCTACTCAGCATTTATCAGTGATACACTTCTATCAGTTATATCACTGTTAAACACTAATATACTTCTATTAGCCTCTATCAACCTCTACCAAAGAAGATTAAAATTTTGTTATTTTGTGTAAATAGTTTCTCTTATTTTTTTATTTTTGAAAATCTCCTATTTATTTTCTAGAATATTTTCTAGCAAAAATTAGTGAAAAATGCAGTAGATAAATTCATTAGCCGATTATTAACTATGTATAATAAAATCCTAAAAATATTAGAATACTTTAGTGGGAGGAAATTGGTATATGTGATACATCAAATTTCAACTCTCACGTCCTTAAGAGTTCACACCGTGAAATCCATGTTGGGATTCGTGTCGCCCTGGGTGCGACCTTGATAACGGGCAGAAATGCACGTTATCATAGTGTTAAGTTCTTAAACAATGTTGGATTGCATTGATGAAATATGTTACTTTGTGTCCATTAAGCATCAATTTCATAATATTGCGGTCGCATGCGTTCAGCGCATTAGAACAGTTGATTTTTGTATTTTTGTGCAGAATATGCGTTAACGCAATGCAAAGATTGCGATCATAGGAATTCATTGGTCGAGCGCAACTTCACCGCAAGGCTTTGCGTTGATCGTGCTCGCAAACATTCGCCCAAGAAGGATCGCCGCAACTTAGTCAGTGCAACATGGTGGGCGCATCCAGGTGAAAGGATAATTAAGAGCAATGGGACAGAAAGTTGATGACAGTCGAATCCAAATTAAGTTGACAGTCGATAATGGTCACAAAGTACATTTAGCTTTATCGGTAACAATTATCTGGCGCATTAGTCAAGAATTAAAGCTGTCCCATCTGTACAACCAGGAGAGAGAAGCCGCCTTTCACCATGGATGCTCTATAAATACCAAGGGAATTCTTCAGAGAAGGGGTTGACGAGTTAACCAGTTGATTAGTTGACGCCTCTGTCCATAGTTTTCCTTTCCATTTTAAGGCGGAGCAAGAGAAGAGTGGTGACGCCGGAGATCTCTCAAGGCAACTCGAGAGAGAACATGGGTGTAAGAGCAGAGAGCGGGCCGACTCTCACGAGAGCGAGATTATCTTTAGAGTACGAGTAGAAACAGTGTAAACGCCTGGCAGCAATAAATTGCTACTAGGCTCTTTATTATACTTGTATTGTTATTGTGTACTTCATCTTCATATCTATACAATGGAAGTTTTATTTCTACATCTGTTCACTCTCTTAATATGCATGAGTGGCTAAACTAGTCGAATGGGTTGAGAAAAACTAAGCTAACATGACCTAGGAAGTTCTTTTCTTGCGATTGTCTTGTTTTATGTTGTGTAAAATACCTTTTAGAGTTACTCGAGAGAGAATCTAAAGAAAGAACCTAATGTCTCGAGAGAGCTAGGTTAGAATCTGGACTCGAGAGAGCAAGATTAGAACTGCATAAACAAAGATAGGGACTTAGAGATAAGCTCTGTTTGTCAACCTGCATCGCATGCATCCTAGAGATGGAAATGATATTATATGGTCGCATATTTGTGTGGATGTCATGTTGTCATCGCATAAATAAAAATAGAGGTTTATGTGTAAACCCTGTATACTTATCACATATATCGCATGCGTTCTAGCCTTAGAAGCCGTGGTATTCGCACTGAGAGGTGGTTTACTGTTGTATGCATGTTGCATGATCGCAAGCATGAACGCATTCTAGGAGTGTTAGCCGAAACCCTTCTCAACCCATTCACCGTATATTCATAGCATTTTTCGTTTACCAACTCTTTTCAAACTCCGCCACATTTGTTATTTATTTTTCATCAATATAATCAACAAACCACACACTTTATTTATTTACCTGGTTACCACAAAGACTTTATAAAAATTACCAACGCATTCTGTTTTCACAAGTTCATGTGTTCGACCCTGGACTTACCAGGAAACTCAGAGGGATTTACACTTGGATTGCGTTGGGGAAACTTGAGTGCATAACGCAAATCCATCAACACATATCATCCATATTTCCACTTCATAAATACGAGCATCAAGTTTTTAGCGCCGTTGCCAGGGACTTGGCAACTAAATGTTTGTTAAGTTTTGTGTCTCTGCGAGCAAAATTTTTATCTTGGGAGTATTGCAGCTTGTGCGACCAGGTTGCAAACAATATTGAAGTGTAGGTGATGCGCTGAAAGCCAATATTGACCCCGAGGTAGAAGGGCAATCAATCGCAAAAGAACTGAAGGTAATTCTAAGCACATGGTGGCCAACATGCGCCCAACAATTGCCGGAAGTTCCAATGGTCAGGGCAACTTGACCCAAGCAGTTGAGAGTCATCTCCTGCATGGAATATCCTTGCGGTGACAATACTCCAATCTTTCTAAGGATGTCTTCTATCCTATCTTTACTTTGCTTTCTTAGTATAGGATATTTCTTTTATTTTTTTTATTTTGGATATATGGCTACTTCCTTGGTTACGTTTGCTCTTGTAGGTGCAACAATAAGTCTCCTCGGTTCGTAGTTCAACGGAAGAATTCCTTTCACTTTTCAACGCATGGCTTCAATCACGTGGATTCCAACACATGAGTGCATGCATTGTTCCGCCTAAGGTCTTTTCTTGTTATTTTGTATGCCTTATCCTTTTGAAATTCTCTTTTTTCCGATTGCGTTGTTTTGCGATGTTTCTATGATGGTACGTATAGTTCACTGCATTTTCTAACTAATCAATGCAAGGCATTTTTTGCTTCCATTAGCTTCTTCAAATTTTGAAATTCTTAAGTTTTATTTGTGCAAACCTTTGTTCAAACATTTATTATCACATTCATGCAATTTTGTTTTTAGCTTTGTGGTGAGAACACTGCCAACCTCTAAGTTTGGGGGTGGCAGCGGTCTTAGAGAATTGCGTTCATTATTGCGATCGTTTTTAAAAAAAAAAAAAGTTGAAGTGAGCTTTTGAGAATAATAACTCCACTGTCAACGCAATGGGGAAATCCATGTTGATAAGAGTTAAGCTGTGAAAGGCACTTGCTCGAAGTTGGATGTCCGCATGACACATGTGGGGGCAAGCCAAAACGAAGGCAAGTTGCCAGGATCAGCGCATAAGCGTAACTCCTCTGTCCGATGCAATCCAAAACAAATGAGACAAGAGTTGAGTTGAATATGGAATGCAACCGAAGTTGGATGCCCCCATGACACACGTAGGGGTAAGCCAAAACGAAGGATGTGACCAGGTTCAATGCCGCATTTGAATAAGCCATCGCAAATTTTTTAAGTATTTTGAATTAACGCAATCTCAAAAGCTAAACACAAAGTTGCGGTGAATGGATAAAAGTTTTTGAGCAAAGGCTTGCCAGATTTAACTTAGACAAGATCTTTTTGAAAAAGCAGCCAAAGTGGAGGAGAGCATTGTGGTGATGGTCAAAGGTGTGTGTAAATTATATTTTGAGAAGCTGGTCATCACAAAGGAAAGCATGAAGGTGAGTTAGAATTTCTTGAGTATAACGCATGCTTGAGGACAAGCATGATTTTAAGTTTGAAGGTATGATGACATGCAGAAATGCATGTCATCTTAGGTCTTTTACTTAGAATTATGAAGGTTGTTAGGCAGAATATGCAACAATCATATTAGGAATTCACGAGAAAAAGAGTTTGCGTCGATCAGCCTGTCGAATCTCAGCTAACCTGTTATTTTGCGTTAATTATGCGTTCAATGTTCTATTTTTGTAGCCAATGCAGGAAATGAACACAAACGCGGAAACCGGACCACCACATAGACAACCGCATGCAGAGAAACACTCCATCGCAAAGCTGAATGCGTCGATCAACTCATGGATGTTGCAATAATCATCCATATGCGTCCATCGCATGAGAGTTGTACTCGTCAAGCGATTGCGGTCATCATGTAGAGTTGCGGTATTAAGCAAATGCGGCCATTGAATGATTGCGGCTACGTGACAATGCAAACTATTGGGATCAACGCAAGGTAGGTAGAATGAACGCATCAACGCATCTACCTCGACACTAGAAGAAATTTGGGCTTTAATGTCGGTTGGAAAAAGTGAAACCAGATGTATAATGTCGATTTTTTTTTTTAAAAAAAAAGAAAAGAAAAAACGGATCTTTCATTTTAACCAAACCTTCTCTCTTCTTTCACCCTCTCTTACCAAACCCTCTCTTCTCCTTTGCCATTCGAATCCCCACAATTTTCGTTGTTCCGATCGTTGTCATCACCGGCATTGGTCTCTGTCATCCGATCGTTGTTGTGGACGTTGTTCGATCGTTTTCGTGGGCATTGTCGTGGGTCTCTGTCGTCTTCAACAACGTTGTCCAGTCATTGTCGTGGTCTCTATCAGCGACATTGGTTGGATCTGTAGATTTGGGTCACCGGCGTTGGTGGATGGTCATCGGCGTAGTGGAGTTCGCCGTTCGTAGATTTCGTCAGTGGTGGAGTTCTTTCTTCTCCTTGGATCTGTAGATTCTGGTGGGTCAGCTTGCTATCCGTCCAGCTTTTTCTGGTCGTGGAGGTGGGTCACCGTCATTCGATCTACTCGTGGGTCTCATCCGGTTTATCTTCTGTTGTAACTTGGCTTTTCGTTAGATTTCTATCATTCATTTTAAGAATTACATTGCTAAGAACTGGTCCCCCGTTGACCCAGGTAATAGATATGTTTGTTGAATTGTTATTGGAATCATTGGCTAGTTTTGGTGGCTTAATTGTTCTTGTTGAAATGATGTAGATGAATAACAGAAGATTTCTGAGAATGATAAAGATGCAGTCCGGAAGAACATTCTTCCATTCTTGTCACAGGTTCCATCTTTGTTGAGGTAAGTGTCTATTGTCTATTTATGTATGATGTAAAATAGCAGTTTAAGACTGCCTTTTTGAATATTTTGGGTATAATAGGAATTTGGGAAACTCATTGTTCTATGAACAATCTTTTTAAATTTGGTAACTTCCAAAAATAATTGACTATGACATGTGTGGATCTGAATTCTTTCTGTTGCTTCAACATCGTGCATATGCAGGGTACAACTTGGGGAGTGCTTAAAGTCTATCATTCATGCTGATTATCCGGAGCAATGGTCGTGTCTTCTTGATTGAGTGAAAGAAAATTTACAAGCTCCAAACATTTATGGGGCTTTATTTGTGTTGCGAATTCTCGCTAGA
Source organism: Benincasa hispida (assembly GCF_027475165.1). NCBI lineage: Eukaryota > Viridiplantae > Streptophyta > Magnoliopsida > Cucurbitales > Cucurbitaceae > Benincasa > Benincasa hispida. The sequence goes on from NC_143489.1 coordinate 72,201,841, forward strand.
AAATATGAGTGAGTATATTATGTTTTTTAGTTGTGGGCTTTTCCGATCCGGTCATCTACTTATCTGATCTACTCATGGGTCTTCCGATCCGATTTTTCTTCTGTGTAGTTTGAATTTTCTTTAGTTATGAAGCAGTAACAATGTGAATAAGTTGAAATTTAAACAGTCAATAGGTTCATTACAGATAGAGAAATCTATCTTTCCATGTTCCTATGCTTTGTTGTTATCTTTAAAGTCATTCTTCTTTCTTTCAGGATGATTTCTCTTAAAGTGGCCTTCTTTATAAGAATGATAGCACTTAATCACCGGTTTTTGCCTATGAAATATATGCCCCTTTATAAACTTTTCTTTTTGAAATGATTGTTCTTCCCCTTTGAAAATAAGGTCTCACAATTTCCAGAACTTTTAGATTCTGCCTTGAATTCCAGCTACTTACATCTGACGGCTGCACTTACTGCATCAGTGGAGATATTATCCCTTCCATACTTAAGTGTCATTTTTACATCTTTATATGTATTTGGTAATTAATTAAAAAGAATGGTTGCTTCACTTTCTTTGCCTAGTTTCTCCTCTATTTGATTTATTTTTTATGTTAGTCTTCTACAGTTATCTAGGTTCTCATCCATTGTTTTGCAGTATTCATCTTGAATGAGAACAACCTTTCCCTCAAGAAAATTTTATTTGACACATCCTTTTTCTCATATAAAGCTTCTAATTTATTCAAAACTTCATATGTTGTGCATTCATCAATTACTTGCCTTAGTTTGTTGTCAGTTACATTCAATAACAGAGTTCTTCTATAGGCTACTTCTTCAATATTTTTTTTTCTCTACTTGAGTTAGGGTTGTAGGTAATGTCTTAGGATCTTCTAATCCTTTTAAGGTCTTTTGATATGTTAATATCATTTTAATCTTCTTTGACCACAGATTAAAATCATTATTTTCAGTGAACTTTTCAATTGTGTACTTCTCTACTACCATTGATAAGTTCTTTTCCAAGTTTTGATACCAAATTGTAAAGAGAAAACAACTACATATGTCTCACTGTAAAGGTAATACAACAATTGAATATGATTGTCCATCTTCTTTACTCTTCTGATCAACATGCAAATTCTCTCTTAAATTCTCTGATCTTTCTATTCACTCACAACAAATCAATGGAAACAAAATTTGAGTAAAGAACTAGAAGAAGATTAAGGAAAGTAGAAGAGAAACACCTGATTTATAGTGGTTCGACTTATTTATTCCTACATTCACTTCAGAGAACAGCCATTGACATCTTTATTTAAGATCAAAATTAAAAAGCAGACATTACAAAGCACAATCAGGTTCGATTCTTCACAAAGACTTATTTTCCCTCTTACAGCCCTAATTACAAAGCTCAAATCTTTTGCATTGATTTAAACAGTCAATAGGTTCATTATAGAAGAAGTACTCAATAGGTTCCTTTGAATTACTGAGCAAAACAGCTCCCATACAAGCACTTTCTCTTCTAACAATTGGTCCGTTCATTGACTATTACTGAAATACAACTACACTTTTGGTGCATTCGTAAGTCGTTATTCCGATATCTCTCTTTTTCGAATCTTGTATTCGTTTCTCTTTTACTTCCAAAGTTCAATCTATCCTTAATGAATGTTGTAGTGTTTCATATTACTGTCATGCTCCCTAGCTGTGTCCTGCAACATCAGTCAATATCTGTGCATCGGGCACTTCTCGGCCGTATCATTCCAGGTTTTAGGGCATATGAAGATTGTATGCGTGCTGATGTTGGGGTGGCTGCTCTTTGATTCAGAGATGACATTGAAGAACATATCAGGGATGGTTCTTGTTGGGATGGTGGTGTATAGCTGGGCAGTTGAAATTGAGAAAAAAGCATCATTCTAATATTCGATTTAAATTATTTGATCATTCGATAAGCATTACTATAAGAATTTTGCCTTGAATGTACCATTTATGCACATTCCCAGTTGAATATGAATTCTGATAACATTTTCACTTTCAATTCTTTGTCTTAAACCTTTTTTGTTTCTGTGTTTTTTAGGTGTTTGGAATGGGTGGGGAAAAGATGGATTTCTTGCAACAGCAAGGGATTCAGGTGAAAATTATTCCTGGTAAGTGCATTTTTGAATACTTGTAGTTTTAAGCACAGTTTCTAAGTGTTTTCAAGTGACTCTAATGATATGAAAATTCCTGTTTGAGAAGTTATAGTGTGCTTATTTCTCTTTGGACCATATTGGATTAGAATGTAACACCCGTTTATGACTCATGGGTACTATTTATTTGTAGTTTAAATTTGATTCAAGGTGCTTGAGTTTGTGGGTTGCCCTATGGTAGTTTGTGGGTTATCCATACACTATGGTAGTTTTTATGACAATTTTTGAGATTTGAAGTACATTGTGAGCTAAATTTGCTTATTGATGTATACGTTCTTGAATATTCATTTTTTTGGGAATTCTGATAGTTATGTTGAGAACAAGTGGTTGTGAAATATTTTTGGGAGTGTGTTTCTTTGAACAGGTTCAAGGTAAATTTTTGGTTTTGTTGTCGTAGCATCGTTATGCTGCCGAAAATTTTCCATCGTCTTCGTATCTCATATCTAGGTAACACTCTGGTTTTGTTGTGGTTTCTACCCTATTTATAGGGTCCCTAGGTTGTATTTGAGGTATTATTCAATAAAAATTAGATTCAAGAAAACTCCAAGATTGGTCCTACATTAGTCCGGATTAAAAACAAAAACCCAATATTTAGTTTTGATACTTGAGTTTGCCAGCAGCCAATTACAATATTAATTATTAAGCTTCTAGACTTGTTCTCCTAGGGTGAGCTTGTGCGTGCTTTAGGAGGTGCTATAACATCAGCTTCTCTTCTTGGAGTTCTTCTAGGACATAATTAATCATTTCTTCAAGGTCCAGAATTTGCACCTCCTCGGATCAGGGAGGCCATCTGGTGTGGGAGAACAAACCAACTACAGAAAAAGGTATTCAATTCTGTTGCCTTTAGAAAGTTTCATAAAATTAACTTGGTATATGTTTAACGTGGAATAGCATTAAAGTTGGTTTATTCTTAATATAAAATAACAATAGTAGTATTATCCTATGTTGTTACTTGAAATCTTATCACCTTTTCTATTTTTCAAGATGGTAAATCATAATTTGTTTCATAGCCTTGTATTCAAGATTTCAAAATTAACGCCAAAGAGTCGTGTGTATAAAGTTTTGATAATTAGTACGAAAAATCATCAAAATAAGATATATTAGAACATTATGATTTCAGAAGCAAGCAAGTTGAAGAAACTAATTGTGGAACCTAGGGAATTTTTAATGTGTATTGTCTTGTCTGGACACTCATTTACTTGCAAGTGGGCTACTTGACTAGACAACAGTTCTGTGTGTAAACCCCTTGCCTGATAGCTCATGTTAGCTGAAATTATGAACTCCATTGGCAAACAGGAATGGGACCGGTGCAATCCTCATAGGGAGGTTTGTAGTTTACGACTCATGGGTACTATTTATTTGTAGTTTAGATTTGATTCAAGGTGCTCGAGTTTGTAGGTCGCACTATGGTAGTTTGTGGGTTATTCATGCACTATGGTAATCATTGTGACAACTTTTGAGGTTTGAAGTATATTGTGAGCTAAATTTGCTTATTGATGTATGTGTTCTTAAATATTCATTTTTGGGAATTTTGATAGTTTTGTTGAGAACAAGTGGTTGTGAAATATTTTTGGGAGTGTGTTTCTTTGAACAGGTTCAAGGTAAATTTTGGGTTTTGTTGTGGTAGCATCGTTATGCTGCCAAAAATTTTCCATCATCTTCGTATCTCATATCTAGGTAACAAAGCTTCTTCTCTTCAAGATCTTGAAAAAGAAGATTCTCTCATTTATTCAACTATTGAGTTTTCTTGTTTTGCAGATGCAACAAAGGAGTAAATATTTGGTATCGCAACCTCTTTATGCTTTTTCTTGGGGAACTTTAGATCCAACACATTCACTACAAGAATTTTCCCTTGAATGTACCATTTATGCACATTCCCAATAAACAGATTAGTTGAATATGAATTCTTATCAAATTTTCACTTTCAATCCTTTGTCTTAAACCTTGTTTATTTGTGATTCTTTGAACAACAGTGGTCAGACAAAGATGCCTATAACAAGAAACTGCTAAAGCTAGGGGTTTGGTTCAAGAAGAATTATGAAGGGATCCATACTTACCAAGTGGAGAGAGACAGTAATCTCATAATGTTTGTAAAATCATAATGTTTGTATTACTTGTAATTTGTGTTTTCAAGGCCTGAATTATTGTACGACCTTTTAAATTATAATTTTATAGCAGAATTTGTGGATTAAATGTAATTGATTTACAATCCATACATGAATAATATGTCATAGCCACAACGTTTAATGATGATGTGTCATGTTATACTTTTTGACGAAAAAATGGATTCGACAACAGAATTTAAAAAAACGGACAGATTCGGGTTTCAATGACGGTTAAGAATTTAAAAAAAAAACACGACATTAAAATTGACGTGAAAAAGATCTAAAAAAAGGGAATGAAATTGCAGATTGAATTACCTCAGAAACAGATTCATTGAGTAGGTGTTTGAGGGAGTGATGATCTAAGAGATTGGCTTTTCTGGCATTTTTGGTCGCCATTTTTTATAGCTTTTGGTTTCAGTTCTATTCACCGTCTACGAAGGTTTGTCTGAAATTTGAGAGAGAGAGGAGAGAAACAAAATGTAACCTAAGACCATTTTCGTAAGAAACAAAAATGAGATTATACGGAGAGGGCTAGCTGATACTTCGACAACTGGGAGTGCAGCGTGCGGCGTCAGTCGATGAGATGGTGTCGAGTAGGAACGGCGAGAATTGGCCGAAGTAAAAAGAGAATGTGTTAATTTTTTCATAGAAGGTACCTATAAAATCAACAGCGACCATAAAATTAAGCTGAAATCCACTGGAAATATAATCAAGAAAGCTGAATTGTGTTTTCTCAACGTAGTGATCAACAAACAGCTAACCTTTTAGAACCTAAAGAACATAATTATATTACATCAATATGAAGAAGAAGAAGAAAAAATCGATACTAATAATTTCTAGAAATGTGAGAGATCCGACCTTCTCATAGCCACCGTGAGAAGAAGATGGAATAACAAAATTTGCACCACTTTTTCTCTGTAAAGCTTTTCGAGATCACCCATCAATTTTTTGAGCTTACTGAACAAATGGAAATATGCACATGAAGAAAGCGCAAGTTAATAATTTATAAGACAATTTCAATTTTATTCGATTACTTAAACAAGTCAATGTTTTTACCTTCAATTTTAAAATTTTAAAATAGATCAGTCTTAAACTTTGAACAACAAACCTTTTCAAAACTAAACTAGAACATAATTTATGAACCAAGCAATGAATCATACAAAACCTAACCAACAAATAATACTCAAAATCTACTCATAGAGATAGATATGTTCAAACCCTACCTACAAAAGTAATCGCATCTGGCTACTAATAAAATTCCTTCCCACATTCTAGTTAAGGTATACTTTGATAATTTTTTTCCATAATGGAAAAGTAAAGACTAGACATTGATGGATTTATAAAGTAGTTACCCAACTAATTCATGATTGCCATTGCTATTGAAATCAAAACACTCAATGACCAATGGGTTATCCTGTATTTAAAGAGAAAATCAGAAATTATTAATATTATTTTTTTAGAAAAAAAATAAGGAGGCTATAAAATATTATTAATGAGAATAAGATTCAGAAGGCCATATGCTTGCCTTGTTTCCAAACTTCTGCATGCTCAAGCATAAAGGTCTCCAAATAGGATTAAGATTGTCTTTAACCACTTCAGTTTTACAGATTGGAATTGAGCCTCCAGTTTTAACAACTCTAGATATTCTCAGGAAAGGATCCTAAGATAAACAATTAAACAAAGAGCACAAAAATCAAAGGCCTTCAATGGAAACAACAACAGTGAATTTAACATTAGTTTGAAAGTGTTTTTAATCACTAAACAACACTATTTTAGGAGTCCCACCCCAAGAGAGTCAAAATTCATACATATTTATAATAATAATAACAAACATTACCAAACATTTTTGTAATAATTTGTGTTGGAGATTCAGAAAGAAAATCCTTATTTCTTTCTTCTGGGATTAACGAAATTGCAATTCACTCTAATTTCTCCTTCATTTCTCCTTGTAAGCACTCCTACATTCCCCAATTTCACCATCGATGCCGAAAATTGGCTATAGAAAAGAAACGACTAATTCGCCATCAAATCCACAAACGAAGAAGTTCTCTCATCCAAAAATAGCGCTTGATTCGTTGCCAGAAGCCCTAATTTCTTCTGAAGATTCTTGAAATAAGCAGTATCGAACATTTTTGGAGTCGTCGCATCCAAAAATACCAAATCCATAGCTCTTTTACACTACCTTCGAAGGAAATTCAGAAATGGAGGTTTCAGAATCGGGTCGGGTTTTCGGGTCCTATTGAAATTGTAGAGCCTATCTTAGAAGGTATGGCAGGCGGCTCGACCGATGGTGTGGGCGCCAGAGAATACGACTAAATTGAGGACGTCGAGCCCTAGATGATGGAAGTAGTCGATCAAAGCGGTTACGTTTTCGTGGCCCTGAGACTTTCTCTACTTGGGCGATGTATAATAGGGTTTGGGCGATGCTGAAGAAAAGGGTGGTGAACGAAGCGACATAGGGTATAAATTAGGGATATATTATTTAATAAAATAAGAAAAAAAATATTACACCTTTAATGTCGATTTTAAACCGATATTAAAGCCCATTTTCAATGTCGGTTTAAAATTAACATTAAAGATCCATTTTTTTTTAAAAAAAATCGACATTATACATCTGATTTCACTTTTTCTAACCGACATTAAAGACTGGATTTCTTCTAGTGGCGGTTATGAAAAAAATACAGAACACCATAACTACCCTCCTTAATGAGTTACAAACTTATCAGTCCCTCATGAAAGGTAAGGGACCAGTAGAAGAAGAGGCAAATGTTGCCCATTCCAAAAAGTTCCACGAGGGTTCATCTTCGGGTACTAAGTCTGCTCACTCATCTTTTGGTTCTAAGAAGATCCAGAAAAAGAAATGAGGGAAGGGAAAGGCTTCTGCTATTGGGAAAGGCAAGGGTAAGGCCAAGGTGGTTGACAAGGACAAGTGCTTCCACTGCAATGTGGATGGTCACTTGAAACGCATATGCCCTAAGTACCTCATCGAGAAGAAAAAAGAAAAGCAAGGGAATTAGCTCCTTCCAGCAGCTTGAGGAGGGTGAAATGATGCTCAAGATTGGAACAGAAGATCCATTTCAGCTTGTGCAGTGGGAGCTTCTAAGTTTTTTTTTTTTTTGGAGTAGATTCTTATTTTTAGAAAACTTATACATTTTTCCCAAGATGAGGAGGAATCTTGTTTCTATTTCCTCTTTAATTGAACAGTCGTACTCTGTTTCTTTTTCATCTAATGAAAAATGGTGTGACTATTTGTTCAACTAAACTAGAAGACAACTTATATGTGTTAAGACCAACTGAATCAAAATCACTTTTAAATCATGAAATGTTTAAAATTGTGAATACTCAAATAAAAAGGCCAAGTATTTCTTCAAGTAACAATGATACATATCTTTGGCATTTGAAATTAGGTCCATAAATCTCGATAGGATTAGGAGATTGGTAAAGAATGGACTTCTAAACAAGTTAGAAGATGATTCATTACCTTCTTATAAATCATGTCTTGAAGAAAAAATGACTAAAAGATCTTTTAGTGGAACAGGTTATAGAGCCAAAGAGCCTTTGGAGGTCATACATTCGAATCTTTGTGGTCAAATGAATGTAAAAGCCAAAAAAGAATATGAATACTTTATCTCTTTTATAGATGATTATTTGAGGTATGATTACTTATACTTAATGGAGCATAAGTCTGAAGTCTTTGAAAAGTTCAAAGAGTATAAGACCAAAGTAGAAAACCTATTAGGTAAAATGATTAAGATACTTCCATCTGATCGGGGTGGAGGGTACATGGATTTAGAATTCTAGGACTACATGATAGAACATGAAATTCAATCCCAACTTTTAGCACTTGGTACACTTCAACAGAGTAGTATATTAGAGAGGAGAAATATAACCTTATTAGATATTGTTCGTTCTATGATGAGCTATGCTCAATTGCTTAACTCATTTCAGGGGTATGTAATAGAAACTGCAATTTACATCTTCAACAATGTTCCCTCAAACAGTGTTTGTAAAACACCTTTTGAGTTTTGGAGGAGGCGTAAACCAAGTTTGTGTTACTTCAGAATCTAGGATTATATTGCACATGTGTTAGTGACAAATCCTAAGAAGTTGGAACCTCGATCAAGGTTATGCCAATTTATTGGTTACCTTAAGGAGACAAGAAGTGGTCTGTTCTATGACCCTCAAGAAAATAAGGTATTTGTATTGACAAATGCTATATGTTTAAAGGAAGACCACATGAGAGATCATAAACCATGTAGCAAAATAGTATTAAGTGAAACTACTGAAGAATCAACAAAGGTTGTCGATGCAATTGGTCCATCATCAAGAGTTAATGAAGAAGCCAACACTTCAGGTCAGTCTCATCCTTCCCAATCATTGAGAGTGCCTCGATGTAGTGGGAGTATTTTGATACAACCTAATCGTTACTTGGGTTTAACTAAAACTAAGGTTGTCATATCAGGTGATGGTGTTGAGGATCCATTGTCCTATAAATAGACAATGAAGGACGTAGACAAGGACCAATGGGTCAAAGCTATGGACGTTGAAATGGTCTATGTACTCCAATTCAGTATTGGAGATTGTAAATCTACCTAAAGAGGTTAAACCCATAGGGTGTAAATGAATCAATAAAAGAAAGAGAGATGTAGTTGGAAAGGTACAAACCTTCAAAGCTAGACTTGTAACAAAGGGTTATACCTAGAAGGAAAGGGTTAACTATGAGGAAACTATTTCACCTGTTGCTATGCTTAAGTCTATAAGAATTATGTTGTCCATAGCCACATATTATGACAATGAGATATGGAAAATGCATGTCAAGACTGTTTTTTTCAGAATAGCAATCTTGAAGAGAACATCTTATTTAATTCTCCCTGAGTCTCGTTGTTTTGTAAAGATATACATTATTCAATGAATAAAATAAATGTTATTTAATTCTGGCATTTACTCATATCCAATAAACAAAGCTCCTTGGTTATCTTATGTAAACTTAAGCATGTATATGTGATATACAAGTGGATCATGCCTTAAGTGATAACCTGAATTGGTCTGTAGTATAAGGATTAAGGTGGGATACCTGATCTTGGTGACACTACGGATACGGCCTGCTTTGTAGAGGTTTGCAAGTGTTGTAAACTACTACAGATGGTAGATCCTGACCATTCATGTGGAGATGTGGAGCGAGGGTGTCCTATACAAAGAATTTGTATAAGACCTAAACCACGAGATGACTAGACTCTGTATATAACGCCATTGATACTAGAGACTTGCATCTCACCTAAATGACCATAGGTGATATGACCTTAATCCTGAGTGTTTTGGGAACTCCTGCCTTTAAAGGCGGTCCTTTGATTAGTATAGGTGAGAGTGGCCAGATTGCCAACTCAACATGCCTAACTTTTTGGGGACTTGTCTGATCTGGGAGCTGGGAACTCAATCCATAAGATGGAATTCACTCTTTTCCCGAAGCAGGGATAAGTAGAGAGATTGGGCTGATTCCGGGGCTTGAACATAATGGCCACAACTTCTCTTTGGAAGAGAAGACTAAATCATAGTAGGACTATGATTTATGTTCATTAGAGGGATCAATGGTACTTAAGGAGACAGATGTAACTACAGGGGCATAATGGTTATTGGCCTAGCTGTACTTACGAACGATCTGTGATGGGTTGTCGCACTGCTGATTGGTTAAGATGGACACATAATATATTTATAGTAAGGAGAGTTCAGCTTTCGGTCTTTAGTCGAGTGCCTGGCAGTTAACGGATGGTGGATCCCGTGACTAAAGAGTTTAGTCAATTATTCATGTACCGTTGGAGCTTTGGAGCTACAGGTCCATGAGGTCCCCGTGGTAGCTTGGATTTTGTTGAGGATCAATTCTTGGTGTTGATTTGAAATGTTCAAATTGACAATAGGTATTTTGATTATCGATGATATAATCGATATGATGTATAAGATACATCTAGTAGAGGATTGATGTAAATGAGATTTACATTAAGTACCATGGAATAGAAAAAGAACTATGGTTTATATGTTTCATGAGATGAAATATTAAAACTATAGGTTATAAATATAGTATGATAAGTTGGTTATCATTTATGTTTATAATAATATTAATTATTAGATAATTAATACTTTTTCTTTTAAATAACCAAAGTAGTGGGTAGTTATTGGATCTTGGTAACTGTGAGTTTAAAAGGAAAGTGGTTTCTTATTTTGAAGAGAAGTTTTTACAAAAGTTTGAAAAGATTTTTTAGATTTCTCACCACAAAAAACTGATGAAGTCGTCAAGTAAATTCAGATTTACTAAACGACGGCTGGGTGAGCTAAACAATCGTGCAGTATTTACTAAATGATCGCATAGCTTTGCTAGACGATCATTGGCCCAAGGTAAACGATTGTGTAGAGTCTCTAGGCGACAGACCGAGCTAAACGATAGAGCTAAACGATCACATAGCTTTTGCTAGACGATCGTATAGCTTTATCTAAGCGATTGGGCATCGATCTATACGATATATCTCAGCCGTCTCCCACTTGCCCAGTCATGTACGCGATCGTTGTTTCCTCCGTTCGTCTGCCTCATACTAAGTTCGAATAGAGCCCACCCTCTGGATTCTAACACTAGAATACCAAGGTCGCCTTATTGGTGGTGTCAGACTCAATTTGACACCATCGAGGTTTTCTGGAGGCCGTTCGTGGTGTTGTGGAGGCCGTTCGTGTTGCGGAGGAGTTTGTGACCAAGGAGATCATTGAAGACGAGCGCAAAGTGTTCGTGTTGTGTTCATGTGGTGTTGCGGTCGTGTAGATCCGACATTCGTGGTTGCTAATTATTCGAGCGATCAGAGTGTGCATAGGAGCGTGGAGACACATCTGCTATTATTCGTAGAATTTATCTCCCTTGTTCATTTGTTGTTCATGCTGTAATTTTTGTGTATAATCGAATAACCGTTTGTATTCGACTATAAATATATGTTCATTCATGATTGTAATTTGGAAGTCTTGTTCCACTGCTCATGGAAATCATCGCTTCCGATTTCCTTCAATTGGTATCAAAACTAGGTTCTCTGATATTCCAAATTACAGATCTGAATTAAATGCATTTTTCAGTCGCAGTGGATTTCTGCATTTGTGGTTAACTGTTTTCTGCATTTGTGGATGAATGTGATGAACGTTTCGGGTTTAAATTTCCTTTTTGTTAAAGCTTTTGGTATTAAAAAGTGTTAATTGTAAGGGCTCCTATGTTTTTGGGCGAAATTAACTTTGCAATCGAGTCTTTAATTCAAAAAGTTCGAGTTCGTCGAGTCGTTCATGATGAAGCTTCGGTGCATGGCGATGCAATTTTCAATAAAGAAGAAGATCAAACGTTGGTAGAATCGTGTAGCCCCAGGTAAACGAACGTAGGGATTTTACTAAGCAATCGTTTAGATTTTTTATTCTAGACGATCGTGTAGTATTTTTTAATTGAACGTTTAGCTAATGCTAAGTGATGGGGTAAGTCGTTTACTATATCGCGTAGGCGCTGGAGGTAGACGATCGTAGTGGGAGCATGCGATGCTCGTCATTTAGTAGAAGGCGCGTGCTAGACGATCGTGTAGTTAGCAAACTTCATCGCTTAGTTACTACCTATGCGATCACGCGTATGCGATACGGAGATGCTAGCTTAGCGACCGCTTAGGCGATGGTGCTTTGCGGCATCGTAGTTGCTTAGATGATTGCGGAAGACAGGCACAGAGCGGAGCGCGCTAAACGATCGTGTACTTCAGGCTTCATCGCTTAGTAAAGGTACACAATCGTGTAGTAAAAGCTCAACGATCGTTTGGATTTTTCTAGACGATCGTATAGTAAAGCTAAACGATCGTTTAACTCTGGGAGCACTGGTAAGCAATAGAACGAAGAGTTTGTTTTGTCGTGTAGACGATTGCGGGGTGCTTAGTACATGATGGTAGGAGAAGCGATGCTTTGCTGAGCGGTTCAAGACCCGGTTCGACTGTTTGAACCGGAGACTCCTTGTCTTTGTAATAGTTAGCTTTTCTTTTGTGTTTTAAGGCAATTTTACCTGGTTCATCAACTCTTATTGCTTATACATGTGATGTATGGTACTTATATGTCAAAGTGTTTGTCATATAGTTAAAAATCCACCTTAGGTTGTGCAATACTCATGCATTATGTATTATAAATGCTATAATATTGCATGAAGAAATTACTTGAAAGCAAGTGCATGCATCATGAAATATAAGAGTTATATTTTGCATGCAGTGAGCATTATTATGCATCATCCTTTTATTATAAATGTTATAGTCTAAGGGTGAATGGAAGCATGTTTTGCTTGTTTCATTGCCGTTTTGTATAAGTGTTATATAAAAGAAGTAGCAATGAATGGACAATGCATTGAGCACGACACTTAGGCCGTTTATAATCGTTATGAATGCTTACATGTGTTAGCTTCACATTGTGGTGGTTGTTTCCGTTTATAAGTCTTATAAAGGAAATTAGACCTAAAATCAATAATTCAGAGTTGCATGCGAACTTAGGGTGAACTCAAGTTTTTAAAAGGGTTTTAAAATTGGATTGAGATAGACCTAAGTTCAAGTGGTTCTAAAGAGTTTAGTAACCTAGATTAATTTTTTAAAATCGGTTTAATAGGATTAAATTGGTTGGAATAAAAGATTAAATTTGTTGTAAACCTATCTATAAGGGACCTTTTGTCTAAGGCGGGTTCTGGCTAGGCTGGGGTTTTTAAGTTGACGGAAATGTAACACCCCTACCTTGGAACCTACCTGGAATGGTGAATTAAATAGATTTTCAACAAGCATGCAACGATTCGGTCAAAGATTCTGTTAAAGAGTTTAATGGATGATGATCAAAAGTTGTTCAACTATCAAAGGTAAAATTTACTCTTGGGAAAACCTAAAATTCACTTAGTTAAAATCCTTAGCCGTGTTTTTTCTAAGCAAGTTAAACCCTAGGTTATAAAATACTCAGTGGGAAGAGGAGGCATATCAGATATGTCTATGATTCCACTCACGTTTCTCCTTGTTTGTTCACACTGTGGGAGATTCATGCTTGGCCTCGAGATGCCCAGGATGCATACCCCTTTGGATGGTGTTTTCATGAGTCAATATTAAGGTGGATGGAGAAAGTATTTATAGTAAGTGGGTGAAGGGTGTGTGTCAACACGTCCTATGGTTTCTATCATTGGTTCACACCGTGAGATCATTCTGTACACCCTCGTGTCGCCCTGGAAGCGGCCCCCTTAAGATGAGTTTTGTGCAATTGGTCAATATCAAGGTGAACTCCAGAAATGGATAGGGCGCTTTAGGTTTTTCCCCAATCGGATTTTTTCCCTTCGGATTGTTCGGATTGGCCTTTTGGGACGGACCTTTAGGGCTTAAAATGGCGGGTCACAGTTACGGGAGATTGTTAAGTAAGTTAATGATCTCTTGGCTAAATCAATGATGGCTAGTCGTTATAGGAGCAAGAGTTGTTCTGGTATTAATGACTGGTTAAGATCTTCTCAATTCAGAGGAAGGATAACTGACCTCCCTTAGGCGGCTTTTGTCCTAAACCTTTGAAGCGTCATTGCGAAACTAGATGTCACACGGGGTTCATGTTAGTTTTGCTAAAACCTTATTGGATGTTGTTTTGTTTTACAACGGGTATTTGCTTAGAACCTAACGTATGTCAATGTATTTTTCTTTTCAGCAACTCGTTAGTATTTCCGTTTAAAGCTTTTAAAAATGACTGATTACTTATAGTGGAAAGAATTGTATGAAACGAATTTTATGGCAAACGACCTCTATCCCACTACTCTCCAGAAGAGGAGACAAGATAGTAAATATGATTTATTGGTCTTGGAGACATGTCTGGTAGAGAATGATGATTCTGCCTGGATCCTTGATTCAGGTGCTACCAATCATGTTAGTTCCTCTTACTAAGGATTCAGTTCCTGGAAAACGTTGCCATAGGGAGAGATGACTCTTAGAGTTGGTACTAGTGAGGTTGTTTCAGCTGTTGCTGTAGGTAGGCTGAAGTTATTTGTTGACAAGAAACGTTATCTATTACTGGATAATGTTTTTGTAGTTCCTCATATTAAGAGGAACTTAATCTGGTTTCTTGTCTCATTGAACAAGGCTATACCGTCTCTTTTTATGAGAATAAAGTGTTTATTTTCAAGAATAGAATGGAGATTAGTTATGGTTCAATGAAAAATAACTTATATGTACTAAGGTCGTTAGTCATAAAAGCCTTGTTTAACACTGAAATGTTCAGTATGGCAACAACAGCTAAAAGACCAAAGGTTTCTCTAAAAGAAAACATCCATCTTTGGCATCTAAGGTTAGGTCACATCAACCTCAATAGAATTGAGAAGTTGGTGAAAAGTGGACTTCTAAAGAGTTTAGAAGAAAATCCTTTGCCGGTATGTGAATCATGCCTCGAAGGCAAGATGGCCAAACGACCTTTTACTGGAAAAGATTACAGAACCAGTGAAGCCTTAGAGCTTTTACATTCAGACCTCTGTGGTCCGATGAATGTTAGAGCTTGAGGTGGGTATAAATACTTCATCTCTTTCATAGATGATTATTCAAGGTTTGGGTATCTCTTCCTAATGCAACATAAGTCTGAAGCCCTTGACAAGTTCAAGGAGTATAAGCCTGAAGTTGAAAACTTGTTAGGTAAGAAGATAAAAACACTACGATCTGATCGTGGTGGAGAGTATATGGACCTCCAATTCTATAACTATATGATAGAACATGGGATTGCGTCCCAACTCTCGGCCTCAGGTACACCTTAGTAGAATGGTGTATCTGAAATGAGAAATAGGACCTTGTTAGACATGATTCAGTCTATGATGAGTTATGCTCATCTTTCAGATTCGTTTTGGGGTTATGTAGTGCTGACTGCATGTTATATCTTGAACAACGTTCCCTCGAAAAGTGTTTTTAAAACATCTTTTGAGTTATGGAGAGGTCGTAAAGGTAGTTTACGCACTTCAAGATTTGGGGCTGTCCGGTACATGTGCTAACGACTAACCCAAAGAAGTTGGAACTGCGTTCGAAGGTTTGCCTCTTTATGGGCTACTCCAAGGAAACGAGAGGAGGATACTTTTATGATCCAAGTGAGAACAAAGTGTTTGTTTCCACTAATGCTATCTTCTTGGAAGAAGACCACAGGAGGGATCATAAGCCACGAAGTAAGCTCATTTTACGTGAGATCTCAAGTGAGACTAAGACTACTGAGGGTTCAACAAGAGTTGTTGAACAAACCGATAGATCAACAAGATTTGTTGAGGTTGGGACATCTAGTCTTCCAGCTCAAGAGTTGAGACTGCCTCGACTTAGTGGGAGGGTTATGAACCCACCGAATCGCTACATGGGTTTGACTGAAGCCCAAAACGTCATTATGAATGATGGGGTCGAGGATCTGTTGTCTTTTAAGAAAGTAATGAAGGATGTTGACAAAGATGAATGGGTCAAGACGATCCTCAAGTATCTTCGGAGAACGAGGGTCTACATACTTGTGTTTGGAGCTAAGGATCTAATCCTTATGGGATACAACGTTGTTAATCCCTTTACAAAGGCCCTCACGGCTAAAGTGTTAGAGGGTCACCTAGAAAGTCTGGGTGTGCGGGACATACGACATCTTGTCTAGGGCAAGTGGGAGAAAATACAAGGGTATGCCCTAGTTTATTGTATATTGTGCATTTTTATATTGTATTGTACATTAGTCTCCTGAGTCATTAGGACAAGTGAGAGATTGTTGGGATTAGTGCCCTAATTCTCCCAGAGTCTCGTTGTTTTATAAAGATACATATTATTCAATGAATAAAATAAATGTTATTTAATTATGGCATTTACTCATATCCAATAAACAAAGCTCCTTGGTTATCTTATGTAAACTTAAGCATGTATATGTGATATACAAGTGGATAATGCCTTAAGTGATAAGTTAAATCGGTCTGTAGTATAAGGATTAAGGTGGGATACCTGATCTTCGTGACACTACAGATACGACCCACTTTGTAGAGGTTTGCAAGTGTTGTAAACTACTACAGATGGTAGATCCTAACCATTCATGTGGAGACGTGGAGCGGGGGTGTCCTATACAAAGAGTTTGTATAAGACCTGGACCACGAGATGACTAGACTCTGTATATAACGCCGTTGATACTATAGATTTGCATCTCACCTAAATGACCATAGGTGACACGACCTCAATCCTAAGTATTTTGGGAACTCTTGCCTTTGAGGGCGATCCTTTGATTAACATGGGTGAGAGTGGCCAGATTGCAAACTCAACATGCCTACCTTTTTGGGGACTTGTTTAATCTGGGAGTTGAGAACTCAATCCACAAGATGACATTCACTCCTTTCCCGAAGCAGGGATAAGTAGAGAGATTGTTCCCTTAAGGGCTGATTCCGGGGCTTGAACATAGTGGCCACAGCTTCTCTTTGAAAGAGAAGACTCAGTCATAGTAGGACTATGACTTATGTTCATTAGAGGGATCTGTGGTACTTAAGAAGACAGATGTAACTACAAGAGCATAACGATTATTGGCCAAGCTATACTTACGAGCAATCTGTGAAGAGTTGTCGCACTGTTGATTAGTTAAGATGGACACATAATATATCTGTAGTAAGGAGAGTTCAGCTGTCAGTCTTTACTGGAGTGCCTGACAGTTAATGAATGATGGATCCCATGACTAAAGAGTTTAGTCAGTATTCATGTACCGTTGGAGCTTCGGAGCTACAGGTCCATGAGGTCCCTTTGGTAGCTTGGATTCTATTGAGGATCAGTTCTTGGTGTTGATTTGAAATGTTCAAATTGACAATAGGTATTTTGATTATATATGATATAATCGGTATGATATATAAGATACATCTAGTGGAGGATTGATGTAAATGAGATTTACATTAAGTACCATGGAATAGAAAAAGAACTATGGTTTATATGTTTCATGAGATAAAATATTAAAACTATAGGTTATAAATATAGTATGATAAGTTGGTTATCATTTATGTTTATAATAATATTAATTATTAAATAATTAATACTTTTTCTTTTAAATAACCAATGTAGTGGATGGTTATTAGATCATGGTAATCATGAGTTTAAAAGAAAAGTGGTTTCCTATTTTGAAAAGAAGTTTTTACAAAAGTTTGAAAAGATTTTTGAGTTTTCTCACCGCGAAAAGAAACTCACGAAATCGTCAAGTAAATTCGAATTTACTAAACAATGGTTGGGCGAGCTAAACAATCGTACAGGTGTGAGCTAAACGATCATGCAGTATTTATTAAACGATCGCATAGCTTTGCTTGACGATCGTTGGCCCAAGGTAAACGATCATGTAGAGTCTGTAGGCGACAGACCGAACTAAACGATCACATAGCTTTTGCTAGACGATTGCATATGTAACACCACGAATTTTGTTATTAATGTAATTTCAATATTTTATAGTATTAAAGGGAATTTTTGGAATTTTGGAAATTTAACTGTAATTATTGTGATTTGATCGCAAAGAAAGAGGTGATTCGTCTTAATTGTTTAATTAGAGGGAAATTGTGGAAATTGAACTTTTATGTCACACAAATTTAATTTGAAACTAATGTCAGGAATTAATTTTTTTTTGGGAGGGGGTTGGTTAAATTCTTTTTTTTAATTGAAAATTTTAAAAGGAACAAGGGATTTAAAAGTGGAAGGAAGAGAATAAAATTAGGTAAAATGAGATATAATAAAGTAAAATAAAATAAAATATTTTATTTTATTTTATTTTATTTCTTTTATTTATTATTTTTCTTTTCTTTTTCCTTTCCCCTTCTTCTTCTCACGCAAAGGTGACCCACCCAACTTTTCTTCTCCGTGCTGTCCACCGCCGAACCAGCCTCTGCGCCGCTCGCCCTTCTTCTCACTGTTCGTCACGCCGGCGCTTCCTCCCAGCCGCTAAAGTCGACGTCAAGTCACAGATCTGAGACGCACGTCCTAGCTATCTCAGTCACAGATCCAGCCGATCTCCCTCGTCCTTCGTGTCGACTCCATCGAAAAATCCAGATCTGAAGCGCCGCCTCGTCGTTCGCGACCCAGCACCAATCCTCCCTCAGTCGGCTGGATCCGATTCCCATCAGCGGCGCGCTGCTCAACGGCGAGCCTCAAACGCCCGCCTCTCTCTCTCTAACCCACAAATCTGTAGCTTGCCGCCTCTAGTTGCAAGTCGCTCCTGCCTAGGTTGTGCGACTCCACTCCGACACCACCGTCAAGTAGGATGTCGCCACTCACTGGATCTACTAGTTTGGGTGAGTTTTGTTGGGAATTTGAGGATTTGTTGTTGAAGTTTTGAATAACCAACCAATTATGGGCCTAATTACTAGATTAATTGTGATTTTAGATTTTAGATACAAAGTTTGGAGGGATTTTAAAGTCTTTTGGGTGCTAACGACAAGATTATGAGTTCCGCCAATTTTGGTAAGTTTTGGGTGAGTAGTTGGTTTGGTTCCCTTTTTTATTAAGGGTAATCGTTGAAAATTTAGTTATTATACTTTGGTTTTAATTTAGGTTTAGTTTGGACAAATAAATAGAACTTTGGAACTGACCTCGAACCAAGCCGCGACTTTGGTAAGTTAAATTTGGGGACATTTGATTTAATTTGGTTAATTGGATTTAGACCCCAAAGATGAGTTTAAAACATTGGATTTATTATTTTTGGACTAGGGGTGCTAAATTAATATTTGTAATGTATGTTATAGAGTGGATTCAAAGTCTTCCAAGAGTTGTAAGAAGGTTAATTACTTGGATTAATTTGGGACCAAATTTGAGGTAAGTAATCTTACTATTGGAACTACCCACGGGTGAGGCACTGGATGTATGCTAGCATGATGGATGAATGTTATGGTAGAATGACAGCATGATGAACTGATAGTTTAGTATAACCGATGTATGTTTTTGCTTGAGGGTCTGAAAGATTTATTTGTGCACATAGACACTTGAATGCTAGCATGAGATGGTATGTGATTCCATATGGTTGTATTTGATCTGATGATGTTGAGGTATATGTGTATGTTGTAGAGCCATGATGTTGAGGTATATATGTATTTCATAGATTAATATAGTGATAATTATGATGTTGAGACTGTGCAAGTGTCCTTACTAATTAGTTAGATGCCCATTAGATTTTGTGTTTCCTTCGAGATTCACCAGTTTGTGTTTCCTTCGGGATTCACCAGTTTGTGTTTCCTTCAGGATTCACCAGTTTGTGTTTCCTTCGGGATTCACCAGTTTGTGTTTCCCCCGGGATTCACCAGTTTGTGTTTCGTCTGGGATTCACCAGTTTTTGTTTCCTTCGGGATTCACCAATTTGTGTTTCCTTCGGGATGATCCAGTTTGTGTTTCCTTCGGGATTCACAAGTTTGTGTCTCCTTCGGGATTCACCAGATTGTGTTTCCTTCGGGATTCACCAAAGGTAGTGGGCATACTTAACTATAGTAGGATAGAACTCAGTCTCCTTTTTGTTTCATGTGTATATGTGTCCCATGAGAACTAAAGAAGTTTATATGTTTCACTAGAGGTAGGTAAGTAGAGGACATAGATGTCTAGCCTGACCCCAGTAGTGGAGTTACTTACTGAGTATTTTATACTCATTCTTTCTCATGTTGTTGTTTCTGGTAAGAGTAGAGATGTGTCGGGGAATGACAAGCAAAATCCGTGATCGAGCCATTGGGACCAGTTTTTATGCTTCCGCTCATAAGACTTAGATTTCCTTCATGTTTTTGCTAAATTTTCAGTTTTGATGTTTGAAACTTATTATTAAGAATTTTTTTTCATACTTATTTATTAACTTTTATGATTTATGGGTACTCTATTATTGTTTTTAATATTTGCATTTAATAAAGGACTTTTGAACTCCCCTTATCTATTTAGCATTTATTTCATCATAAAAGAGTGTCGTTTTAAGTTCCATGCATGCATGTATTTTAGTAATGGCCTAACTTAAGTTCTAGAGGGTTGGGTCATTACAGTTGGTATCAGAGCCCATGTTTTATGTTCTGTAGACTGACTTACTATGTAAGTCTAGATTGTCCCTGTGGCCCTTGAACGGATTCCTCGTCATCGCCAGGTGCGTCTTATCAATTACAAGTTTTATGATAGTTGTGCATTAAAATATTTGTTTAGCTTAAATGCACCAGTTATGTTCTAATGCTAGGTCAGTGACTCGTTAGAAGTTATTATAAGAGGATTATCAGGTACGACACTACAAAAGGAGAAGAGTAAAATAGAGTAAATTATGAGGTCACTTGGTACTAGTTTATCTCATGGAAATTATGTTAGGAACGAACAAATATATGCCTCAGTTAAGAGATGCTAAAGATTGATGAAACTATGTAGAGTTATGACAATTTAGGGATGAAGGTATTTAAATGTTTAAGCCAATGAATAAAATTGTCGAGACAAGAATTGATCAAGGACTAGTGTTATGTTTTTGTGTTGGATAGTGCAATCGGTGGTAGTATAAATACACAAGCTAGTACTCAAGTATAAGGTTAAAAATTGTTTTATGAATAAGGAGGAAAAGAAAAGGAGTCTATAAATTTATTGAAGATTTTGAGGTATTAAAAACCCAACATTTCGAGAAGAATTTTAGAAAGGATTCATAAGTCATAATCATTTGGGTAATACTACGACTTGATGGACTAGGTAAAGTATGTGTAATGATATGAAGGATTCTTTTGGAATATCTAGCGAAGTAGATGTCACTAAAGGAAGCTAAAATAGTTGGACATGACCTTGGACTTAAAGGGGTTAAAGCAAGGTGTTATTTGCTTAGGTTGAAGGATTATTTTAGTATACCTAGACTAAACCCTGCACCTTATTGTGATGAGGAGATCCAAGTTACACAAATTTGAAGAAACAAAAGTCTTTTGGAGTTTAAAAGTATGCAAATTGGCAAGGGGAGAATTCTACAAGATGGAAATTCTTAGTGAGAGAGATGAAGACTTATGGAGGAGTTAAGAAAAATATAATTTAGTAAAGAAACTGTATTCCACTTGGAAAGTGGAAAAAAAAAACAAAAACAAAAAAAAAAAAAAAAAAGAGAAAAAGAGAAAAAAGGGGGGAGGTGTCTTAAATTTAGTGGCTTTATCAGAGATAAGTGTGATTGAGAGAAAAAGTATCCAAGGAAGTTTACTCTTTTGGAAAGAGAAGGAAATTTAACGTGTTCAAAACTACTAGTTAAGTATGGTTTGAAGGTTTGATACGAGAGGTTTCAAGGTATTTGTTCAAGTGTAAAAGAAGAAATCCTCATTATCATGTGAAACTTTAAGACAATATGTGTTTGATGGAAAGATAGCTTATGTAGGTGATTGGTATGGAACTTTGTTTTAACACAAGAATCTGTTGCTGAAATAGAAGGTCGAGAAGGGATAAGCTAAAATAGAGTTACTAGTAGCAGTAGATGATCGAGGACTATTGACATGGTATATTGAGGCTTCATTAGTTAAGAGGTAAATCGTTGAGGGCATTAGTAAGATATAAGGGATTTTGAGTTTGTGTGCTAGTTGGAAACATGAACTAAAAAGACCATCAAGTTGATTGAAAAAGGAAAATAATCTAGCTCGAGGTAGACAAAAGTGGTATACGCACAAAAGTAAGTAAGTTGGATCTTCCAATATAACCATTGGCATAAGGGCTAGACTTGGTAATAAAGTTAAATTGATAACAAGAAGTTGCTAAAGGTGGGTTTGGAGCATTACAGGATAGTATATTTTCTCTTGCATGGGCAATGAGTTAACTAGCTCTTAGGAGTACGAGCAATTCAAGCTAGGACTTATGAATCAAGGAGGTTTCATCGAAAAAGCAAACTCTAGGCATCAATTACGGTTATTACGAGGTTATGAAATATGTTATCAATCGACTTATGCTTTAGCATCCAGGGATATCAAAACCTCATTTTTGGGGGGAATTATGGACTTCGTTCGCAGCGGGGTCTAAGTAATGATATGTGATTGTTTCAAGCCTAAAGAATAATATGAGGATTGGCTCGAACAAGTTTTATAGCTCATGATAGCATGAGCCTCATGATGAGTTTCTCATGAATGTGAGACTTAATTAGACAGAGTTATTCTCAGACATGTAAACCCTAGGAAAGACATCACAGTTGGCGCTTCTAGAGTAGAAGCAATTTTCAGTTGACTAGATTTGTTCTGGTACGTATCTTCAGATGATGTAGTATATAGTATGACCAGTTTCTTCACTGCACATATGAAGTTTTCCTTGTGACATGGTAGGCTCAGATATATGTTTTTAGTATATAAGACTTTCTTAACTTCATGACCATTTTCACAGTTCTCAGCTCGGACGTGTAGAAGTGTTGCTGATTTTCAACATCTTAAGTTTCATAGTTATTTATGGAAGGGGTTGTTACACCTCTTTTGGTACTAGTTTCAGCTATGTCAAACGATGACCCTCGTTTTACATCTAGTTTTTTTTAAGAGTCTCCAATTGGCATTGGGTACTCGATTGGATTTTGGTACAATTTTTCACTCATAGACTGATGGTCAAATAGAACGTCTGAACCAGATATTGGAAGATATGTTGTGCGCTTGTGCACTAGAGTTTTCAGGGAGTTGGGACTCTCACCTGCATTTGATGGAATTTGCATATAATAATAGCTATCAGACTGCCATTGACACATTGCCATTTGAGGCCTTATATGGAAAGAGTTGCAAGTCTCCAGTATGCTAGGGTGAGGTTGGTGAGAGAAAGTTGCTAGGTCCTGAGCTAGTGCAGACCACAAATGAGGCAATACAGAAAATCAGAGCTCGTGTGCAAACAGCTCAGAGTAGACAGAAAAGCTATGTCGATGTGAGACGTAAGGACCTGGAACTTGAGATTGGTTATAAAGTGTTCTTAAGGGTGGCACCTATGAAAGGTATTCTGAAGTTCAGTAGGAAAGGGAAGTTGAGTCCAAGATTCATTAGACCTTTCGATGACTTGGAGCAAATTGGCCCCATAGCTTACCGATTGGCATTACCTCCAACTCTGTCTTCAATCCATGATATCTTCCATATTTCAATGCTGAGAAAGTATGTAATAGATCCGTCCCATATAGTGGATTTTGAGCCTTTACAGTTGAATGACAACTTGAGTTATGAAGAGAGGCCTAGGCAGATTTTTCGCCAGAGAGGTGAAAAAGTTACACAATAGAGAAATAACACTCATGAAGGTTTTGTGGCAGAATCACCAATTCGAGAAGGCTACTTGGGAATGAGAGGATGAGATGAGGGCGCAGTCCTCAGAACTTTTTAAAGAATGAACTTTCGAGGATGAAAGTTCTTTAAGGAGGGAAGAATGTAACACCACGAATTTCCTTATTAATGTAATTTCAGTATTTTCTAGTATTAAAGGGAATTTTTGGAATTTTGGAAATTTAAGTGTAATTATTGTGATTTGATCGCAAAGAAAGAGGTGATTCGTCTTAATTTTTAATTAGAGGGAAATTGTGGAAATTTAACTTTTTATGTCACACAAATTTAATTTAAAACTGATGTCAGGAATTAATTTTATTTTGGGAGGGGGTTGGTTAAATTCTTTTTTTAATTGAAAATTTTTAAAGGAACAAGGGATTTAAAAGTGGAAGAAAGAGAATAAAATAAGGTAAAATAAGATATAATAAAGTAAAATAAAATAAAATATTTTATTTATTTTATTTATTATTTTTCTTTTCTTTTTCCCTTCCCATTCTTCTTCTCACGCAAAGGTGACCCACCCAACTTTTCTTCTCCGCGTTGTCCACAGCCGACCCAGCCTCCGCGTCGATCGCCCTCCTTCGCATTGCTCGTCGCACCGATGCTTCCTTCCAGCCACTGAAGTCGACGCCGAGTTACAGATCTAAGACGCACGTTCTAGCTGTCTTAATCGCAGATCCAGCCGCTTGCCCTCGTCCTCTGTGTCGACTCTGCCGGAAAACCTAGATCTGAAGCGTCGCCTCGCCATTCGCGACCCAGCATTACCCCTCCCTCAGTCGGCTGGATCCGACTTTCACTAGTGGCGCGCCGCTCGATGACGAGCTTCAAACGTCCACCTCTCTCTCTCTCTGACCCACGAATCTATAGCTTGCCACCTCTGGTTGCGAGTCGCTGCTGCCTAGGTTGTGCAACTCCACTTCGACACCACCATCAAGTAGGATGTCATCGCCACTCGCTGGATCTACTAGTTTGGGTGAGTTTTGTTGGGAATTTGAGGATTTGTTGTTATAACCAACCAATTATGGGCCTAATTACTGGATTAATTGTGATTTTGGATTTTAGATACAAAGTTTGGAGGGATTTTAAAGTCTTTTGAGTGCTACCGACAAGATTATGAGTTCCATCAATTTTGGTAAGTTTTGGGTGAGTAGTTGGTTTGGTTACCTTTTTTATTAAGGGTAATCGTTGAAAATTTAGTTATTATACTTTGGTTTTGATTTAGGTTCAGTTTGGACAAATAAATAGAACTTTGGAACTGATCTCGAACCAAGTCGCGACTTCGGTAAGTTAAATTTAGGGATATTTGATTTAATTTGATTAATTGGATTTAGACCCCAAAGATGAGTTTAAAACTTTCGATTTATTATTTTTGGACTAGGGGTGCTAAATTAATATTTGTAATGTATGTTATAGAGTGGATTCAAAGTCTTCCAAGAGTTGTAAGAAGGTTAATTACTTGGATTAATTTGGGACCAAATTTGAGGTAAGTAATCTTACTATTGGAACTACCCACGGGTGAGGCACTGGATGTATGCTAGCATGATGGATGAATGTTATGGTAGAATGACAGCATGATGAACTGATAGTTTAGTATAACCGATGTATGTTTTTGCTTGAGGGTCTGAAAGATTTATTTGTGCACATAGACACTTGAATGCTAGCATGAGATGGTATGTGATTCCATATGGTTGTATTTGATCTGATGATGTTGAGGTATATGTGTATGTTGTAGAGCCATGATGTTGAGGTATATATGTATTTCATAGATTAATATAGTGATAATTATGATGTTGAGACTGTGCAAGTGTCCTTACTAATTAGTTAGATGCCCATTAGATTTTGTGTTTCCTTTGGGATTCACCAGTTTGTGTTTCCTTCGGGATTCACCAGTTTGTGATTCCTTCAGGATTCACCTGTTTTTGTTTCCTTCGGGATTCACCAGTTTGTGTTTCCTTCGGGATTCACCAGTTTGTATTTCTTCCGGGATTCACTAGTTTTAGTTTCCTTCGGGATTCACCAATTTGTGTTTCCTTCGAGATTCACCAGTTTATGTTTCCTTCGGGATTCACCAGTTTGTGTCTCCTTCGGGATTCACCAGATTTTGTTTCCTTCGGGATTCACCAGATTTTGTTTCCTTTGGGATTCACCAAAGGTAGTGGGCATACTTAACTACAGTAGGATAGAACTCAGTCTCCTTTTTGTTTCATGTGTATATGTGTCCCATGAGGACTAGAGCAGTTTATATGTTTCACCAGAGGTAGGTATCTAGAGGACATAGATGCCTAGCCTGACCCCAGTAGTGGGGTTACTTACTGAGTATTTTATACTCATTCTTTTTCATGTTGTTGTTTCTGGTAAGAGTAGAAATGTGTCGGTGAATGACAAGCGAAATCCGTGATCGAGCCGTTGGGACTAGTTTTTATGCTTCCGCTCATAAGACTTAGATTTCCTTCATGTTTTCGCTAAATTTTCAGTTTTGATGTTTGAAACTTATTATTAAGAATTTTTTTTCATACTTATTTTTTAACTTTTATGATTTAGGGGTACCCTATTATTTTTTTTAATATTTGCATTTAATAAAGGACTTTTGAACTCCCCTTATCTATTTAGCATTTATTTCATCATAAAAGATTGTCGTTTTAAGTTCCATGCATGCATGTATTTTAGTAATGGCTTAACTTAAGTCCTAGGGGGTCGGGTCATTACAGCATAGCTTTATCTAAATGATTGGGCATCGACCTATACGATAGGTCTCAGCCATCTCCCATTTGCCTAGTCGTGTACGCGATCGTTGTTTCCTTCGTTCACCTGCCTCATACCAAGTTCAAATAGAGCCCACCCTCTAGATTCCCACACCGAGAATACCAAGGTCGCCTTGTTGGTGTCAGACTCAACTCGACACCATCGAGGTTTTCTAGAGGCCGTTCGTGGTGCTGTGGAGGTCGTTCGTGTTGCGTAGGAGTTCGTGATCGAGGAGATCGTTGAAGACGAGCGCGAAATGTTCATGCTGTGTTCGTGCGGTGTTGCAGTCGTGTAGATTGAGCGTTCGTGGTTGCTGATTGTTTGAGCAATCAGAGTGCGCATAGGAGCGTGGAGACACATCTGCTATTATTCGTAGAGTTTGTCTCCCTTGTTCATTTGTTGTTCATGTTGTAATTTCTCTGTATAATCGCATAACCGTTTGTATTCGACTGTAAATATATGTTCATTCATGATTGTAATTTGGAATAGTCTTGTTCCCCTGCTCATGGAAATCATCATTTCCGATTTCCTTCATGCTGAAACCATACAAATTATTTATATTAGTCTTTTTACATTAAATCACATAGAAAAATCAATCAATTTTATAAAAATAATCTAATGTACCCTAAGTGACATCTATTTTGCCATGATGTTTCAATGAGGCAGGACAAGAGCCACCGTAAGGTGATCAGATGCCCCTTCACTAGAATGAGACAATGTGAACAATAACTCCTTGTTACTGTAACTATCAATCACCATTATTCTGTCCAGAAATTGTTAAACTTGCTTAACATTTCTTGTAAGTGTAACCCCTCATTTTAGATCCTAAAGTTTCGCCCCAATGAGCCAACCGTAGGAAACCAAAGCAACCCTATTCATTTCTGGAGTTTAAATAAAGTGTCATGCAAAAATTCCATCCGTAGGGGGACACTCGAGGTGTAACAAAGCGATGTATGAAACTTTACTTCAAACTAATGAGAGAGACCAAGGGATAGGTTATCACACGTCCCGCTCCCACTTACTATATACACTTTCTCTATTCACCGTGATATTGACCTATACAAACACCATCCATAGAGGGACACTCAAGGTGCCTCGAGGCCGAGTATAGATCTCACGATATGAACTTTTAGGGAGAAACGTGAAGAGGAAAAATGAAATATCATATACCCCATTTTACTCTCACTAAGTGTTTTACCTAGAGTTAATTAACTTAAGACAATCCGACTACTGATTTTAACTATATGATTGTTTAATTTGCCCAAAAACAAAATTTGCTTTGGATAGTTAAACAATTTTGATTAAGGTTTATTAAACACTTTAACAAACTTTAATCAAACATTGCATGCTTGTAACAAATCTATTTATTTCATCGTTCTAGGTAAGTTCCCAGATAGAGGTGTTAGCCTAGACAGATCTAGCCTTAGATAAAAGGTCCTTTATAGATAGATTTGTTACAATATTAATCTTTTAATTAAGAATCAATTTAATCCTATTAAACCGATTAAAAGATTAAACTTAAAATTCTAATCTCACTAGAAAAGTGATATTAAGTCTATATGAATCATATTTTAAAACAATTTTAAAATATAATTTTAACCTAAGGTTTGCATGCAATTCTGATTTATTGATTTTAATTTCTAATTTCAATTAGTTATAACAATTATAAAGAAATGAAGCACATTAAAATCATACATTGCATGCAATCGACCTACTTAGTAAATTATAACATTTATAAGTTACCTAAGATACTGTCATACTTCATGCATATTCATTTCATTACTAACATATATAACAATTATATAATATGGTAATGAAATAAACTATAACAATCACCCATACATACATTCAACCATATATTATAACACTTATAATATAAATGATGCATGAATATGTTATGAATGCATGCATGCATATATTATAACAAATTTATATTATATGATGCATGAGCTTACTATAAAATAAATCATGCAACTAGATATATTATAACATTTATAATATAACATGATGCATGAAATTAAATGCATAACCTATGGTGGGATTTTATACCACATGCCATATATTATGACATATAATAATAATAAATTATATCATACATCACATGCATAATTTAAAAGCAATTAACGGACTGGGATTGGACACCTAAAATAAATTTAAATCTAACTATTACAAAAAAAATTCATCCAGTTCGAAACAGGTGGATCGGGCCTTGAATTGCTCGAACCAAACCATGAATCGGTCCATACCTAAAAACCTTGAACCGGAGAACCCACAAACCAAATCAAACTAGTAGACCATGAACCGTGCACGAACCAGAGTTGGACCGTAAGTCCTCTCCATCTCGGAGCGTCGCTATGTCGTGCCCTAGCGTCACGAAGCTTTGGAGACTTTCTTCGTCTGCCGCAACCCTAGGGCACAACGTTGGGACACTACAGTATAGTCACCCATTGTGCTGCTTTGAACTCTTTCGTAACAACACCAAATTTTGCCTTGTTTTCTCTAGAATTCGCTTGGAAATTTCACAAACGACTCAACAATAAATATTACAGACTCGATCGCAAAATAATGCCCCCCAAAACATGGCCCTTACAAAAAAAAATGTAAAAAAAAAAAAAACAATAAATCTATACTGTCCAATCCCAAAATATCCATTAATGTAAACCACATTCATCACATAATTCATCATATGAACTAAGAATGTTAGATCCCACCATTACTGTAAAAAATATTCTAAAAAATTAAGAAAAATTGGGACAAAAACCAATGGCTCTGATATTAATTGAAGGAACCCGGTTAAAGGTCCTGAAGTGGAAGCAGATCGTCCCAATTTTTCAATTTTCACAGAATTTAGATTTTAAAGTGGAAGAAAAAAATTATGCATTTAGAACAAAAATTACAGTATGTTCATAAAAAAAAAAGTATAAAAGGGTTTAAGAACCCTTACCCTTGAAGACCGTTCTTCAATGGAATCCCTCGAACCGATGAATACTGCCATGACGGAAATCTCAGTATTCAATGGGTAAGAATTCAAAGGGAGTATGTGTGCTTTGTTTATTTTGGAAGAGAGGAAATTTGAGAAGCAAGAAAGGAAGAGGAAGATACATAACCTTTCTGTGTTTCTCTGTGTACTAAATTGGTTTCTCTAATCAAATCAGAGAAGAAGGAAAAACCAACAACCAATCAAAACCACTCCCACACTCTATACGTGGGTTGAGGGAAAAACTTCCCTCCCTCATCATAATTGAAAATTATAAAAAAATAATAATTTTAATTTATGATAAAACTATTACAATATAGCCTATAGTTTTACTTTAGACAAAATGTCCCTTATAGATACATCTATTACAATATTAATCTTTTAATTAAGAATCAATTTAATCCTATTAAACCGGTTGAAAGATTAAACTTAAAATTCTGATCTCACTACAAAAGTGATCTTAGGTCTATATGAATCATATTTTATTAAAAATGATTTTAACCTAAGTTTTGCATGCAATTCTGATTTATTGATTTTAATTTCTAACTTCAATTAATTATCACAATTATAAAGAAATGAAATACATTAAAATCATACATTGCATGTAATTGACATACTTAGTAAATTATAACATTTATAAGTTACCTAAGTCAGTGTCATACTTCATGCAAATTCATTTCATTACTAACGTATATAACAATTATATAATATAGTAATGAAATAAAGTATAACAATCATCCATACATACATCTATCCATATATTATAACACTTATAATATAAATGATGCATGGATATTGTGAAACCCGGATTTCCATTATTCCTACTTAAGCAGGTGGTTAAGGAAATTAACTAAGTAAAAGTTAAATCCTATGTTGAAGTGAAGAAAAATTATAGGTGTTGAATAGATTTTCCTTGAGTAGTTTGAGTTAAGCTTAAATTGATGAAAAATTGACTAAGTGTTGGACTAGGCAGTGCCATGCGTTGGCCATAAGATCTTGGAGAGATTATTTGGGCCAAGGGAGAAGTTAAAGTGGGAGTGACGTATGCCTTGGAGGTTAGACCAACGCATTAGGCTGGATGGATGCATTGGATGCGTTAGATGTGCTGGATGCACTGGATGATGGATGCGTTGGATGCATTGGATGCGGTGGTATGCGTTGGTGAAGGAAGGAAAATGGAAGTGATGCGTTCGAAGGTTGGATGGCACAAGGGTTTGCGAGGACACGGGCAAGGCATGTGGCATGCGTCGAGCGCTCATGCACAGCGCATAGCCCATGCGGCGAGCAGACCAAGCGCTGCCAAATGCCCAGCCATGCATTGAGCAGCTTCGACCAGATGCCCAGCCATGTGTCGAAGCGTCTCGGCCAAACTACCAAGCGATGCATGCTAAGCTGCCGTGCCGAGCGGCCATGCATCGAACGGCCTTACCCATGCGTCGAGCGGCCAGCCTATGCAACGAGCATCCTGTCGAACGGCCATGCCTATGCGTCGAGCGGACGTGCATCGAACACCCTTGCCATGTGTCGAGCGCCTTGTTAAGTGCCCATGCGGTCGAGTACGCCCATGCGTCCAAGCACGCCTATGCGGTCGAGCAAGCTTGCAAGAGATGGCCAACACCTATGCAGCATGCCCATGTGTCGAGTGATGGTCAGCACCTATGCAGCACGCCCATGCGTCGGTGGCCAGTGCCTATGCCAAACGCCATACGCCCATGCCGAGCAAGCCGTGCGGTGATACCTAGTAAGCCATACGTCGAGGATGAGCGACCATCCTATGCGTTGGTGATGGATGGCTCTTGGATGGCTAAGTTGGATTGCGATGGCTAAGTTGGGTTGCTAGGTGTTGAGTAGTGGACTATGCATTGAACATCTAAGAGTTGGACGCATATAAAGGATGAGATCACCTAAAAAACGTCATCAAACCATGTGTCTTCTTGGGAGGAAGCCTTAAGCCTTAAGAATTTGAGGTGGTTACATCAGATTGGAAGCTCATGCGTTGGCTACATAGGAGAAAGACACTTAGATTGCGTTGATCAAAGAATTGCGTTGTTAGTGTGAGGAGGAAACACTTGGACATGCAGCCAAGTAGGAGGTGTCAAATTTGGAGAATGGTTGGACGCCTATAAATAGGGCCAGGAGACTTCATTTTTTAGATTACAACTCAAAATACGTTAAAAAAGAGTGGGAAAGTTGAGCAAACCTTGCGTTGAGACCAAATTCCATGCGTTGATCATGGAATTTCAAAGAAGACGCATTGAACAGTGAAGCCTAGAAAGCAGCATCAACTTGGGACGAGAAGTTCTCCCAATTTACTCGTGCCTTTGGAATGATTCCAAAGCCATCTGAAAGCTAAAAGAGTCTAGTTTTCATGGTGGGGCTGCTGGAGAAAAAGCTTCAAGGAATCAATTAGAAGCTGAGAAAAAGACAAAAGGGTTTGGCTATCGGCTAAGTTGGGCCAGTCTTTATTTTTTGATGATTCCGGCCAAACCACGAGGATTTCTGAGTTAAGATTTTACGGTGAGCATATGTGTAGAAGGAAGTATCTCTAGATAAAGCTTATAACTATGAGTAATTTGAGCTTTAAATTGAATATGGATTTTAGGGTTCAAAAGGGAGCCCGAGGTGACAAAGGAACTTTTAGAGAGAAAGGTTCCTAAACGATTAAGGTGAGTGACTAAAATATTTAAAATGTTTTAAGAAATCATGTGCTAAAGAAAGATCTTTCAGATAAAGACATGTTTTCTAAGTTTTATTAAAGAAAGTTATTGTATGACTAGTTTTACTTGAAACTCGATACCGAAGGACATTTAAGAAGCTATCTGAGTAGCTCGATACTGAAGGACACAATTGAGAAGGTATCTAAGTAAAAGTACCTAAGTGTGGGGTAGTTCTTTTGATAAAAATCAGTTTTCTGGTCACTCACTGGGCTTTATAGCTCATGCTTTCCAAATGTTTTTCTTTTCTTCCCAGGTAGTGAAAGGTGAGGAGTTCCAGGGTGCTGCTAAGATTAAAGTCTGCCACAAGCCACAGTTACACTTCCGGAGGGTTTTACAGTTGTTGTCGTAAACTTTGTTGTTGAGTCTTGGATTTGTATAAACGTTATATCGTTGTAATAAAATGGGCCTACTTAATGAGTTGTAAGTTGAATTTGTTCATGGGTATCAGAGTTATTTCCACAAGAGTTATTAGGCAGTAAGTGTCAACCAAAGGGTTGATAACTACTGCAGTCAAGCCCTTTCCTAGGCTAAGAGGGTGGTTTGGGCGGGGTGTGACAAATATATTATTAATCCATATATTATAACAAATTTATATTATATGATGCATGAGCTTGCTATAAAATAAATCATGCAACTAGATATATTATAACATTTATAATATAACATGATGCATGAAATTTAATGCATAACCTATAGTGGGATTTTATACCACATGTCATACATTATGGCATATAATAATAATAAATTATATCATACATCACATGCATAATTTAAAAGCAATTAATGGATCGGGATTGGACACCTAGAAGAAATTGAAATCTAACTATTACAAAAAAATCTATCTAGTTCGAAACAGGTGAATCGGGCCTTGAACCGCTCAAACCAGACCACAAACCGGTCCAGATGAACCTAAAAACCTTGAACAAGATATCCCATGAACCGAATTGAACCAACAGACTACGAATCACACGTGAGCCGGAGTTGGACCACACGTCCTCTCCATCTCAGAGCGTTGTTACGCCGTGCCCTAACGTCACAATTTTCCAATTTTTACAGAATTTAAATTTTAAAGTGGAAGGACATAAATTATGTATTTAGTATGAAAATTATAGCATGCTCATAAAAAAAAAAAAAAAGGAAGTATAAAAGGGTTTGAAAACCCTTACCTTTGAAGACAGTTTGTCAATGGAATCCCTCGAACCGACGAATACCGCCACGATGAAAACCTCAATATTCAATGGGTGAGAATTCAGAAGTGTGTGCTCTGGCTATTATGGAAGAGAAGGAATTGGAGATGCAAGAAAGGAGGAGGAAGATACAGAACCTTCCTGTGTTTCTTTGTGTTCTAAATTGGTTTCTCTAATCAAATCAGAGAAGAAGAAAAAACAAACAACCATCAAAACCACTCCCACACTTTGTACGCGGATTGAGAGAAAAATAGGGAGGGAAGCTATTTCCCTCCCTCATCATAATTAAAAATTAAAAAAATTAATTTTAATTTATGATAAAATTATTACAATATAACCTATAGTTCTACTTCTGTCATCAATGACATTTAATATAAATCTAATTTATATTAAATTTAATTATATGAATCAAATTCATATAATTAATATTTGAATCATATTCAAATATTTATTTCTTCTCAAATAAATTTTATATTATAATGTATCAAATACATTATAGTAATTATATCATATATAATTAGATTAAATTAATTATATCACATATAATTAATTACCTCAATTAATTTGAACAATCCAAATTAATCCAAAAATTGATTCTCATTAATTCCCGTTGAGCTACAGAGGGGATCTCATGGACCTGTAGTTTCAAGTTCCAATGGTACATGAATAATTAATTAAACTCCAAATTATTTACCATTCGTTAACTGTCGGGCACTCCACTAAAGACCGATAACTGCACTCTTCGTACTACATATATTTTTTTGTATCCATTGGATGTAATCAATCAACAGCACGATGACCATTCACAAATTGCTCATAAGTACAACTAGGCCAAAATTATCGTTTTACCCTTGTAGTTATATCTATCTCCTTAAGTACCACTCATCTCTCTAATGAACAATAAATCATAGTCCAACTATGACTAAACCTCTCTCGGACCAGGAAAGGGTGTGACGTCACATTGTTCAAGCCTTGGAATCAACCCTTAAGGGGGCAATTTATCTACTTACCCTGACGTTGGGGAAGGAGTGAATTCCTTCTTGTGTAGCTGTATTCCCAGCTCCTCATTCAGACGAATCCCTAAAATTGTAAGCTAATTGAGTTGGTGATCTGGTCACTCTCACCCATACAAATCAAAGGACCACCTTCATAGTAAGAGTTCACAACTCACTCAGGATTCAGATCATGTTACCTATGGTCATCTTAGTGAGATGAAAGTCTCTATTATGAACAGTGCTATATAATGAGACTAAACATTTTGTGGTTTGGTTTTATACAAGCTCTTTTGTATAGAATATCCCCGCTCACATGTTTCCACATGAATGACCAGGATTAGATCATTTGTAGCACTTTACATCGATTGTAACATCTATAAACCAAGTCATACTCATAGTGTCATCAGGATAAGTATCCGCCTTATCCAACTACTACAGACCATTTAGTTTATCACTTAAACATGATCCACCCATATATAAGCTATAAGATAACCTTGGATCTTAGTTTATTGGTTTGTAGTTAATGCAACTAAAATTGAAATAAAACATCATATATTTTATTAAATAAATAAGATGTGTGTACATTAAAATTACAAACTATAAAATCTTATGGGATTTAGGGCATCAACCACAACAGTCCTAATAATGAATCTTCTCGTTGGTGATGCTAATGAAACCAATTATGAGCAGACTGATACTCAAGAGTGAATAATGATATTGGGACGGGTTTAGTTGAGGCAATTGTCCATGAAGTGGCCCATTCGATGCTTTTCAGCATAAGGATCCTACAGATGAAGAGGCCTCAAATGTTAAAGAGGGAACACGATCATTAAATCCTCTAATGTCGCGACCAATAAGTTATAACAACATTTGATGTGTATATCAAACCTATTCCGGACGATATTCAGTCATTGGTGTAGAAGACCCAATAATTCATTACATGTTATGTCATTTTGGATCATATGACCTCCGACGTAATTACTCTCAAATTGGTCCCGTTCCCCATAAAATCTTACAAAGATGCAAAGTAGAGTCATTGATTTATAATAAGAAAATTGACAATTGGATTCAAATTATTATTAAAATAAGTGATCACCCAACAAGTCATCAATGATCGCCTAGTAACTAATAAGTGATCGTCGAGCAAGTAATAAGTAATTGCCCAAAAATATATAAGAGATTGTTCAACAAGATATAAGAGATCACCCAGCACATAACAAGCGATCGTTTATATGATTACAAAAAATAGTGTATATAACATTAATCGATCACTTACAAAAAGTTGAGTGATCTCCTATCTTTATGAAAGCGATATTGGAAGAAGAATACTTTGTAAACACTTACATTCTTTCCATTTGTTATTTCTAACGAACGATCAAACTCTATACCAAAAGAAGTGAACTGGAGGAAGATGAAAGTGATCGACAGTGAGAATGTTGGCCTGACACTCTAAGGGAAGAATGAAAGAAGATGGAGAGTTTAAATGATATTGGATAATATTGATAATGCTCTTGGTAGAATATTAGTTGAGAATAAATGTTTTAGATGACTGTTGGTATTGCATTGAATGCATCTACCACTAATCGCTGAAGGAATCATTAAAGGATCATCGTTGTAGGAATTGTTGTTGGTTGAATTAGAGGTTTTAAAAAGCAGGGGGTAAATCTGGTATTTCACATGACAAAAAGGTCAGAAATAGATAAGTTTTTAGAAATGGGTTAGTCATAGAAAAGTTTTTTTTTTTTTTTTTTTGTTTTTGGGTTATTTTATGAAATTTTCCAAGTGTGGGAGTAGAGGAAATTAAGACTAAAGTAAATTATTTAAAGTATTAAATTAATTAAGGATTGAATTTAATTATTATTCAAATGTTAAATTGAATTAATACTCTAGGAAAAATCGAAGTCAGAGTAGATTACGATCCAAACTTCACACTCCAGAAGTTTAATGAGTGGTTTATTTTATAAAATTATTTACTATTTAACTAGTATTATGAAATTTTATGAAAAACATTATTATGTATGATTTTAAGCAAGTGTTAAGTTTTTGTGTTTTTGTTCATTATGCTAAAATTTTTATGAGATTTTCATGATTCTAAATAGAAGTTTGATTTCATATGTTTGAAATATTTTATGTTTATTATGAGATCATCTATTGATTGGATTTGATTTTAAGTGTTCAAATGGCAAGTATGTTTCAAGATTTGATTTTTATTTCACTAAAGTTATACCCATAGTAATTTCTCACTACACTTATGTGAATATGTTTTCCTTGTGTAATCATGATATACATGAGGTCTTTGGGATCCACTTCGGCGCATACATAGGTTTTGGGCCGTGTGTAAGAGTGTTTTGCCTTTCAGGGGCTATTCTGCGTGCACGTATGACTGTGTTTCTTTACTATTTACCTTGAGATTACTCGATGAGTAGTATAACCACACTTGCTCTGCTATGCATATTGAGCTTGCTCGGTATATAGTATGACCATGTTTCTTTGCTATATACGTTGAGTTCCTCCGTACATAATATGACCACGTTGGTTACGAATTTTGGTGGCAAGTTCTGTTATTCATGTTTATGTTTTCAACAAAAATTATTCATCTTTATTTCTTTGCAGCGATTTTATGAAAATTATGTTGTTATTAAATTGCACATATTTTATCTTTAATATTTGAGGTTTTCAAACACTGTTTCATGAATTTTATAGTTTTATTAAAGTATGTTTATAATAAAACCACTACTCACTGCACTTATTAGCTCAATCTTTCCTCTTATGTTTTTTCCTACCAGGTAGCACTTCTTGAGTTTTTAACTGTTTACATGATGTCTGCCACTGGTCCTATATAGTGTTGCACGTCTCCTTTAGTATATACTCACGTTCATGTTTAAAATAGAAGTACTATAAATAATTGGGGTTTGAGGTGTTGTTTATATTTGTCAGTAGCTTTATGTGTTGTATAAGTTATTATAAAGACATGGTTTAAAGTTCAAGTTAGGCCCCACACAATATGTTACGTTCCAAGCATGTAGTTTGACGGTAGACTCCATTGCATGTTTGGGCTCTGTTGTCATCACACCTTGTCTTAGGTTCAAGTAGGGTAATTCAGGGTGGGGTGTGATAACTTCAATCGCCCAAATAGAAAATAACACTAATTAACCCAACACTTTTAACTTGTCAAAAAAACTATATACATTTGCTCCAAACTTTTCTCTTTATTCATTTCATGTTGACAATGGAAAGTCTATTAAGCCCCTCTTTCTATTTAAACTAATTCCAACATTATTAACATAAACACTCATACATTTCTTGAGCTCTATCATATTGGGAAATTCGTATGAATGGGTCAAATTTCGAAGCCCACTTGAAATTTGGCCCAATATTCAAAAACACTTGAATTTTGGCCTTTTGATGACGTCAGTGTTGGGTTTAATGCCCTAAATCTCATAGGGTCCTATAGTTTGTAAATGTTATGTACAAACTCATTGTTTATTTAATAAAACATATGATATTTTATTCCATTTTTTGTTGCATTAATCACAAACCAATAAACTAAGTTCCATAGTTATTTCGTAACTTAAACATATATGTAGAGACATACGGATGGATCATGTTTTAAGCGATAACCTAAATGGTCTGTAGTGGATGGATAAGGCTGGATACCTTATCCTGATGTCACTACGAGTATGGTTCGCTTTGTAGATGTTACAATTGTTATAAAGTACTACAAGCGATCTGATTCTGATCATTTTGTGAAGACATGTGAGCAGGTATATTCTATACAAAGGAGTTTATATAAGACCGGACCATGAAGTGAGTAGTCTCATTATATAACACAGTTCTTAATAGAGACTTTTATTTCATCAGGATGACCATAGGTAATACGACTTGAATCTTAAGTCAGCTGTGAACTCCTGCCTATGAAGGCGGTTCTTTGATTTGTATGTGTGAGAGTGGCCAGATCGCCGACTCAACATGCCTACCATTTTGGGGATTCGTCTGATTGGGGAGCTGGGAGTACAACTACACAAGACGGAATTCATTCCTTTCCCAATGTTGGAGAAAGTAGATAAATTGCTCCCTTAAGGGCTGATTTTGGGGCTCGAACATTATGGCACCACACCTTCTCTTGACCCGAGAGAAGTTAGTCATAGTGTGACTATGATTTATTATTCATTAGAGGAATCAATGGTACTTAAGGAGTTAGATATAATTACAGGGACAAAACGGTAATTTGGCCCAACTGTACTTACAACCAATTTGTGAAGGGTCGTCGTACTATGGATTGGTTATATCCAATGGACATAGAAATATATATGTAGTGCGAAGAGTGCAGCTGCCGGTCTTTAGTGGAGTGCCCGATAGTTAACAAATAGTGAATAATTTAATTAAAGAGTTTAATTAATTATTCACGAACCATTGGAACTTCAAGATATAGGTCCATGAGGTCCCCTCAATAGCTCATCGGATTTTATGAGAATCAAGTTTTAGATTAATTTGAATTGTTCAAATTAATTGAGGAAATTAATTATATATGATATAATTAAGTTTATATAATTATATAGGATATAATTACTATAATGTATTTGATACATTATAGTATAAAGAATTTATGAGAGAAATTAAATATTTTAATATGATTCAAATGTTAATTATATGAAAAAAAAAATAGAAAGAAGGTTGCTCTCTGATTTTCTTTTATTATTATTATTATTTTGCTTTCCCAAGGTTTATCTCTAAAAAATTCTTCCTTCTATCTCAATCCCAAAACACTCTAGAGCCCACATCTCCTAGATTCTCATCAGATAATGCTGAGGAGTCATTCGTGGTAGTGTTCGAAGGATTCATTTGAAAAATGTCTTCAAGGGTAAGTTTTCCTAAACCTTTTTGGTTTAATCTTTTTTGGACATGCTTTATGATTTAATTTTTTTCCCAAATGCATATGTTGTACAATTATTTTTAAAAAACGATTGGGAATTGGGATGATCCGCTTCCACTACAATCCCCTTCATAGGGTTTCCTTCAATTGGTATCAAAGCTAGGTTTTATCCCAAATTCCCAATTTTCTTTTTAATGAACTTTACAGTGATGGTGGGTATTTTTTGATCTGTTGCATTCTGTTTAAATTCTTGTAATGAATGGCTATTATTGAATGTGGTTTAATTGATGGATGTTTTTGGGATATGGCATAGATTTACAACATTGTTTTTTTTTTTTTTTTTCAATTTAGTTGTAAGGGCCCATGTTTTTGGGGCAAGTAACTGCTATTGAGTCTGTATCATTGTATATCGAGTCGTTCGTGCTGTTCCCGAAGGTTTTCTGGTATTTCGGGGCTGGATTTGGATGTTGGATCGAAGGAGATCGATCTTGTGTAATAGCAGACTGCATCACAGCATTGCAATGCTATGCCTAGTGTCGCAGCGCTCTGAGTAGTGAACAGAGAAATTTCTTCATAGCGTCACGATGCTGCGATGCAAAGAAACTTCTTCCCTTCGCTCGTAGTTTGTTGGTTCGAGTCGTTCGAGGGAAATTTGGTTGGCAGTTGGACCAGTTTACGGCTTGGTTCGAGCGATTCAAGGCTTGGTTCACTTGTATCGAATCAAATAGCTTATATCAATGTAATAGTTAGCCATTCTATTTTTTTTTTAGTATCCTATCCCAGTCCATCAATCTTTAGTTTTAAATATATATGTGATGTATGTTTTATTTCAATATATGTCATATTGTATGTCATATAGATTTAAAAATCCCACCATAGGTTATGCATTTATCATCATGCATCATTTTATGTTAAAAGGGTTATAATATTAGAATATGCATGATTAAAATTATATAGCATGTTCTTGCATCATATAGTATAATTTATATATATATAAATGTATGCATTAATAATATATACGTGCATCATATATATTATAAGTGTTATAATATAAAGTATGAATGTATATTTTCTTTAAAGAATGTTATTAATGTCATTTATTACTTTATTATATGTAAATGTTATATATATATTATTAATGAAATTGAAATTGCATGAAACATGACATTACCTTAGGTTAATTTATAATTATTATGATTAACTATGTATGTCAAGCATGCAATGAATGAAATTTAATTCTTTCATTTATTTATAATCGTTATAATTAAATGAAATTAGAATTAAAATCAATAATAAAGAGTTGCATGCAAACCTTAGGTTATAATCATGTTTTAAAAATGTTTTAAAATATGATCGAGATAAACTTAAGATCACATTTCTAATGAGATTAGAAATCTTAGTTTAATCTTTTAATCAGTTTAATAGGATTAAATTAATTTCTTAATAGAAGATTAAATATGTAGCAAATATATCTATAAGGGACCTTTTGTCTAAGGCGGATTTTGTGTAGGTTGGGGTACTTAAGATGACGGAAACATCGCACCCCTACCTGGGAACCTACCTGGAAAGCTGAATTAGATAGATTTGATACATGCATGTAAGTTTGATTAAGGTTTATTAAAAAGTTTAATAATACTTCAATCAAATTGTTTAATCATCAAAGAAAAGTGTTGTTTTTTAGCAAATTAAACTTTTTCTTAGTTAAAATCATTAGTTGGGTTTTTCCTAAGTTAATTAACCCTAGGTAAAACACTTAGTGGGAGGAAAATGGGGTATATAATACTTCAATTTTCCTCTATACGTTCCTCCCTGAAAATTCACACCGTGAGATCTACACTCGGCCTCGAGGCACCATGGGTATCCCCCAATAGGTGACATTTGGGTAGGTCAATATCAAGGTGAATGGAGAGAGTATTTATAGTAAGTGAGAGCGGGACGTATGACAGCACATCCCGTAGTCTCTCTCATTAGGTCGAACTAAAGTTTCATGCATCGCCTCGTGGTATCATGAGTGTCCCCCTAAAGGATTGCAGTTTTGCATGACACTTTATTCAACCTCTAGAAATGGATAGAGTTTCTTTAGTTTCATGTCCCAGTTGGTCTTTCCCTACAGTTGACTCATTGCGGCGGAACTCTGGAACCTAAAATGAGGAGTTACACTTACAAGAATCGTTAAGCTAGTTTAACATATTCTGGACCGAACAATGGTGACTACTAGTGACAATAACAAGGAGTTGTTATGTCTATTGGTTGGGAATGTCTCATTTCAGTGAAGGGATACTTGACCACCCTATAGTGACTTTTCTCTTGCATCATTGAAACATCATTGCAAAATTAGATGTCACTTAAGGTACATTAGAATTTTTCTAAAATCGATTGGTTGTTTGATGAATGAAAAATAAACTAATTTGAAAATAGTTTGTCATTTTCAGTAATTTATATAATGGCTACTGCTACATCAAACTTGCTCGTCACCGATAAGTTAACTGGCAAAAATTATGCTACTTGGAAAACCACGATCAACACGATTTTAATAATCAACGATCTTCGTTTTGTCCTAATGGAGGATTATCTTCCCATTCCTGCTCAAGATGCTTCTCGAAACGATCAAGAGGCACGTGAGCGCTGGATAAGGGTAAAAAAGAAGACCCGAGCGTATATCTTGGCTAGTCTTACCGATGTACTGGCCAAGAAGCATGAGCTCATGCTCATAGCCCGTGAGATCATGGAGTCTATAATAGGAATGTCCGGACAACTGTCCGCACAACTCTAGAACGACGCTCTCAAAGAAATCTTCAATGCCCGTACGCAAGAAGGGACATCTGTTCGAGAACATGTTCTCAACATGATGGTCCATTTCAACGTGGCGGAGATGAACAGGTCTACCATCGATGTAGCCAGTCAGGTTAGCTTCATATTAGAATCTTTAGCTGAAAGTTTCCTCCATTTTCGTAGCATTTCTGTTATGAATAGGATTGACTATAACCTGACCACTCTGCTCAACGAGTTGCAGACTTTTCAGTCCCTACATAAAAATAAGGACTAAAAAGGTGAGGCAAATGTCGCTTCATCTTTGAAGAAGTTCCACAAAGGTTCGACCTCTGGAACTCAGTCTGTACCTTATTCTTCCAGATCCAAAAAGTGGAAGAAGAAAAGAGGTGGGAAGGGGAAAGCTAACCCTCCAGTTGCTACACAAGGAGCCAGAAGGGCACTTGAGGCTGCAAAGGGAATTTGTTTCCATTGCAACCATGGTGGTCATTGGAAAAGGAACTACCTCAAATAATTGGCAAAAAAGAAGAAGGCCAAACGAGGTAAATATGATTTACTTGTTCTGGAAACCTGCTTAGTGGAGAAAAACTTAGTACAAAACAATAAACTAGGGCATAAAAGCCCAGTATAAGAAAATCTCCCACTTGCCGTAGTCCAACCGCAGGCTATCCTATAGATCCATGCTCTAGAGGTGACCCTCAGACATTGTAGCCGTGAGAGTCTTCGTAAATGGGTCAGCAACATTAAAATGACCTAGATTAGATTGAACCGTCTCATCTCCTTAACCTCTTGAGGCGTCTTAGGACACATGTCCTTAGACAAAGTGACTCCATGCCTGAATGGCAGTAGACCCCTTCTGGAGTCCTACATCGAGTACTTGAGCAACATCTTGTCAATGTACGATGCCCAAGATAGTGTTAGCACTTTGTTCTTA
The DNA here is from genome assembly GCF_027475165.1 of Benincasa hispida. NCBI lineage: Eukaryota > Viridiplantae > Streptophyta > Magnoliopsida > Cucurbitales > Cucurbitaceae > Benincasa > Benincasa hispida. Next base: position 72,244,523 of record NC_143489.1, read on the forward strand.
CGATCTCGAAAGATCTGTATACATAGAACAAACTATGTCTCTCCCAAATCTTTCATTTGGAATTGGATCGCTAGCCCGTTCTTAACTGCAATCAGTAGACCTACATCATTCTCAATGAGTAGAATAACGTCTACATACAACACCAAGAAGACTACTGAAGCGTTGATGACCTTCTTGTAAACACAAGATTCATCAACGTCGCCATCACGGTCTACATCCTTCATTGCCTTCTTATAAGACAACGGATCTTCAACGTTGCCATCTGCTACCATAGCAAGTATTTCCGTGAAACCCATATAGCGAACGGGTGGGTTCGCAACCCTCCCATTACGTCGAGGTTCCCTCAACTCTTGAGGTGGAACTGACCGACTGGATGAACTTCTATCAATAACTCTTGCTGATGTAGTAGGCTCTTCAACAACTCTTGTTGAAGTTTCAGTAGTTTCATTGGAAAGCTCATGTAACACGACTTTGCTTCGTGGACTGTGCTCTCTTATATGATCCTTCTCTAGAAAAGTAGCGTTTATTGAAACAAACACCCTATTTTCTGTTGGATCATAAAAATAACCCCCTCGTGTACCTTTGGAATAGCCTACAAAGAGGCATAACCTCGATCATGGTTCCAACTTCTTGGGATTAGCCTCAAGCATATGTGCAGGGCAACCCCAAATGCAGAAGTGACGTAAACTAGCTATACACCCGTTCCACAACTCCAGAGGTGTTCTTGCAACACTCTTGGAAGGAACACAGTTGAGTATGTTCACCACAGTCTCTACTGCGAAACCCCAAAACGAGTCCGGTAAGGAAGCATAACTCATCATCGAGCAAATCATATCTAACAAGGTTCTATTTTTCCTCTCTGCTACACCATTTTGCTGAGGTGTACCTAGCGCTGGGAGTTGGGAAACGATTCCTTGTTCTATCAAATAGTCCTAGAATGCTGAGTCCAAAAACTCTCCACCTCGATCCAATCGAAGTGTTTTAATCCATCTATCCAATGCGTTTTCAACTTCAGCCTTGAACTCTTTGAATTTTTCAAAGGATTCAGACTTCCATTGCATAAGATAAATATACCCATACCTGAAGTAATCATCAGTAAAACTGATAAAATACTCATAGCCACCTCGGGCTCGCACATTCATAGAACCATAAAGGTTAGAATGTACTAACTCAAGAGGCTCCTTGGCTCTATAATCTTTTCCAGTAAAAGGTCATTTAGTCATACTATCCTCAAGGCAAGATTCGCACACTGGTAAAGAATTTTCTTCTAACTCACTTAGAAGTCCATTCTTCATCAATCTCTCAATCCTATTGAGATTGATGTGCCCTAAACGAAGATGCTAAAGTTGGACATTTTCTTTTGGAGAAATTCGTTGACGTTTTGATTGAGTTACGATAGTTCTGAACAATTCAGTATTATGGAGAGAATTAATGGCTAATGGACATAGCACATATAAATTCAATTCCAGATTTGCTTGCAAATAAAAACACTATCTTTATGAATAAACTCTTTATTCACATTAAACGAGATAGTATATTTATATTGCAATAAACACTTTACAGAAATAAGGTTTCTCTTTAGTTCAGGAACAATATATACATCAGTTAAAACAAGAAACCTATTCTATAAAGCTAACTGGAGTCCTCCCACTGCCACAGTTCAGACGATGTGCCTGGTGCCTACTCGCATCGTCATCTCACCAGCCTCCAACTGCCGCCAAGATCTAATCCCCTGAAAAGAAGAACAAACATGATTAGTGGCGCCTGAATCAATTATCCAGGCGGAATCATCATTCTCCACTAAACAAGTTTCAAGCACAAGTAAATCACATTTACCTTTATCCGCCTTGGCTACTTTCTTCTCTTTCAGATACCGAGGACAGTTCCTCTTCCAGTGTCCATCTTGGTTGCAGTGGAAACACTTTCCCTTAGCAACTTGTGGATGCCTCCTTGGGGTGACAGGCGGTGGGTTAGTATGTGCCTTCCCTTTTCCCTTACCACCTTTCTTCTTCTTTCCCTTTGCAGAGTTCGAAGTAGAAGGTGTAGACTTCATTCCTGAGGTCAAACCTCTATGGAACGTCCTGAAGGATGAAGCAACATTTGCCTCACCCTTCTGCCTTTCCTTACTTTTCAGTAAAGATTGGTATGTCTGCAACTTGTTGAGGAGAGTTGTAAGGTTATATTTCACTTTGTTAAGAATCACATTGCTAACAAAGTGCAGAAAGCTCTCCGGCAAAAAATGCAGGATTATGCTAACCTGGCTACCCTCATCGATGGTAGAACCATTCAACTCTGCCACATTAAAGTGGACCATCATGTTTAACACATGTTCATGAACAGAGGTGCCTTCTTCCATTTTGGAGTTGAATATATATTTAAGAGCCTCATGCATAAGCTGTTCAGACGGTTGTCCAAACATCCCCCGTAGGGACTCCATGATCTCACGGGCTGAGACCATAGGCTCATGTTTCTTGGCCAAGACTTCAGAAAGACTTGCCAAGATGTAGGCTCAAGCCTTCTCATTCGCCCTTGTCCATCGTTCGTATGCCTCCCAAACATTTCGAGCGACATTTGGAGCTAGAATAGGAGGACAAGCCTCAGTGAGAACGAACATGAGATCCTCGATGATCAGGATTGTCGTGATCATGTGTTTCCATGTTGTGAAATTATCGCCAGTAAGTTTTTTGGCGCTTAACAACGATAACGTGGTTGTTGCCATTTTGAAAATGTTGCTGAAAATACGAACAAAACTTTATTAGATTTTGTTAAACCACTTTTAAACCAATTAGTTTTGCAAAACAGTTTCAAGTACCCTAAGTTATAGACTTCTATTTTGCAATGATGCCCCAGTGAGGCAGGACAAATGCCACCGGTGGGGTGATGAGTTGCCCCTTCGTTAGGTTGAGACATTCTCAACCAATAGGCAAAACCAACTCTTGGAACTGAACCTAACAGCCACATTTTCGGTCCAGAATCGTTAACCTTTAACTATTCTGCATAAGTGTAACCCCTCGCTTTCGGTGCCAGAGTCTCGCCCTAATGAGCCCACTATAGGGAAGAAGCAGATTAGGACAAGAGACTAAGTTACCTTATCATTTTACAGGAGATCAAATAAAGAAACACGCAAAACTTCTATCCTTTAGGGGGCAGGGTCCCTCGAGGCGATGCACAGTAACTTTATTCAACCTAACGAGGGAGACCAAGGAATATGTTGTCGCACTTCCCGCTCCCACTTACTACGAACATTCTCTCCATCCACCTTGATATTGACCTACCCAAACACCATCCGTTGGGGGGACACGCCAAAGGTGCCGCGAGGCCGAGGATAGATCTCACATTGTGGACTTAAGGAGAAAAGTGAAAGGTTTAAGTGAAGCATCTTATGCCCCAAGTACCTCCCACTGAATGTTCTACTTAGGGATTCATTAACCTAGACAATCCGACTACTGATTTTAGTCTAAGTCGTCTTTTTAAACTCTGCTCATAAACAATGTTTGTCTATGAAATATGAACAAGTTTAAGTAGTCACATTTAAACACTTTAATGGACTGTCCTTAACTTGGATGCATGCATCAAATCTATCTAATTCACCTTTCTAGGTAAGTTCCCAGGTAGGGGTGTTACGTTTCCGTCAACTTAAATACCCCAGCCTAGACAGAACCGGCCTTAGACAAAAGGCCCCTTATAGATAGATTTGCTATACTTTAACCTTTTATTAGCCAATTTAATCCTATTAAACTGATTAAAAGATTAAAGCCTTAGGGTATCTAATCATATTAGAACCGTGATCTTAGGTTTATGTGATCCAAGTTTTGAAACACTTTAAAACCATGAATTAAACCTAAGTGGGTATGCATGTCTTTTTTATTTCTTTTAGTTCTAATTTCTCTTTAACTTTTAAAAAGAAACAACTAAAACCATTGCACACAACGAGGTGTTTATAACATTTATAAAGTAACCTATGTGTCATGCTTTATGCAATGTCCAGTCATTACTATATATAACTTTTATATAACGCATAATAACTAAGCAAACATGATATCATTAACCCTTATACTATAATATTTATAATATAAAGATGATGCATGTCAATGCTTTTTATGCATGCATAAATATAACTCTTATATTATATGATGCATGAACATGCTCTTATATAATTAAATCATGCTTCTCTAAATTATAACAATTACAATAAAGAGATGATGCATGACCATTACATAACCTAAGATGGGATTTACTATATGTTCATACCATATGACATAAAAACATACATCGCATGTAATAAATAAAGGATTAATGGATCGGGATGAGCCTTTACAAAAACCGAAATGAAAAAAAATCCTATCTATTACATTTTTCATCGAGCAAATCAGTTCATAGGCGAACCGGGTCTCGAATCGCCAGGAGGTCTTCATCGTGTAGTAAACTCTAGTAGGTAGACGATCGTTCAGTGTGCACTATACGATAGAAGCATAAGTAAACGATCGCGTAGACGACGAGGAGGCTGCGAAGCTTGATCGTCTATGCGATCGTGTAACGTGAAGACAAGTAAATGATTTACCTCACGATACTAAGCGATCGTTTAGTCAATTACTAAGTGATGAAGCTTGCTGACCTAAACGATCGTCTAGCGTGCGCACTTTAAACGATACACAAGCATCTCATCGTATACACGATGCGTGTAACCAGGTAAACGATTTACTTTGCGATACTAAGCGATCGTTTAGTCAGTTACTAAGCGATGAAGCTTGCTAACCTAAACGATCGTCTAGCACGTGCGTGCGTTAAACGATACTCAGCAATCACATACCCGATCATCAAAGTGATACGATCAACTCTTGATCGCATACCCCATCGTTTAACAGATGCATTTAACCGCGATTGCGTACTCATTCATCTTTATGATGCGATCAACAGCGATCGCGTAGAACATCTTCTGCACGATGCGATCAACCCTAGATCGCCTCCTTCCTCGAAGGACCGCAACAGTTGCGCAGATCGCGTACCACTCTTATGCAACACTTGCAAAGATTTGCTTCTTCGACGAATGACTCAACACTTCAAACAAACTTTGAATACAGACTCGATGACGATTATTAATGCCCAAAAAATGCAAGGGCCTTTACAAACAATCGCAAATGTAAAAGGATTTAAATCAAACTGAGTCTAAATATCCCGAAAACATCCATTAATCCCGTACATCCACAGTAGATTTAACAATTACACAGCGTAGAAATGCACTCACCATGAATGTATATGTCATTTCGTTGCAATAGATGAAATCAAAGTATCAGAACCTGGCTCTGATACCAATTGAAGGATCTGATATCTAAGAGTTCCATGAGCACGTTCGGATCGCTCCGATCTCACCGTGACCGAAATACAAACAATATACATTCAACATATACAGTTATGCAAACAAACTTTAATTAACGACATGCTTTGAACAATAAATTAACAAAAGGATAGAGTTCCATACTAGCTGAAGACAATCTTCAACCTTCGAAACTCCAAAGCAACGAAACCCTCCAATTTTTCTACCAATGCCTGACGAAAAACGTCGACTGCAGTAGCACGAACAATGCAAACTCACAACCGCAACGGGGACGACACCACCACTAAAGAGCCCCGGGTATTCTCAGAGTGAAAACCCAAAGAGTGGGCTTTGGTGAATTTGGTAGAGGAAGAAGGAAACACAAATCGTGTAGGTGATAAGCAAGTGGAAGGGAAAACAACGCTATCGCATAGCAGAAGTGCTTATCGTTTAGCAGGAGTTACACGATCGTGTAGGATTTATTGAACGATCGTTTAGGAAAAGGTATACGATCGTTTAGTTAAATCGGCACACTATACGATCGTTTAGAGAAGTTATCTAATTGTGTAGGTGAGAGTGTGTGATCATTTAGCGTAAGATGGATGATCGTTTAGGCGGAGAAGAGCTATCGTATAGTCTCTCGATTTTCTTAAGTGATCGCTTAGAACAACACCAGTGCGCTCTCACGAAATCTATATGGGCAAATGACAGACGATGCAAAAATGAAAACTATTTTCATTTTAACTCATCGGTTATAATAACCAACGCTGCCCACTAACCCACGCCCGAACATGAAATTTGACATAATTATCTTATAATTAACCAACTAATTAATTAATAAATATAATCATATTATATTTTTGTCCTATAGTTTGATATCACATATCTACTATAGTATTTTTTTTCTCTACTTGATATAAATCATATTTATATCTAATTTCCTCCAAAATAATATATCTCATACATTTGCCAATTATATCATATATAATTAACCAGTCCAATTGTATCATATATAATCGAACTTCCTCTTGTCAATTTAAACATTTCAAATTAACCTAAATACTGGTTCTCGACTTTATCCAAGCTACCTAGGGTACCTAACGGACTTATGGCTCGAAGCTCCAACGATACGTGAATAGCTGACTAAACTCTTAGCCACGAGATCCACCATCCATTAACTGTCAGGCATTCCACTAAAGACCAATAGCTGAACTCTTCTTACCACATATATATTTCTGTGTCCATCGGATATAACCAATCATGAGTACAATGACCCTTCACAGATGCTCGTAAGTACAGCTGGGCCAATTTATCGTTTTGCCCCTGTAGTTACATCTCACTCCTTAAGTACCACTGATTCCTCTAATGAACAATACAACATAGTCCAACTATGTGTGAATACCTCTCGGGCCAAGAGAAGGTGTGTGGCGCCACATCGTTCAAGCCCCGGAATTAGCCCTTAAGGGAGTTATCTATCTACTTACCTTTACCTCGGGGAAGGAGCGAATTCCATTTTGTGTAGCTGAGTTTCCAGCTTCCAAATCAGATGAATCCCCAAAATGGTAGGTTTGAATCGGCGAACTGGCCACTCGCACCCATACAAATCAAAGGACCGCCTTCAATGGCAGGAGTTCTCAACTCACTCAGGATCGAGGACATGTTACCTATGGTCATCCTAGTGAAGTGAAGTCTCTGTCATGAACGGTGTTATATAACGATACGTTAACACTTCGTGGTCAGGTTTTATACAAACTCTTTGTATAGGACGCCCCCATTCGCATGTCCCTAACACGAATGATCAGGATCAGACCATCTCTGACAAGTCACAACACTTGTGACCATTCCACAAAGAGTTTCCTCCTGAGCTACTAGCCAGATCATTGGTTGGATAGTCTTTACACTGATGACCGGGTTGTTCACATTTTAATCACAAACCTTCCCTCCCCTCTTGGTCTCTCCAATGACTCTTATGACACCTATGGCAAGGGTAGTCTTTAGTCGCGACAAAGGCTGGTTCCCGGTGACTAAGGAAACGTTGAAACTCTGGGCATTGTTTCCCTTTATGCCTTGCACGTCTACAGATATAGCATTTATTCGTTCCCCTCAAGCATTCTCTAGGGTGATATTTCCCACATCTATCGCATAACAGGTTCCTTGTTTGAATTGATCCCATCTAGCTAACAATCATTTCATCAGACAAACATACTTTGTTAAAATATATTTATTAATTAAACATATTTACAAGGAGAAATTTTTATACAACATCTATAAAGAAAAATAGTACACATTTACACTTCAGGGGGTTTTCCCTTACCTTTGTCCTTCTTCCCTAACTGGGAGAAGTTCCATTCATAGAGACCAACTTCTCTGTAGTTGTAGCATACGTTTGCCCCTCCATAGCAGTGCCCAAAGTGGTATCTCTTACAATTTGAACACCACGGCCTTCGGGTGCTGGCTACAGATTCATTAGGCTTGTATGCTTCTTCTAAAGTAAGCTCTTTTGTTGTCTTCTGCTTCCCGGAGTTGGTCTTACTTATATTTTTATCTAGAACCCCCAAGGAGTATTTATGGCTCTTTTCTCGCTCCTCCATAGACTCTGTTATTGCTAGCGATCCTAGGCTAGCTTCCACACGTAACGTTGTCTCTACTAATTTTGGAAAGTTCTGCCTATCAGTGCTGGCAGTTACGTGTGTTCGTATCTCACCTTGTAGCCCTTCCTTAAATCTCCTACATCTTTTAGTTTCATCTAATATTATACTAGCGGCATATTTTCTAAGTTCAATATATTTTTGTTCATACTTGGCTACTGATAGTGAGCCTTGTACGAGTTTCAGAAATTCATTTTGCTTTGCATTGCAAAACGTTTGAGGATAGAATTGTTCATGGAAGGCTTTTCTAAATTCCTCCTAGGTAACTTCCTCACTTCCCCTTCTTTTATCTTCAAATACATGCCACCAATCCTCAGCTCTTTTCTGGAGTAGGAAAGTGGCTAAGGCTACTTTTCTATCTTCAAGGCATCACATTATCCTGAAACATTTTTCTATCATCACGAACCAGGCTTCCGCATCTATTGGGTTCATGGTTCCTTCAAAGGTCGAGGCTTCTAATGCCTTCAACCATTCAATACCAAATCCTTTCTCGAGGTCTATTGACACCCCTTCTAAGTTTTCAGACAAATACCGAGCAAATTTTCCCAGCATTTGCTCGTCACCTCCAGTCTCTGCCTGCGGATGCTCGTCCCGTCCTGGTCCTCTCCTGTTATTTTCGAGGTAGCATCTTGAGTCCCCACCGGTTGCGTGTGCAGTCTGCCACGTGGCATGATTCATATAATAACTGCACATTTAGACATACTATAGTATTACTATACTCTTCTCTAGTTTTACCCTTTCCTAAAACCTTATGCTCTGATACCAAGTTGTCACACCCTGCCTCGGGCCCGCATTCTTGAGCCTGAGGAGAGGCATGATATTAACTTATGCTACTTTGGTTAACCTACTAGTTTCTTTTAATGACCTTACTAATAACAGCAGCGGAAAATATTACATGCTTTCATTAGAAACTAGTTTAAAAATTTAAGTTACATTTATATGAAAGACATTATCCCAACAACCAATCACATTTTATACTATTTCTAGACTTGTGGCAGACCTTGACCAATACCGCAACCTGAACTCGTTAGCTACCTGTAAGAGAAACACATCGACAAACCATGAGCTTTACAAAGCTAAGTGAGTGGTAAAAAAAATACAAGTCTTTTACAAGCATTATCACGAGGTTCCCACGCGAACCTCCACTATACCATGAAGCTTGCACAAACCCACCTACACACACGATAGATGGTTAACATTTCATAATTAAAAATATCAATCTATTTGCACATAGTTCTCCCTTTCATGGGCTTAGAAGCTAGGCCCGTCGACCCTCTGACCATCCCATTTCAAGGTTTTTCCGTCCCACAGGCTCAGGAACTAGACTCCTCGGTTCCCTGACCATCCTATAAGGATTTATTTTGGGCTCAGGCTCTAGCTCCTTAGACCTCTTGACCATCCCAATGTCATACACATCTCATAGCATAAACTACAGCTTATTAATTCACAATATGCTTAAAAGAGCAAGGGAAGAAAACCACTCACAGTGATCAAGGACTTCCTTCCTAGTTCACCCAATTTCCCTTGTTCCTCCGCTTGACCCTATTTCAGGTTTAATTTTAAGCTTAGATTACTCACTCTTTCAGGCCTTATCTAAAGACATTCCCTTCTTCAAAAATGTGTGAAAATGTTTTAACTATAATACCTTAAAATTTTGCCTTGAAATTCTTTGGCGAAAGTTCCAAGTCTCAAGTTTATTTCGCCTGGCCCGACTATCTCCTCACTGGTAAGCACCTCTCGGGTTCCCTGAATTTGACAGTCTTAGAGTCAAAATTGCATTAAGCCAGCCCTTACACTAAAACTACACTTAATTTAGAAACTTTTGGTTTAAAAATCACTTGATTTGCACGAGTAGTTTGGAAAAGCTTCTTGTTTGAAGTTAGCCTATGCGTCTGCCAGTACAACCCTACTCCTTTTGGCACCTTTGCTTGCCCCCCGTCCGAACACTACTTTCCCTTCTTCGAATATCTCTTATTCTTTCCTTTCTTTGTGGTTTTTAAGTACTTAACTGATGTATGGGTTGAAATGAGGCATTCTCCTCCTTTTATAGGCGTTCAACCCTTCTTCTTTGACCGATACCTCTTCCCTTGATCACATCAAAGTGTTTTCCTTATCTTCTGCCAACTCCAGCCTCTTCCACCTCCTGCTTGAGGTGTCTTCACCTCACACTATCAATGCAACCCTTACATCAACGCAATCTTAAGTGTTCTTCTCCTCCATAGCCAACACTTGAGGCTTAACTTTGCATGTTTGCTCATGCACCCACCTCATTTTCTTAAGGCCTAAGACTCCTTCCTAGCAAGCCACATGTCTGGGTGACGTCCTTAGATGCGTCCATCCTTTATATGCGTTCATCCAACTTCATATGCGTTCAACTATGATAATGACCAACACCCTTTCAACGCATACTACTAGCCTTGTCCTATACGTCCACATGACCTCGGATGTCCAACGCATAGCACATCACCAACGCATAGCAACCTTTAGGTTAACTTGGTTCTCAACTCAACAACTCAAGGCATAGCTCACCATCACCTAGGTTCTTGCTAACGCATCTCTTATGACCAACGCAACTCACCTCATGAACCTTATTATCGCAAACCTTAACATCGCAAGGACAAATCACCATGTGCCCACCTTAGCTCGTTCCATCGCCTAGCTTATACTTTAGTAAGGCCGCCACTTGCATCGTATCCATCGCATCCATCGCCGCATGCCATCGCATACTATCAATGCATCCCTTCGGCCGAATACACGCATACCATAGGTCACATCACCACATGCCCTCGATCGCACACTCTCGCATAGCAAGGCCGTCGCATGCCACCAACGCATAACACTGCTACATGACTTCAACACATAGCATAGCCGCATGTCATCAACGCATAGCGTTGCCGTATAGCATCGACGCATAGCATCACCGTATGACACCAACACATAGTGCTGTCGTATACCATCGATGCATACCTTCGGCCGCACAACGTATAGCACTGTCCTATGATGCAAACGCATAGTGCTGCCGTATACCATCGACGCATATCTTCAGCCGCATAACACATAGCACCATCGCATGATGCCAACGTATAGTGCTGCCGTATACCATCGACGCATACTCCAATCGCCGCATGCCATCCATCGTCGCATGCTACCAACACAATCCTTTGGCTGCAACCCATCAGTTACATACTCTCACGTAGCAACACCGCATGTCCTCGGCCGCATCGTAGTACCACCGCAACCATCACAACCATCGCACCGCATGCGGTGTTCTAACTTCTCAAGACAGTGGCTGCCACATACGTTGTTCTTGGCCATACTTCAGCCTCTCTCCATGCCCAAATAACCTCTCGATACTTCATGGCCAACGCATGGCACCACATCAACGCATAGTCCAACGCTTAGTCATTTTCTTCTTAGCTTCCACCGCATGGTTATACTTAGCCAAATCTTCACTAGTTATGGCTTATTTCCAAAGTTATTTAATAAATCCTTTTTATCACTTAGAAATTTTCCTACTCTTTGTCTTAGGATCTAACTCATTCTTAGTTAATCTCTTTTATTTTCTGCTATGAAAGGGAAAATGGAATTCCGGGTTTCACACTGACCACCAAGAGGTGTGCAATGCATTAGTTTGGTGAGCTGGGATTACCTTGCGACTAAACTTAATCCCGCGGTGAATTTATTCCCTCCACAATTCTATTTCTTCGTGCATATTATTACGCGTTAACAATTGCCACATCTCTACCAATCCTCATAGTTAAACTTCCATCGCTCAATCTGTTTAGTTAGGAGTAGAAGTAGCGCATAGTTCCTTTAATTTCTGTATTTTACTTTTGTTCTTCACCTCAAACGTATTACTTCACAAACATTATTGAGTTACAAGTCCCTGTGTTCGACCTCGGATCACCCCGAGAAACTTGTGTTCTCGTTATACTTAGCGAGAAAGCGAGAAAACTTGTGATAGGAATGCATGGTCATCGCATACACGCTTAAATGCATATTGTATATTTCCTAGTCGAATGCATGACCATGAACGCATGGATATCAACACATAGCATAAGACATGCATTATATATTTTCCTCGCACCAAGTTTTTGTCCGCGAGCCGAGTCACCCCCAAACTTAGAATCATGCTTGTCCTCAAGCATGCCTTATACTTAGGAAATTCAAAATTTATCCTCTAGCTTTCCCTTTGTATTGACCAGCTTTTCAAAATATAAATCACTTGCACCTCTAACCTTGGCAGCAGCACTCCCCTTAAAATTAACTACTTCTTCTAAGAGATCTTTTCTAAGTTTAATTCTGGCAAGCCTTCGCTCAAAAAACTTTTTTTACTCATTTCAAGCAACTTTTCTTTTATTGAATTGGGACATTGAACCTGGTTACGCTCTTCGTTTTGGCTTGCCCCCACAAGTGTCATGCAGGCATCCAACTTCGGTTGCGTGCCATATTCAACTCAACTCTTGTCTTAATTTGGGCTTGCGCCAGACAAAGAAATTGTTCTTATGCATTGATCTTGGCCACTTACTTTCGTTTTGGCTTACTTGCATGGGTGTCATGCGAAGTATCCAACTACGGGTAAGTGCCTTTCACAACTTTAACTCTTATCAGCTTGAGTTTCCCCTTTGCGCTGACAGTGGAGTTTTTATTATGATTTTTTTTAGCATCACAATGTGATGGACGCATTTTCCCGGAGCACTGCCACCCCCAAACTTAGAAAGTGGCAGTGTCCTTGCCAAAAAGCTAAAAAAGTAACTCGTTCAAGAATGTGGTAAAAGATATTTGAGCAGAGGTTCGAACATAATAAAACTTTGACTGTCAAACCTTGAAAAAGCTATTAAAGTGAGGTGAGCCTTGCAACATTTAGTTAGTGGATGGAGTGAATGATAAGTATTATCATGGGTGCTAATCTTTCAACGAAAAGGTAGGCAAGCGGACAAAAGAGAATTTTAGAAGAATAATGCATAAAAGATAACAAGAAAAGAACCTACGAGTAGAATAACAATTGCGTTCATACTTTAAAATTCATGCAGAGGATAGAGACATATGTTGAATGATGGAGAGGACTCTTCCGTTGAAACTATGAACCTAGAGGAATTATTATCGCACCCAAAAGGAGTAAACGCACACCACATCCAAGAAAGCAGCCGTAAATCCAAAATGATAATAATCAAATAAATAAACTAAAGTTAACTAGGAAAGAATAGTAAAGATAGAGTAGAAGACGTCCCTGGAGAAATTGGAGTGAAGCTACCACAAGGAGTTTTCCATGCAGAAGATTGATCTCGACTGCTTAAGTCAAGAGACTCGTCCTGACCATTAGAGCTTCCAGCGTTTGTTGGCCGCATGTTGGTTGTCATGCGCTTAAGACTGCTTTCAACTTCACGCAACAGATAGCCTTTCTATCTCGGGGTCAATATTGACTTTCGGCGCATCGTCTTCATTCAAATATTTTTTGTAACTTGGTCGCACAAGCTACAATACGCCCAAGACTAAAAGGGTACTTGTGAAAACACAAAACTAAACAAACTATTAGTTGCCAAATCCCCGACAACGGCGCCAAAAACTTGGTGCGAGGAAAATATATAATGCATGTCTTATGCTATGTGTTGATATCCATGCGTCGATGGTCATGCGTTCGACTAGGAAATATACAATATGCGTTTAAGCGTGTATGCGCTGACCATGCATTCTTGTCACAAGTTTTCTTGCTTTCTATCCAAGTATAACGAGAACGCAAGTTTCTCGGGGTGATCCAAGGTCGAACATAGGGACTTGTAACTCAATAATGTTTGTGAAGTAATGCGTTTGAGGTGAAGAACAAAAGTAAAAGACAGAAATTAAAGGAATTATGCACTACTCCTACTCCTAACTAAATAGATTGAGCAATGGAAGTTTAATTATGAGAATTGGTAGAGATGCGGCAAATGTTAACGTGTAATAATATGCACGAAGAAATAGAATTGTGAAGGGAATAAATTCACTACAACATTAAGTTTGGTCGCAAGGGTAATCCCAGCTCGCCACACTAACGCATTGCACACCTCTCGGTGGTCAGCCTTATGCTTATATCTCTATAACGCATGGTTGCGTTGAGCATAAGATTATTCCTATATCTAGGAACACTACTTACTCTGCTTAGTGAGTCCCACTTCTCACCCTCTCAGGCAATGGTTATAGCTACTCAGCTCCTAGACAAACATTGCGATAGCCTTGTACTAAGCAAATAGGATTGACTCGTTATACTCACACAATGTACATCTCTCGATGGGTTGCTACATGCATCATATCTCTATGTCGCATGATTGAGTATGCGATAACTCTTGCAATCTACATTTAACGCTCTGCAATGAAAGTAAAAGACGATAGAGAAGAAGATGATGATGAAAACGATCTTGAAGGAACTAAAGAAATGTATTGGTTACAAAATGTATTAATGTCTTAAGCCAAAATGTAATACAATACAAAGATAAGAAGAAAGATGGAGGGCTAGATGTAGGCAATCTCTTGCTTTCATCAGATATACATCAAGGCTGCCGGTGGTGCCATGTATGGGTGGTGGAATAGTCTCTTTTGAGCTCTATCTCCAATGAAACTCCGGTCATCACCCGGAATGGGCTGTGATGGTGAAGAATCCTCAAGGAAAATCTTGCTCATGCTCTCATTTGTGATCACAAGGATCTGCCTTAAGGCAAAAACTCGGATGCCTTGAATTTGGGCTCTAAGGCTCTATTTATAAAGCTCAATCGTCGACAACATTGGTGGTCCCACTCTGAATCACTGCCACTTTTGACGCGGTAGGTGAAATGTTAACATCATCTTATTCTTTTGATACTCCCAAGGTATGCGTTCGTGCTTGTTTTTCCCGAAGTACCAACGCATTCCACCCACCTTGCGATCAACCATCTATCACGGTTATTACTCTATATCCGCAATATCCATGGGATGAACGCATGCCTCAACTTTGCGATGATCTGGGATCAACGCATGCGATCGATTCCTGTGATAGCTACAGAAATAGACATTTTGACGCAAAATAATGCATAATATACGGTTAGTAGAGATTTTTAGTGCTGATCGACGTCACTTTCTCATGAATTCCAAGTATTATCAATGCATATTCTACTTGTTATTTCTCATAATTCTAAATAAAAGGCTACAATAGCTTGTATTTCTACCAGTTATCAATAAACAAAATTTTTTAATGTGTTAAATTTGTATTTTTTATTGAAGTTGCTGGCGATATGTCGTAAGCAGAAACAATGGTGACATTTTAGTTCCGTCCAACCATTTGTTGGATTGGTCACTGCTGCGATGATGCCAGTATGTCGATTTCAAATTAAAAACACCTCTTCGTATGTTACAATTTCTCTCAAGTGTTTCAGGAACCATCCACATGAGTCTGCATACTTCTCATCTACAACGGCGAATGCAAGTGGAAGAAGATGCCCGTTCAAATCAAGTGATGTAGCAATCAGTAACCTTAGTCGATATTTGCCATATAGTGGGTACCATCTATTTGATTTACCAGCCAACATTTATTAAAAACTTCTATACAAGGACCAAATGCCCAAAATACAGAAGTTAGGATAACATGAGCTTCAGTAAGCATTTCTTTCATTCTCCACTCTACATGTGTTCCAGAATTGGTCTGCATAACCATATACAGCCACCTAGGTAACAATTTGTATGACTCATCCCAGTCACCGAACAATTTAGCCAACGTTTTCCTTTTGCACTCCCACACCCTATGGTAAGGAACATGATATCAAAATTTTGATTTTATGTCAGATTGTAGTTATGCCACGCTAATAGAGAGTTTTTCTCTTACGGCATCACAAAACTATTAGCTTTTTGGTCCTTAATCTCAAATTAATTAATTTTAATTAATTAATTAATCAATGTTTTGATGATATCAAACTCAATTTTTAATTACTGAAAATCTTAGTGTTTTAATATATCCATAGCGTAGAGCTCGAAACAACGATTTCAACACTTCTTGAATCACTCAAATCAGAGCTAAAACGAAGACGATATGACCAAAACAAGTCTATAGAGAAAATACCGTGGTGGATGACGTGGCATAACCAGACCATTTGCATGTAGACATGTGGCAGCATATTGGTTGAATGGTGAATCATTAAGAGATTAACATATGATGGACTTTTGATTTTTGGATTGATTTAAATTAAAAAAATTGAAATTAAAAAGGAAAATAAATTTAATATTATTTTATGTTTGTGTCTAACGGCTAGTTTTTTTACACATGGTATGTTTTTTATTTTTGGATTGACGTTAAAGAGAATGAATTTAAAAATAAAATGAATTAAAAGGAAAATGAATTTAATATTATTTTATGTTTGTATCTAACGACTAGTTTTTAACACATGGTATGTTTTTTTTATTTTTTTGGATTAATTTTAAAAAGAAAAGGAATTTAATATTATATTTTGTTTGTATCTAACGACTAGTTTAGTTTAAGATCTCCACCATTGATTTTTCTTTTCCAAAATCCAATGGTCCAAATTAATTGTGTTTCTAAAAATTTTTCCATCTCTATATAAATATCTTCCTCCCCAAATTTTAAAACAAACAAATTTTACATTTCATAATCCTCCAAAACTCAAAAGTTTCATTGTTGCTCTCTCTAAGTTCCGATTTTTTTTTCTTTTCATCTTATTCTTGAGAGAGTGTTATTGTATTGTGAGGATAAATTTGTTGAGTGCTTAAACTTGTAAATCTACTATAGTGAGAGTTGTATTGTGTTCTTCAAAAATTCCAACATTTGTAACGGTTTGATCCTAAACCGTGGAAAAGATTGGGTTTGCTCTTGAACCCGTAAAAGGAGTGGTGGTGTAACGGTTGGGCTCTAATCCATGGAAAGAGTCAGAAAAATTTTATTCAAATTCTCAAGAGGTGCTTGGAGAGTGGAGTAGGTCGAGTTTGACCGAACTACTATAAAAATTACGGTGTCTTCTTCTCTAACTCTTTCTTTTTTATTTTTGAAATTAATTTAAGCAATTTATTGTATGTTTTAGTTTGTTCTTATTTATTTACTAAAATTTGATAGAATTAAATTATCACATTTTTTGTCATCTTATTTGTTGCATAATTTGAATTTTTCTTATTATTTATAAAAAGTGTATTAATTAGTTTAATTGGGTTAATTTTAAAAAAAAAGTTTAATTAAACCTTATTCACCCCTCTAGGATTGCCATATCGATCCAACAAAAACTCTAGTGCAATCATTGATGAATCTAACTGCACATGACTTTGACTAAGCTCTGAATAAAAATGTGTATTGCTCAACATACTTAGTGATATGGAGCAAGTCATGCAACTTTTTCTTTATTGCACGAAGCTCCATTTGCAACCTTCTTCCCACTTCTTACACCGAATTGCCCAAATCGTCGTTGTCGATTCCACAACCTCATATGGTGCATGACATTTAATAGCAAAATATTTGACCATGTATTGTAGCATTTCTTTGTCTTGACAAATCATCCTCTTATACAATTGTCAATATCCACAAGAGCTACAATTGGATCATGTTCTCGAATGTTATCTAGTATATTCATATCCAAATTGTTGAATGTATCTAAAGGTAATTCATGTTCACAACCATCAAAATCCAACTCTTCAAATTCATCGTCCGTTTCTGTTCTAAAATCTCTGTACTGATTGTTAACCATCATATCTTTATCATCACACGACGATGCAACTGATTCCGGATTAGGATCAATACATTGATTTGGATCTTCAAACTGACTAAAGGGTGCATTCAAGTTTATATCCAGCCCTATCCAACTTACATTTACATATAAATGCACTAAATTCGGGATTGGCATCGCGATTGAGAACATCAAGTTCATAGCTTGTTCGTTCGAAATAGGGAATGACATAAACCTTACTGATCCTGATGGTGCTAGATTAAAATGTCTACATATTATTTCTAACAGATTTGTTCTCATATCTACACTAAGTGACATCTCTATAATTTCAATGAATTGTTTAAATACAATTCCATTGTTCACATTTATGCTAAAACCCCCACATGATAATCAACTCCATCAACATCATCAATCAAATTCCTATTTGTAAACAACATAAATCCCAAACATTTGTTCGCCATTTTCTAAAAAAAAAAAAAAAAAAAAAAAGACAAACAATGCATTACTAATTGTTTTACTAATGATCAAACTTAAAAAAAAAAAAAAACATAAGAAATATATTAAAAAAATCACAATAATTTTGTATTAAACTAAAAATACTAAAGTTTTTAAACTATAAACATCAACTTTTTAAACATAACAATAAACTAAACTTTTTAAAACTGTTTTTTCAGAGTTAATACTAAAAAAAAAACAAATACCATAAGAAATATATTAAAAAAATCACAATAATTTTGTATTAAAATAAAAATACTAAAATTTTTAAACTATAAATATCAACTTTAAACATAACAATAAACTAAACTTTTTAAACTATAAACATCACAGTTAAATAAAAACAAACAATAAAGTAGTAACTTTTTTTTATTAAAAACAAACAAAATACTAAATTTGTTAACTAAAAAATAATACTAAAATATAGAATATCAAATAACAAACTACAAATAAACAAAATTACTTCTTGATCTTCAATTAAAAACAATATTAAAAAAAAATAACGTTAACATGGTAGACTAACATAAACATGATATATCTAAAGTATTATTAAATTCAGCATAATATAGATATATAACTAATATTAAAAAATTATTAACATCAATATAATGAATAAAAATGATATATTTAGCATAAACAAATATTAAAAACAAAAAACTACTAGTAAATAAAAGTTAAAGTTCAACTCACAAACTCGACCATAGTTCTTTTTTTCTTCAAAGTGACAACGTTGACCCTTTTTCTTTGTTATTTGTTATCCGGCAACAACAACTACAAAAAATAAAATAATATTAGAATCTATAACTTATATAAAAAAAAAATAGGAATTTAGTTGCTCAAACATATACCTCATTTTAAATATTTGTTTCCCGAACAACAATAAAAAAAATTATATAAGAACAAAAAAAAAATTATAATTATCTTAAAAAATAGAAATCTAGTAGAGTGAATTAACAAACTAGTATAATTTGTGATCAAGGGAGAAGTGTGGGGACAATTTATATCAAAAGAAATAGAAGAAGAGAAATGGAAATGGAAAGCAATGAGGTAAAAATTGGGAGGTGAGGGGTTTCTAATCAAATGAAGAAGTGTGGTAAAATGTGATCTGAAAATAAATGGGAGGGGATTTTAAAAAATTATAGGTCGAATGTTGAACACTTGACCCACGAGAAAGCTGTGGTTGGACTGAGAATCCGGTCAACATGCAAGCTAGCCCACAGAAGAATCCGGGTCAGCATGAGACGGGAGCTTTGTCGAGGGTTTTTGAACTTTCAACCTAAGAGGAGATCGAATGTTGAATACTCGACAAGCATATAAGCATAGGTCGAATATTCAACACACGACAAGCTCCATTGTCGAGCCTTCAGCCTTCAATAAATGCCTTGAAATTACAAAACAATCAGAAATCTCTAAATAGTTTTCAAATCACCATATTTCTCTAATTACTTTTCAAATTTACAATATTTCCATAAAAGATCTATTGGTCAGCACGTTTTCACATTATATATTCACTAAATCGGTGGTTTGGTTGGAGTTCAGTTCTCATCAGTCAGCAATTTGATCGAATTGGGTTTTTTTATTTTGAAAAAATCGAAAAATCTATCCCAACCGGGTTTAGAGAAAACTGGACAATTTTTTTTTATTCAATTGATTTCGATCATTTTACCCCATTTTTCGACTGCCTCTACTCACCCCAAATGATGAAGAACTATGAGGGGGAGTGAACCCACGGAAAGAGAAAGACAAGAGGCGAAAATGAGTTTTTTTTTTTTTTGTGTGGTTCATATCAAGCCCCAAAAAAATATATTATTACTTTTATTTTTATTTTTATTTTTATTTTTATTATGATGTTATTATTGTTATTTAAAAAAAAAAAAAAAGCTTCTCAGGGAAGTTTTTTCCACATTATTTTAAATTTATTTTATATTTCCAAACCAACTTCTCCACTAAAACTTTCAAAATTCATTAACCATAGATTAAATTGGGTCTTACACCGCATTAGTTGCTCGGCTACGGACCTGCTTGTGGCGGCTAAGTAAAACTATTACATGTGGGTTTGAGAGTGAGGAGAGGGTTGACGGACGGCGATGGTGGTGGCAATGTGGGGGACAACGTCGGACAAACGGAGGAGGCGTGGTGGTCCTGCGTGGCAGGTGACGGAGGAGCTGCTGTCTTGGACATGTGGCTGCACGAGACAAAAGTGTGTGAGGCGTTCTCCGAATGAATCTTGAGAGCAAAACCCAACTTTATTTATTTTCTTTTCTTTTTTTAGCTCATGCAAATAAAATCTTCCAAATTTTAAACCTTCCCCTCTTCAATCTAAAATTTTTCGAATCTCACAAATTTTTTGGCCAAATAAAATATCAATTATCTTCTCAAGGAATTATCTCAATTCTAACTCTAAATTCCTTGTTTTTTATATCTACTTTTTATCTATATTTTTAACCAAAATCGATTGACCGGCTCTTCACATAATTTTTTGACCAAAAATAGTATTGAGACGTGGATAAATAGCGCTAGTACAGTATTTGTATCTCATTCGAAAGTCCAAATCTAGTTCCCAAGTTCCAAACACTCAAGAGCCACAGTGCCACACCAGGACCATCCAACTCTTATCTTTCAAAAAGTTTATATTTCTCCAACAAAAGAACTTAAACAACAACACATATAGCAAAAAAAGATAGAAACATAAAATTCTCTCCACTTATTCATTACATGATTATGCAGCTTTTCTAAGCCATTAATGGTGGAGCACTCACAATATCATTTTACATAAAACATATAACAAAGTCTTTCTACCCTCAAATCTTCTTCTCTTCAACTTCGTAATGGTAATTGTAGCAATTAATGCCAGTGTATAACCCATCGTCACGTCGTTCAATCTTCACAGTTCCACCGTTGTAAACATCTCGTTGCGTGTATGAACTGGGACGTCTCAAGTACCCTAGGTTGCTATCAAACTCACTTTCATCCAAGTATTCGGCGGCATGGAGGCCTCATATGTCGACTTTTTTGTCGTTGTCGTTGTCAAAGTTTCGCCCCGCGAATGCAACCCCATAATTTGGCCAACAACACTAACGATTGTAGATGTAATCAATGGAATTCCAACACTAAATTCTAATCCAAAACAAAGTTTCATCTTGTTGGAACTGATCACCCTCCGACGGTGAAACACAACTGTAGCGAACAGTCAGGAACCAGTAGTCATCAAAAATGTGAACTTGCAAAACAAAAACTCCTTACGTGCTGAGTCACGGATCTCGTTCTCTTTAACACATTTCGTGATTCTACCCAGGTGTGCAAGCAGGTCAACGGTCTGAAAAGAGGGTTGAGAGAGGAGAATCACTACAAGAAATAATTGATACAATAGCTAACGAAAAAGGCTATAAAAGACCTTTCATAGCCATAGCCTTTTTCGAAGATCTTAACAGTCCATGTTATTAAAAGTCTGGGACTTTTTATAACTTTTTTGTAGAGTTATAATGGATGCTATAATAGAGTATGGAAATATAACATGTATACATGGCTATGAAACATTCAATAGCATTAGTCATTAAAGCTATATTTAACATATAATACCTTACTCTCAATGCTTTCTTTATTATATAATAGCCTTTTCTTAATGCTTTATTTGACATATGATAACCTTTTTTTAAGGCTGTTATATCATACATATAGCTTTAATCTTATGTTATAACAAACAACATTGAAATTATGTCCATTTACATTATAAACACTCGTTTTAAATTAAATAGACAAATAAAATAATTCACAATGTATGCATTAAATACAATGACTTCCTTTCATTATTGAAATTTAGTAATCAATTTACATTAGAAACTAAAAATATTAACCAATAATACAAAAGATACATCAAATGTAATTTTCAACAATACAAGGTTCACAAAATACAAAATTCATCAAGTTTTGAGGATTATAGCATCATGGAATTGAGCTTCCATCTTTGATCTTCATCTACCTACATAAAAAGTGAATTAGCATCAAGATTGGTCCCCAAAACTACATTTAAATGTCAAAACTATATAAAAAGTACATAATTGTCATTTTGACTCTCAAAACAACCTAAAAATCTGTGGTTCATTAATAATCGACAAAGTTACGTAAACACAATTATTAAACCTTTAATTACTTCTAAATTCATGAGTCTGTCATTCATTTTAGCTTTTCTCAATGTAACAAATATATATAAGCATTGGTCAGGAAGGATAAGTTGACATTAAACTTCATACATCATTGAAATAATAAATGCCACTAATTAGGCAATAATAATACAAGCAATGATCATGAACTCTAAACATATGAAAATAGTAGTAAAATAAAAACAAAGGCACAATGAGTAAAAATGTTAAAAACAAATTCAGAACAATATGTAAAATATGGAGATGTTTTGCAATTCTAGGATTAAAATCAACAATAGAGTAAAGTGTAACTTGTTTACCCATTAAGAAAAAAGAAAAAAATAGGCATGACAAACATGCTAAAATAATATTTTCCTACATGTAGTTCATTGACAAAAAGATTCCAATCTTGTCTATATGCACGACCCTTCATGGTACAAACAGATCAATAAACAATTGAAGGCGAGAAGAGAAATAGTGTAGAAAAAGAGAGAAGAAAAGGAAATTGTTATCAAAAGAATAAGAACGCGATAATTAAAAATGTTCTAAAAGATGTTCTAAACTGAAATTTGAGCATTTGTATGTTATCACTCACTTTAAAAGTCTCTATGTTCGAATCAGGCGAGCATTGAGTGGGTTTTGTTTTGCGGCAGATCTGGATAAGTATCGAGTTCTTCATAGTGTGGGAGTTTTGGACCAAATTGAGGATCAGATCAAGACTTGGATCGAGTTTGATCGAGGATCGAGTTCTGGACCAGATCGAGTTCGTCACAATGGGGCTCGAGAATCGAGTTTTGGATCAGATCGAGTTCTTTACAACAGGGATCGAGGATCGAGTTTTCGACCAGATCCAGGATCGAGTTCTAGCATAAAATTTTATGGTATGCAGAGCTCATTCTCTCCATCATTGTAGTTCACTTTATGGCCCATGCCACCCTTGAGCTTGAACCACGATAAAAAGTTAGACATTCTGCTACAACCCTCAAAACATTCTATCACAAGAACATAGAACTCTTATTATGTTTAACATCATTAAAAGAAAGAAATGAACTAGGAGAAGTGGAAGAAATTTTCCTTTGAAACTAATTGAAAATTAAGTTTTAACACAATTTGAAAAGTTCTAAAGATGTCCAGCTGAAACAGCCACCACGTTTATGAATCTAGAGGTATAGTTCCATGAATAATATACAAAAATCAAACAAAGAAAAGAGCATTTAAGACACAAATATCTGATTTATATAAAAAAAAAAACCCTAATCAATCATATTGTTAAAGAAGAGTCACCAACCTTTTCCTTTAGTGAGATTTGAATCGAGGTTTCTTGAAAATCAAGGCGATGACGAGGGTGTCGTCATCGCTTTGCACTTCTTATGCGATTTCGCCAGGAAATTTGGAAGCAACGGAGCTTGGCCGAGTTTCTAACAAGGGAAGTTTGGGTTTTTAGAGGAAGAAGGGTTTGGTTTTTGTGTGAAGAGATAAGGAAAGGAAAGGGAAGATGAGAAAGGAAAAATAAACTCTTGTACGTACTGATTCAGCTTTGTGCGCGTTGCTTCCAAAATTTTGAACCCTCCCAAATTCCATTTTTAACAATTGAGCGCCATTTTTTGTGTGTGAAATTTCATAGCCTATTTTCTGAAAGGCTATCTACCAAAGCTATGATAACTTCTATTTCTTGTAGTGAATTGAGAGTATTCTGAAATGAATGAAATGGTTTGAGAGGTTGAAGGCTTGCGCTGTTTATAGGTGCAGAGAGCCAACAGGAAAAGCCACAAACAACACTAAACGTGCAGAGAAGCAAATTACATGGAGCCACTAAACGTGCATGCTAAAGACTTGACTGCACTCATCGCAACACATGGAGCGTTGAAAAAATAATAATAAAATAAAATAAAAATAATTGATAATAATAATCACACACATGCACCTCGCTACGTCTCGTCTGACTGAACGGACAATGGTGGCGTATGCAGGCTTTCCACCATACCTATATGGTCTATCTTCTCACTCCCTCTAAAATATGGGTACCTTTTGAGACTCAAACCCAAGGTCCAAAATGGGAGTATATGAAGAAGACTTCACTTCCCAACTTAACCGATGTGGGATTCTCAAAAGCCATTTTTATTTTTATAATCCAATTTTCACCAACAATCCCCCACTTGAAAATTTAAATACATAAAAAAACATATTTTTCATCGAGTGGTTTCAGTATATACAACACTGTGCATAAGAAAAGATGTTTTACGACTTGAATGTTTACGTAGTGTAAATGATTCAAAATATACTAGAGTAACCCTTGGTTTTGAACTGTATCTCTAACAATATCTCACACAAATTATCATTAGGGTGTAGTTCGAATGTCCATGCTTTAAGTCCTAGCACGTCCAGTTTAGTGAACACTTTAGAGATTTTACCTAAAAACTCCATTGGAAGTGGCCCCCACTTCCATATTCACATAGGTGATTCTATCAAAAGTACTCTTATAGCTAGGTACCCCACTTGACATCAAATATAGATCTCATTAAGAACTAAGTTAAACTTTTCTTACACTTCATGATATCATGCTCAAACTCTAGGTCATAAGAAAGGACTCTGTGTTAGTTTTAGCATGATTCACTTTGTGTCACTTATGTTCTGTTATTACCCATTGAACCTGTTTCTTGGGATCTCTAGTCTACAGGTTGGGTTTTCCTCACAGTGATTCATCTCTCTGTAGGCAAGAGTTCCATTCTTTCTGAGGCTTTGAAAACCTTCTCTCTAGCTAGTCCTTTCATCTGCCATGTTTTCATCAGTTCGTATATGATACACTCTAACAACATCAGTAGCGAGAAACTCTCTAATGGTACTGTGCCTACGACGTATTTGTCGTCTCTTTTCGTTGAAATGATAGTTATAAACTTTTGCGATTGCTATAGTACTATCGCAATGGATCAATATGATTGGTACCAGTTTTCCCATAGAGGAGTCTCTGATAGCAAACTTTTAAGCCAATCTACTTCTTTACTAGTCATTACTAGTGCTATTATTTTTTACTTCATCGTAGATTGGGCTAAAATAGTATGTTTCTCGGACTTTCAAGAGATAGCTCTGCCTGTTATATTGAAAATATAGTCACTTGTAGCATTTGAATCATCCGATAGGGAGTTCTAGTCAGCATTGTTGAATCCTTCCACGATAGAGGGAAACTTCTGATAATGTAATCATAGGTTCAGGGTTTTCTTCAAGTACCTCATAACCCTTTCTATAGCATTCCAATGCTCTGTACTAGGTCTACTTGTAAACCTACAAAGTAGTCCTACAACATAAGCTATATCAGGTCTAATGCAATCAACAGCATATCTAAGACTGCCTATGATGCTCGCATACTCAGATTGATTAACACTATCACCAGTATTCTTGAACAATTTAACACTAAGGTCATAAGAAGTACATGCTGGTTTACATTCAAAGTAATTATATTTATTTAGAATCTTTTTTACATAGTGAGATTGATCAAAAGAAATTCATTTACTCGTTTGGGAAGACGGTCCTTACATCCATCTAATATACTAAGAGATTATAAAGGGCAACGAGATAGAACAAAACACGGATTGTGGTAATTCTAGTGACAAGGGAGAATGTATCAAAGAAGTCTATGTTTTCTCTTTGTCTAAAGCCCTTTGCCACTAACCTTGCTTTAAACTTGTCAACTATTTCACCAAGTCTAAGTTTCTTCTTTAAGATCCATTTGCACCGTATTGCCTTGCAACCTGGAGGTAGGTGTACTAACTTCCAAATCCTATTTGACTCAAGAGAGTCCATTTCTTCATTTATGGCTTCTTGCCAAAAGTTGGCATCTACAGAGGACAAGACAACTTTTAGGTCTTTAGGATCTTCTTCAACATTCAGGTTTGGAAGTCATCCCCAAAATCCTTGGCGGTTCTAGTTCTTTTGCTTCTTCTAGGTTCTGGGTCGACTTCTTCTATAGAGGTACGATTTCTAACTAGGGTTAGACTACTGGATCCCGAGCCCTCACTATTTCTCAATTTAAAAGGAAATATATCCCCAAAGAAGTCGGCATCATTTGACTCAATGATCACTTGGTTTACTAGATCATAGATCCTATAGGCTTTACTATTTATGGCATAACCTATAAAGACACATTCATAGGCTCTACTGGCTAACTTTCTTCTTTTAAGGCTTGGAATTCTTACAAAGGCTAAACAACCTCATGTTCTAAAATATGATAGGTTTGGTTTCTTGTTCTTAACGACTTCGTAAGGTGAAGTTGTGTTTTTATACTTTGGTATTATATTGAGGACATAACACACGATAAGGATGATTTCACCCCACCAATAAGACGCGGCTCCTAAACTAAGTAAAATAGCAACTACTAGTTCAGTTCTATTTTTCCTTTTGGCTTTTTCGTTCATTTCAGGAGAGTAAGGTGCAATCTTTTCATATATTATTCCGTAAGAGTTCAAGAACTCAATAAAGTTGTCTAAGTTGTACTCAACTCCCCGATGACTACGAAGTCATATAACCTTTCTATTAAATTGATTTTCTACTTCAGTAAAAAAACAATTTGAAGACATGAAAAGCATCACTTTTGTTTTTCAGTAAAGAAAGTAAAATTAGAGCAATCATCAATAAAAGTAATAAAATATTTTTTACTGTTCCTAGTCAAGATGTTATTAAATTCACATAAATCAGAATGAATTAAATCTATAGGCCCAGAAATCCTAAGTACAGATTTATGTGGAGTTTTAGTAATTTTAGCCTGACTACAATAATCAGATGTATCAAATTCATTCATGGATAACTTAGGTATCATTTCCAGCCTAATCATGTTACTAATTAATTTCTTATTAATATGACAAAGTCTAGCATGCCAAACATTCATAGATAACAGTATACATAGAAGATTTAATTTTATTAATGTCTAAATTTAATCTGAACATTCCCCCAATTGCATATCCCTTCCCTACAAATACATTATTTTTGGTAAGGGATATAAATCTGCCCTATGGTTTGAAGAAACCCGACCTTATTGAGGAGATAGACCAAGACGAAATTCTTTCTTATCTTCGGTGTGTGCAGAACATCCTTCAATGTGAGGATCTTCCCGGAGGTAAACTTCAGCTCTACCTCACTGGTTGCAGTAACTTTTGTAGAGTGGTGATCCCCTAATGAAATATTCTTATCCTTAATTTCAATATAAGTTTTTAAATAGAGTAAGGTCGTGACAGACATGACACATGGTGCCAGTGTCTATCTACCACCCCTCTGAACCATTGATCACATTTACTTCTATGATTATGGAAACTAACGGTTCCTCTATCAGGTTCGTCTGACTAGCAGGACGACGCCTATTCCTACAGTTCCAAGCCATGTGTCTAGATTTATTACAGTTAAAGAAAATAAATTGTACCATTTCTCTCGGGGGGAGGGGGTTCTGCTTCTTCTGTTGGTTCTGGTTTCTGAAATCACGGTTCCGACCTTTTCTTTTTATTCTCTTGGACTTTTCGTAAGAGTTTATCATGGCAGAGGCGGATCTCCTAGGTACGATGTTCACTCCTCCTTCTGGTCCTACTTCCAGGCTTCCTCCTCAATCATTAGCCGGGTGATAAGACTCTCTAAGAAAAACTCCTTGGTTTTATGCCTCAAGGTATTCTTGAAATATTTCCACAAAAGAGGCAGTTTGTCAATAATAACAGAAACTTTGAATTGTTTGTCTAGAGGCATACCTTTAGTTATTATTTCATGGGTTATCTTCTGCAGTTCATGTGACTCAGCCTCCACAGATTTTCCATCTTGGTGTCGTATTTCTTTTACGACTGACAACATATTTTTTCGACCCGGTCTCCTTGGTGTCGTATTTCTTTTGCAGGGCGTCCCAGACTTTCTTTTCTGTCTTCATCGTCCTGTAGTAGTCATAAACATCATCAATCAACAATTTAATATAAAAGTTTTACATAAAAAATCTTTCTCTTCCCAATCAGCAACTTCTTTTATTTGTTGTTTAGTTGGATCTTTTATTGGAATGATTGGCTTATCCGTGGTACAACTATCGACAACTTTCTTAACAATAAGGAAGAACAACATCTTCTGCTTCCACCATTTGAAGTTCGCTTCTTCGAACTGGAATAGATGGTTGAGGTCGGATGTCATAATGTCATTGTTTCTCGTGAGGGCCATTATAAAATTGGTAGATCAAAACGTCTTAAAAATATTGGAATCGACCACCCTTCGACAATGAAACTTGACAGCAGCAAACAGTCGAAACTAATGGTTGTAAAAAATGTGAACCTACAAAATAAAAACTCGTTACGGGTCTGAGTCATGGATCTCGCTCCCTTTAAGATGTTTCGTGGTTTGCCTAGATGTGCAAGCAGGTCAATAGTATTGACATATTTTCCATGTTGTCCCCTAGATAAAATAGCCCAAAAAAGATCTCGATAGGAACTGCACCGTCACCGATCGAAAAACTCACACCATTCAGATTGATTTTCTTGAAAAAATGATCGGAAGAATATAAACCTGAAACGAGGGTTAAGAGAGAAGAGTAGGGAGTATTTTGAAATGAATGAGATGGTTTGAAAGGCTGAAGGCTTGTGCCTTTTATAGGTGTAAAGAACCAACAGGAAAAGCCGCAAATAACATTTGAGCCACTGAACGTGCGCGCTGAAGACTTGACTGCGCTCATCGCGACACATGGAGCATTGAAAAAATAATAATAAATTAAAATAAAATAGAAATAGTTTTTCAAAAAATAATCACACACACGCTTCGCCACATCCAACCGAATGGCAGCATGCGTGTGGGATTTCTAGTGTACCCACATTGGTCGATCTCCTCACTCCCTCTAGAATATGAGTACCCTTGGGGCCAAAACCGAAGGTCCAAAATGAGAGTATATGAAAGAGACTTCACTCCCTAACTTAAACGATATGGGATTCTCAAAATTCATTTTTCTTTTTAAAACCCAATTTTCACCAACACATCTCAACTGTAGAGTTCCAAGTATTAGACACTTCATCTACATAAGATAGGTTCAAGCCATGAGTAATAGTTCCACTTGTTTTATTTCAAGTCTCTTGAGTGGCTGCTAGTTGAATTGTCTCCCCATATATTCTAGAATTTGTAGGCCTAAACCTAACATTATGTATTTTCCTTGATACAACATACTCTCTGAAATCTCAATTTCACAATTGTCAGTAATGGTATGTTGTTTAGCAGCAAGACAATTTTCTTTCCCTTCAGTACTAATTTTGTCACAAAATAATTGATCCCCACCCAACTTCATAAGGGCTACCACATTATCACTAATGTAACGACCCGACCCCCTAGGACTTAAGTTAGGTCGTTACTAAATACATGCATGCATGGAACTCAAAACGAAATTCGGTTATGACGAATAAATGCTAATTAAATAAGGTAAGTTCAAAAGAATTTCATTAAATTCAAATACTAAAATAATAGTAGGGTACCCATAAATCATAAGGATAATAAATAAGTCTAAAAAGCAATTCTAAAAAGTAAGTTTTAAACATCAAAACTAAAAGTTAAGAGAAACATGAAAAGAACTCTAAATCTCATGATGCGGAAGCGTAAAAACTAGTCCCAGTGGCTCGCTCACGAATTCCGTTTGTCCATCGCCAGTACATCTCTACCCTTACCTGAAATAACAACATGAGAAAGAATGAGTATAAAATACTCAGTAAGTAATCCCACTACTGGGGTCAAGCTAGGCATCTATGTCCTCTAGATACCCACCTCTGGTGAAATATATACAATGCTCTAGTCCTCATGGGACACATATACACATGAAACAAGAAGGAGACTGGGACCTATCCTAGTATAGTTAAGTATGCCCATTACCTATGATGAATCACGAAGAAGACACAAACTGGTGAATCCCAAAGGAAACACAAACTAGTGAATCCCAAAGGAAATATAAATTGGTGAATCCCGAAGGAGACACAAACTGATGAATCCCGAAGGATACACAAAATCTAATGGGCATCTAACTAATCAGTAAGGACATTTGCACAGTCTCAACATCATAATCATCACTGTACGAATCTATGACATACATATAAATCTCAACATCATGGCTCTACAACATACACATATACCTCAACATCATGGTTCTAGAACATACATGTATACCTCAACATCATCAGATCAAATACAACCATAGAAGCACATACCATCTCATACTAGCATTTAAGTGTCTATGTGCATAAATAAATAATTCGGATCTTGTAACAGAACATACTTTGATCATGTTATACCATCAATCTATCATGTTGTCATTCTGCCATAACATTCATTTATCAAGCTAACATACATCTAATGCCTGGTCCATGGGCAGTTCCAGTAGTAAGATTACTTACCTCAATTTACACCTAAGTGGCAATCAATTTAATCTTTCTCCCTGCTTAGATAAATCTTGAATCAAGCCCAAAGTATAGCTGGTTCCAAAACTGCCTTTGATCTCTCAAACAAATGCCTCAATTTAGGAAATTCAATAATAGTGGTTAGAACCTAAAAACCCAACAACTATATTTTAATTTAATCCTTCGAAGGCTTAATATACTTACCAAACCGTTGCTTAGTCCAAAATTCGTTTCGAACTTAAGTTCGTTTGCGAACCTAACTTAATCCTTCGCAATGCCTGACAACACATTTCTACCTTAAAATTCCACCAATGCTCGAATCTATGGCCCAAACATAATGGGTATTAATAAATGGAAGCCAAAACTTGATGGATAATAAAAATCTTCAAGAAAACCCATAAAAAGTAACACAACCCTACCTAAGGTCCAAAATTCTAGCGACTAGCTACGAGTTCCGGTTGCTGTGATGGGCTGAAGAAGAGATCGTCGGCCAGGCGTGACAAGCCAAGCGAGGATAGCTGGAGCGGCGATGTGCTTCGACGGAGACTGACGGCGTTGTGCGGTGAGGCGAGGATCGCGCTGCTGAGGCTGGAGCAGATCTAGGCAGCGGCTTCGGTGGTCGGTCGGCGAGCGTGAACGGACAACCAAGTCGGCGGCTGGATCTTGCGAGGAGAGACAAGCGGTGAAGGTTTCTTCACAGCGCGACTAGGTAGACGAAACAATGAGGACGTGAGTGACTGGGTGTCACGGTTGTGTGAACGCGAGTGGCTGGGATTCTGCAGAGGCGCGGTGCACGGCGGATGCTCAGCGTCCGATCTGAAAATAAATTGGGGGGGGGGGGGGGGAGGGGTACCGGCCAATGCGTGAGGAAGAAAGGGAAAGAGGGTTTTTTAAAACAATAATAAAAAAAAAACTAAAAAAAGAAATAAGTATAATTATATTTAATTCCTTTCCTTATTCCACTTTATACTATTAAATTCCTTTTCTTTTCAAAAGAAAATTAATTCCGGCCATTAATTTCCAAATTGAATAATTTCACACCAATAGTTAAATTCCCGCATTCACATTTGAAGTCCAAAATTCCAAAAATACCCTCCAACTAATAACAATTACTGAAATTCCAAATAATAAAGTTACTGAAATTTCATTATTACTAAAAAAATGTGCGGGGTGTTACATTCTTCCCTCCTCAAAGAACTTTCGTCCTCGAAAGTTCATTCTTGAAAAAGCCTCAGGTACTGGGCCTTCATCTCATCCTCTCGCTCCCAGGTAGCCTTCTTGAACTGGTGATTCTGCCACAGGACTTTCACAAAAGCAATTTCCCGACGGCGCAATGTTTTTACCTCTCTTGCGAGGATCTCTATAGGCTTCTCCTTGTAACTCAAGTTGTCATTCAATTATAAGGGCTCGTAGTCAACTACATGGGACAGGTTTGTTACATACTTCCTTAGCATCGAAACATGGAAGACATTATGAACTGAAGACAGTGTTGGGGGCAATGCCAATCGGTAAGCTACGGGGCCAACTCGCTTCAAGACCTTGAAAGGTCCAATGAATCTCATACTCAACTTCCCCTTCTTGCCAAACCTCAGAATACCTTTCATGGGTGCCACTTTTAAGAACACTTTCACACCAGTCTCAAATTCCAGGTCCTTATGTCTTACATCGGCATAACTCTTCTGTCTCTCTGAGCTATTTGCATACGAGCCCTGATCTTCTGTATTGCCTCATTTGTTGTCTGCACCAATTCAAGTCCTAACAATTTCCTCTCTCCTACCTCATCCCAACACACAGGGGACCTACAACTCTTCCCATATAGGGCCTCAAAAGGTGACATCCCAATAGTGGACTAGTAGCTGTTATTATAAGCAAACTCCATTAAATGCAAATGAGCATCCTCGCTTCCTGAAAACTCTATGGAATAGGCACACAACATGTCTTCCAATATCTGATTCAACCTCTCTGTCTGCCCATCAGTTTGAGGGTGGAAAGCTGTACTGAAGTCTAACCGGGTCCTCAATGCTGCCTGAAGACTTTTCCAGAAGTTAGACTTGAAACGAGGATCTCTGTCTGACACAATAGACATGAGCACTCTATGCAATCTCACCACCTCTTTCATGTATATCTGAGCCCACTTATTCACTGAAAAGGTGGACTTCCCAGGTATGAAATGTGCTAACTTTGTAAGTCTGTCTACCACAACCCATATCACAGTGAACCCTTTGACTATCCGACGCAACCCCACGATGAAGTCCATAGACACATGCTCCCACTTCCATTCTGGTACACTCAATGGCTGTAACAAGCCTACTGGTTTTTGCCTTGGGGCTTTCACCTGCTAGCATACCAAGCACTTACTAACGAACTCTGCAACCTCTCTTTTCATATCATTCCACCAATAGTAACGTTTCAGGTCCTGATACATCTTGGTGCTGCCGGGGTGAATCGAAAATAAGGAACTATGAGCCTCTAACAACAATTCATCTTTAATATGACTAACTGCTGGCACGCACAAATGCCCCTAATAAAGGAGGCCACCTTCTGCTGAAACTGAGAATTCGCCATCTTGGCCTGACTCCACCCTACGAGCTCTCTCTTCCAAATAAAGGTCGTCTCGTTGCGCATCAATAATCTTCTGCCTTAGACTCGGTCGCACCGAAAATTATGCTAACTGTGTCGTGACCTTTCCCACAGCCACTACAATCTTTGCCTTCTCTAGTTCCCTGCACAAGTGAGTCTGTCTGGTAATGAAGGCTGCTGAATAAGCCACCTTTCTGCTCAGAGCATCTACCACTACATTTGCTTTTCCCGGGTGGTACAAAATTTCAAAGTCATAATCCTTCACCAACTCCAACCACCTTCTTTGCCTCATGTTTAACTCTTTCTGAGTGAAAAAGTACTTTAAACTCTTGTGGTTGGTGAAGATCTGTATCTTCTCTCCATATAAGTAATGCCTCCAGATCATGAGAGCAAAAACCACTATTGCTAACTCCAAGTCGTGCATGGGATAATTCTGTTCATACTTCTTTAGCTGACGTGAAGCGTAAGCAACTACTCTGCCCTGCTACATTAATACGCATCCCAACCCCTTCTTGGACGCATCACTGTAAATGACAAAACCACCTGATCCATCCGGTACTGTAAGAAATGGGGCTGAAACCAACCTCTACTTGAGGTCCTAAAAACTGTTTTCACAAGCCTTATTCCAAACAAATGTTGCTCCCTTCCGGGTCAACTGAGTCAATTGGGTGGCTATGCGAGAAAAGTCCTTTACAAATCGTCCATAGTAGCCTGCTAACCCCAAGAAACTGCGTACCTCACTAACTATGGTTAGACGAGCCCAACTCGTAACTGCCTCAACCTTTGTAGGATCAACAGAGACACCTTCTTTCGATACTACATGCCCTAGAAAGGACACCTGCCTCAACCAAAATTCACATTTAGAAAACTTAGCATACAACTTATTGGCCCTCAACATCTCCAAAAATTTTCGCAAATGCTCCTCATGCTCGGCCTCTGTCTTGGAATAAACCAAGATGTCATCAATAAAAATAATCACAAAGGTGTCGAGGAATTCCTTGAACACCCTATTCATCAAATCCATGAACACTACTGGTGCATTCGTTAGACCGAACGACATCACTATGAACTCATAATGTCCATACCTCGAATGAAAAGTTGTCTTGGGTATGTCATTTTCCTTTATTCTCATCTGATGGTATCCTGATCGGAGATCAATCTTAGAGAATACCGTACCTCCCTGCAACTGGTCAAACAAATCATCAATCCTGGAAAAGAGATACTTGTTCTTGACGGTCACCTTGTTTAGCTCTCTGTAATCAATGCACAGATGTAACGATCCATCCTTCTATTTCACAAACAAAACAGGTGTACCCCATGGTGACACGCTAAGGCATATGAAACCCTTGTCCAACAACTCCTGCAATTGAACCTTCAGTTCCTTCAACTCTACCGGGGCTATCCTGTATAGAGCCTTCGAAATAGGTGTTGTGCCTGGCTCTAACTCAATAGCAAAATCTATCTCCCGCTGCGGGGGCAGTCCGGAAAGATCCTCTGGAAAAATGTCTGGAAAATCTCTTACTACTGGCTTTGAAGTCAAGGTGACTTCAGTCTTTTTAATGTCCACCGCACTGGCCAAAAAGCACCAAGCTCCTTGGTCGAATAGTCTACTGGCCTTCAATGCTGAAATTACTTTGGGAAGGACTACAGTTCCAACCCATTTAAACTTAAAACTGGCTTCGGTAGGAGGGTTAAAGATGACCTCTTTACGGGAGCAATCTATGCTAGCATGATTAGCAGCTAAACAATCCATGCCTAATATCACATCAAAATCGCGCATATCTAAAATTATCAAAGTTACATCTAATGCGCGATTGGCTACCTCTACCTGACATGCTTTTATCTTTTTTGTAACTAACATGATTTTTCCTGATGGAGTAGAAATGGACAATGCAAATGGTAAAGGTTCTAAGTCTAACATGGCATGCCTCACAAATACAGCAAATATAAATGCGAAGAGCCAAGGTCAAATAAAACTAAAGCATCACTGCCCCAAAAGGGGAAGTGTATCTGTCACCACTATGCCTGACTTCTCGGCCTCACGCCGAGTGGTAGAAAACACCCTACCCTGCTTGCTGACGACTCGGGCCTCCCTGAAACAAACTTATGGGCTGGCCCCTGTGTTCAGACGTGTTCCTCCTCGAGCATCTATCTGACGTATGCCCCTTCTGGCCACATCGAAAACAGATCCCAGAACCAGCTAGACAACATCCCCAGTGTCGCTTACCACAAGTGGTACATATCGGCCTATCCTCCCTACCATTCACAACCTGGGAACCCTACTGTCCCACTGACGTGGAGTATTCACTCTGTTCTGGCTCCTCTGCTGATGCTCAGGAGCCCTGTGTTCAACCTTCCTTTTCTGACCTGCGGAGGTCCTAATCCCAAGCGACCTCCTTATTCCTCTCCCACTTGGGAGTCAGCATCAATCCTTACAGTGGCCTGTAGTGCCGCAGCATACGTCTTGAGATCCAAGGCATGCATCATCCCTCGCAGTCCGCTCCTCAGGCCCTGGATGAATCTCTCTGTCCTTGCTGCCTCGGTGGCTACTAGTTCAGGAGCAAAGTGAGACAGCTTATCGAATTCTTGCTCGTATTCCTCCATCGACATAACTTTCTTCCTCAAGTTCAAGAATTTTGCCTATTTGTTGTATCGGGTGTTGGCCGAAAAGTACTTCTCATAAAAGCACTCCTTGAACTGCTCCTAAGTTGCAAGTTTACCACTAGTATCAATCATCTTTTCTGCTGAACGCCACCAGATTTTCTCGTTACCAGTCAACATGAAGATTGCGCATTGAAGTTTGTGATCTTCTGGGCACCTCATAAAACAGGATAGTGTCTCAATAGATGGCAACCACATTTCTTCTTTGGTGGGGTCACTCAACGATCCATCAAAGGGACGAGGGTCATACTTTCGGAAATCCCTCAGATGTTTAGCCTCAAGAGACAGGCCCTACATGTCTCTATCCTATGGTTGGGTTTGTTGTAATGGCTCAGGTGGCATCGGTTCCTCCTAAGCCTGAGTCTGGGCAGCCTGTCCTGCCATTATGCTACGAATCAACTCCTGTAGCTTTCCCATTAGAGAGGATACAACAGCTTCACTAATTCTAGCTTCCATTGCTTTTTCATCAATTTGGGTCATAGGTGGATTTTGAGCTGTCGGAACAGTCTGGCTACTCTCAGCTTTCTCTGCTTGCATTTCTTCTCTAACTGTCTTTCTTGTTCTAGGTTTAGGTGTCATGTTCTATCATAAATTCATACGTTAACTAGCTATTTCTGGGTCTTTCTCAGACATCATGCTTTTAAAACACTACATCACTGTTCTCATACATGCATTGAAACTTTCATTAGTAGAACGTACCTGGCGATGATGAGGGATCCGTTACTGGGCCACAGGGACTATCTAGATTTACGTAGTAAGTCAGTCTACAGAACCCAAAACATGTGTTCTAATACAAACTATAACGACCCGACCCCCTAGGACTTAAGTTAGGCCGTTACTAAATACATGCCTGCATGGAACTCAAAATGACACTCGGTTATGGCGAAATAAATGCTAATTAAATAAGGTAAGTTCAAAATACTTTCATTAAATTCAAATACTAAAATAATAGTAGGGTACACATAAATCATAAAAGATAATAAATAAGTCTGAAAAGCGATGCTTAAAAGTAAGTTTTAAACATCAAAACTAAAAGTTAAGAGAAACATGAAAAGAACTCTAAATCTCATGATGTGGAAGCGTAAAAACTAGTCCTAGTGGCTCGCTCAAGAATTCCGCGTGTCCATCACTGATGCATCTCTACCCTTACCTGAAATAACAACATGAGAAAGAATGAGTATAAAATACTCAGTAAGAAACTCCACTACTAGGATCAGGCTAGGCATCTATGTCCTCTAGATACCCACCTCTGGTGAAACATATACACTGCTCTAGTCCTCATGGGTCACATATACATATGAAATAAGAAGGAGACTGAGTCCTATTCTACTATAGTTAAGTATGCCCACTACCTATGGTGAATCACGAAGAAGACACAAACTGGTGAATCCCGAAGGAAACACAAACTGGTGAATCCCGAAGAAAACACAAACTAGTGAATCCCGAAAGAAACACAAACTGGTGAATCCCGAAGGAAACACAAAATCTAATGGGTATCTAACTAATCAGTAAGGACATTTGCACAATCTCAACATCATAATCATCAGTGTATGAATCTATGACATACATATAAACCTCAACATCATGGCTCTACAACATACACATATACCAACATCATGGTCTACAACATACATGTATACCTCAACATCATCAGATCAAATACAACCATGGAAGCACATACCATCTCATACTAGCATTCAAGTGTCTATATGCATAAATAAATAATTGGATCTCGTAACAGAACATACATTGATCATGCTATACTATCAATCTATCACGTTGTCATTCTGCCATAACATTCATTTATTAAGCTAACATACATCTAATGTCTGGACTGTAGGCAGTTCCAGTAGTAAGATTACTTACCTCAAATTACGCCTAAGTGGCAAGCAATTTAATCTTTCTTCTCGCTTAGATGAATCTTGAATCATGCCCAAAGTATAGCTTGTTCCAAAACTGCATTCGATCTCTCAAACAAATGCCTCAATCTAGGCAATTCAATAATAGTGGTTAGAACCTAAAAACCCAACAATTATATTTTAATTTAATCCTTCGAATGCTTAATATACTTACCAAGACGTTGCTTGGTCCAAAATTAGTTTCGAACTTAAGTTCGCTTGCGAACCCAACTTAATCCTTTGCAATGCCTGACAACATATTTCTACCTTAAAATTCCACTAGTATTAGAATCTATGGCCCAAACACAATGGGAATTAATAAATGGAAGCCAAAACTTGATGGATAATAAAAATCTTCAAGAAAACCCATAAAAAGTAACACGACCCTACCTAAGGTCCAAAATTCTGGCGACTGGCCAGGGGTTCCGGTTGCTTTGATGGGTTGAAGAAGAGATCATCGACCGGGCGTGACAAGCCAAGCGAGGACAGCTGGAGCGGCGGAGTGCTTCGACGAAGACGACGGAGACTGACGACGCTGCACGGTGCAGTGGGGATCGTGCAGCTGAGGCTAGAGCAGATCTGGGCAGCGACTTCGGTGGTCGGTCGACGAGCGCAAATGGACAATCAAGTCGGCGACTAGATCTTGCGAGGATAGACAAGTAGTGAAGGTTTCTTGCGCGGCGCGACTAGGTAGACGAAACAACGAGGACTTGAGTGACTGGGTGTCACGGCTGTGCGGATGCGAGCGGCTGGGATTCTGTAGAGGCGTGGTGCGCGGCGGATGCTCAACGTCTAACTGGGCGGCGGCTAGGATCTCGGCTGGAGGAAGAAGAAATTGAGGGGTGGGGGGGGGATGCCGATGGATGCATGGGGAAGAAAGAGAAAGAGGTTTTTTGAAATAATAATAAAAAAAAACTAAAAAGGAAATAAGTATAATTATATTTAATTCCTTTCTTTATTCCACCTTATACTATTAAATTCTTTTCCTTTTCAAAAGAAAATTAATTTCTGCCATTAATTTTCAAATTGAATAATTTCAGCCAACAATTAAATTCTCGCATTTACACTTGAATTCCAAAATTCCAAAATTCCAAAAATGCCCTCCAACTAATAACAATTACTGAAATTCCAAATAATAAAGTTACCGAAATTACATTATTACTAAAAAAAAAAAATGTGTAATGTGTTACAACTAACCCTTGCAGGAGTAAACAAAGTGTATTTATCGTTAGTACTTGTATCAGTTGAATTCGCCCAAATCCAATTAGGATTACTCTTCAAAAATTTACCCCAATATAATGACTTTATTCTAACATTTCCATACCTGATACCCTGCGTCATATGCTTTTGGATCATTACCTGAGAACTACAAATATTCATGCCCATCTTGTGAATGACCTCGAATATACGAGCTATTGCTGCCCTGGAACACGACATATTTCGGCAACATCACCAAAGCTTCCCATTCGATGATCGTATGGGAGCGACCATTAATATCTAAATTATGTACAAGCAGTTGGGATGGTCACCGCTGAGATATAATACGACAAGCTCGCCACGGTTTACGTTCGTGATTTCGTGTTCGGCTGAGCTTGCGTCGAACTTGAACAAAGTGCAAGACTAATCGGACTCATTTTCGTTTGGCTGGGAAGCTGCAGGAACAATCCATAGGCTGGATGAGGATTCAGCCCTCCAATACTTGTTGTAGCAACATCTTATGTTAACTACACCAACTTCTCCATTGGCTGCTGGCTCGAAGGCAAATTTGGTACGAGAAGTGGTTAACTCATCTGAGCTATATCGCAACATATTTGGTGAATCTTCATCATCTTCAGGTACTTTCCTTTTATTGGTGAACTGAAGCCAGCAATCCTTGGGAGTGCCATATTTTTCTCTTTATTGCTAAATATCCTTTTTTTTTTTTCTCTTTTTCTTTTTGCTGTCTTGTAGTTGGTTGTTGCTTTCCATTCTCCTCCATTTCTTATATAGATGCATCTTTCTTTAGGATAGGGTTTGAATGTGTGGTGATTTATCGTTTCTCTTTTAATCCCTTTCTCTTAATTTGGTCCAATTTTTTTTGTCTTTGAGCAATACATTATGAGAACATGTGATACTCTAATACCTAATATTATCGTACAAGCAATACTTTTGAGTGTTTTCTAAGTTGCACCAATTTATTTTTTGGTACTACTACAATCACACAATAAAAAAATAAAAAATATTTATAAAATATTTATATTGGATGTGTGTGGTTAAATTTTAATTCTTACTTTATTTTTTCTACGTTATCTAATAATATATAAATCACCAATTACATAACTGCAGTGCTTACTGCATACATGCTCCGATGCTTGAGTTTAAAAGTGGATAAATGCATGCAATAAGTTAAGAATTAGAGAAGGAAGAATGGATTTACTTTTTTTAAAATTGCATTTGACTTTAATTTTAATTAAAATTTTTGTTCTTATAAACCAAATTAAACTTTGAGAAATATGAGCCTTACAAGATAATTTGAAAATTTAACCTCTAAGCCTAAAGTTGCACGGATTGAGTCGACTAAAACCTTAAATCTTTTGTTGGTTCAATAACTATTTTATTTTATATTTTTTGTTTTTGTTTTTTTAATTATTTTTTGAAAAACAAAACTGTTTTAGAACTAATTAAGTTTTTTCATTAGAGGTAGTTGCATGCATAGGAAAATAAGATATAAATTTTGCAAGCGTGCCTTTCCCTTTTTTACTATTGCAGATTTAGCAAAACACCATCCTAGCCCAAGTTTTAAAAAGTAAAAGTCTAAAATACCATCTCTACTAATATACTCAATCTCAAATACATTCGTTAACTGATATATCTTATGTTGAATATATATATATGATATACTAGTGACATACTTTATTTTAGTTAATATCAATTAAAATTTTATTTATTGCTTAGTGTATGATATACTACTGATACACTTTGAATCTCATGTTTATAAAATGAAACATACATCTTTTACTTCAAAATAAGTTACTAATTAAGTATTGGTTGATAGACATATTATTGATACATATGAAACGTTGATATTGTTAGATATACTATTTATACATACAAGTCTTACTTCAAGTACTTACCGATTGGTGTCTAATACACTCATGCGTTATATCTTATATATACTATTTATACACTTGATAATGATGCACCCATTATACTGTAGATGCACTCGAGTGATATACTATTTATACACTTGATAATGATGCAAACATTTATACCGTTGAGTATACTATTCATAAACTTGATAATGATGCACTTGATATATCATTGATATGTTTGATATACACTAATTTATACTATTGATATATTTATAATGATACACACATCTCTCTTTCACCAACCAATATCTCTTGCCGCTTACCTCCATCGGCCACAACTCTACTTGTTGCCAGCCATTGTCCCACCTCTTCCAACCCACATTCGATCACTTGTTGTCGCCCATCGCTCTACCACACGTCAGGTGTTCGCTGCTTGCTATCATCGTTACAAAAAAAAAAAAAAAAAAAAAAAAAAAAAACTTAAAACTTTCAATTTTGTTTCTAATAAACCTATAAATTTTAAATTTTGTATGTATTAGGTCTGAAAAAAATTAATTGATAATTAATCTAGTAGATACAAAATTGAATTTCATGCCTAAGTAAAACCCTAAAATTTTATTATTTATTAGGGACATGAATATACACACTTACACACACAAACTTACACATACATACATGTTGAATAGGTCATTGATTTATTAAATACAAAATTGAAAATTTTACCAATCTAGTAAATAAAAAATTGAAAGTTTAAGTATTTAGTACACTTTTAAGTTCAAGAACTTAATGGACATAAAATCGAAAATTTAATAATACATTAGCGAGTTTTAAAAATTAAGGGGTCTATTTGACTCACATTTAAAATTTCAAGAATTTATTACAAACTTTTGAAAGTTCCGAGACCAAAGAGAGTTTAAAAACTAAAGTTGAAATGTAACCGTGGTAATTAATTTTTTTGTTTTAGTTTTATTCCATACTATATTCACTTGATTCTTTCTTTTATCTTTTTTAAGGCAATATTCACTTGATTCATTATGTTTGCCCTACATTTGTACCTTCAATTTGATGTCGCTGAGTACTAAAATCAGTCCCATTTTGCAATAAGTGTTGTAGTTGTCATATATATTAAGATAGACATTGAATGAACGATAAGCATTCACGTGTCTAAAAAATAGAAACTTACCTTCAAAATTAGCATCATTTGAGAACCGTACGATAAAGGTATAGAATAACAAGCATCAAAAGAAAAAAAATTAGAATTAATCTATAAAAAAAAAAAAAAATACAAAACTTAACTCAACTCAACTCAATCTAAGAATATTCATAGACCATGCTATCTCGCAAAAGGTTGGCTTGCAATGTTTTCGAAACATTCCACAATAATTATTTGGGCTTTCTACACATATAACTTAAATAAATAGGTCTAATTATACAATTGTCTAATTACACTCATGTCTTGCTCCATTTACCTTTTCATCTTTCTTACCATTAATTATTTTTAAAAATATATATAATAATATTAATACCAAAAGAAGCATGTAAAGTGAAATTTCTTGTCTATGAACTTTCCAAAACGATTTTTTTTTCAAAACTTATAAAAGTAAGGAAAGTTTCTCAAAAAATTAAAAAAAAAAAAAAATTGTTGTGGTTCACAAATGAAAGCAATAATTTGCAAAAAGCTTTGAAGGAGAAATCAAGGTGTATTTGATATATACATCACTATATATTTGAATTTTTCAGAAATAAACAACAATGTATATAATATGTCGTCTCATATATCGAACAATATAT
This sequence comes from Benincasa hispida, assembly GCF_027475165.1. Lineage (NCBI taxonomy): Eukaryota > Viridiplantae > Streptophyta > Magnoliopsida > Cucurbitales > Cucurbitaceae > Benincasa > Benincasa hispida. The sequence goes on from NC_143489.1 coordinate 72,287,169, forward strand.
GTGATGTATATCTACATTTTTTCAGTATATTTGTAAACACATCAAAAAATAAATCATGATATATGCATGTGATGTGTATTTACATTTTCCAATATATTTATCTGTTGGGTTTGTTTATTTGTTTTCAGGCCCAACTTATGTCCAACAGAAGGAGAGAAGCCCAAATATAGAGAGGTTGGTGAGAAACTTGGTTGTTAAGGAAACCACGTTGATAATCTGATCAACACACGTGAAGGAAAGTTGTGCAAGAGGCGCGTGTGCAAACGTTAAGAATTCCGTCAAAATTCATAGTGTTACAACGTTAGGAAGAGCGTTGCAACACTACCCTGTATCCATAGCTACTGTCTTTCAGCGTTGGACAAGAATTACGCTTAGGCATGTTCCAGCGTTGCGACGCTCCTAACAGAGGTATTTTGGTCATTTGTTCTTCTTTGAAGCTCAAATGCTTAATTTGACTCCAAGTTGCTTCAAATTAACCTTGTTTTGCTCCAAATGCTCGGTTCTACCTTTTAATTGCTCGATACCTACAAAATAGGATGATTAATATTAAAAATCTAATAACGAACTTGAGTTAAGCTAAAAGTTATAGCTCTTTTCGAGAGCTATCAATCTCTCTCTGTCAACTTGCTTGCTTTCTAATAGTTTGATTTTAATGGTGATTTCTCTTGTTTGTAGAGTGAATCTACATACACAGAAGTAAAGAGATGAAGGGAAGAAGAAGATGCACATGGGTAAACATGGTTCCACTAAACAAAACCTACATCCACGGAAAGAAAAACTTGTGAAGAATTTCATATAAGGATTACAACACTTTACAGATTAGTTTTTGCTTATAGTTTTAGTTTTTGATCTGATCTGATATTTATATCTCACATATCAGGCAGTTACAATAAAGATGTAAAACCAGCCATTGTAAAGTTGTAAATTGGTGTTGTTGGATTCATCTTCTTTCATTATTAGTATCTATTTGATGTATATTTGAGATCTCTATGAAAACATGATTAATTTTCAGCTATGAATATAGAAGAAAATAAATGAAATCTCCTTAAACGAAGGAACATTAATTTGAAATATTCTGCAATTAATGAATATCGACCGAAGTTAATAAATAACAAAACAAAGTCAAAATTCAAAAATGGTATTAATAAGAAAAGAATTAAATATTCCAAAACTTTATTGATCATGAGAGGTAATGTAATTAATGATATTTCAAAAAATAAAATCTATATAAGGGACATTATTTTAAATGACAAAACTATTGAAAATATTTAAAAGTAATAACAAAATATCACAGTTTATCTGTGATAAACCATTATCTGTGTCTATTATGACTCAAATAGACACATATAGTAGTCTATCGCGGTTTATCACGGTCTATCGCAGTCTATCACAGATAGACAATAAAATTTTACTATATTTATAGATATTTTGATCATTTTTGTATATTTAAAAATAATTTTATAATTAATAGGAAATTAATAAATGATGTATATTTTTATTTAAAAATATTATGAAATTAAAAAATGAGTGAAAATCTATCAAAAAGTTAAAAGTATTTCAAAATATATATTGCTGAAATTTAATTACGTGATATTACTAATTTTTAAGATATTTGTGAAATATTAATTATGTACTTTGTCAATTACATATATTTTTTAAAAATTATTTTTATATGAGTTATGGTAGGAGTATGCCTGGTATACTTTATTACACATCAGTACATCATTAATGTAATTTCAGTAACCTTCTACCAAATATGTATAAACAATATCTAGGACCACCATACATAAAAACAATATTTAGGAACATGTTTCACAACATCTGATCAATCTTATCTAGGACCACGTGAGTAAAAGAATCTTAAAAAATTAATAAATTATAACAATGATCTCTCACACAAATTATTGTGGGATTTTGGTATTTTCTTTATAGATAAGATTACAACCATGATATTGAATTTTGGGGGAATATCAATTTATATTCTTAAATTTTTAGATTTCATTAATTAAAACCATAAACTAGTAACTATATCGATTTAAACATTCAACTTTTATGAGTGTGTTAATTTAAACTCTCAACTTTCATAGTTATATCAATTTAAACTCTCCATTATATTTTAATGGGATACACTTATAAATTTAAGGTTTAAATAGATATATTTATGAAAATTCGGGGTTTAAATTGATACAACTTCCAATGTTCATGGTTTAAATTGATACAACCCTAAAGTTCAAGGGTATAAATTGATATTTACCCTTGAATTTTTTTCGACATGTCTAGATATTTCATCATTCTATGAGTTTGATATCGACGTGATATTCACAAGAAGTAAAGTCAAGTAAGAAAATTCATGAAACATAAAAGACAATGAAAAGGACACAAATAGTAACTAATATAAATATAATACAGATACTAAACATATAATAGGTTTAAAAAGCCTAAAATGTTTATTTATCAATTTAAATAAGTTTTTTTGGATTTTCACATTTTTATAATTTTTGTTATAAATATTCATTGTCATCAACATTTTATCAATATTTTCATTAACATTTTTATTAAATTGAGACCTCATATTTGTGTCAACATCAACATCAATTTGGAGTATTAGGTAAAAACTTATTGAAAAGTAGCATAAGAAGAACTAATGATTCTTCGTATTTTATAATTGTATCCATTAAAATCCTTAAATCTCCATAATTATGTCAATTTAAAACTTTTAATTAGCATTTTCTTTGAGAATCACTAATTATTTATTTTTGTAAACCCAACATTTGAAAAAATCTACACACGTGTGAAAATTGATACATGGATGATTTTTAAAGTTAATCATAACGAAAGGTCAAAATTGATTAACTTATGTAAATTTAGGAGTTTAATTGATACAAAATATATGTTTTGCTTGATGTTTTCCTAAGATTTTAAAGAAAAAAATATAAATTGATACAATTTTTTACAAATTAGAATTTAAATTGATACAATCCTGAGTTATTTAATTGATAATATGCCAACGTCTCAATTACGTACCCATACTTAGATTTAAAATTAAAAGGCAAACAATTATGTTGAATTGGAAGAAGATAACTTAATCTAACTCAATTTAATAATACATTTTACTCTGTGGCAAAAAATTTAGATCTATAATACTTTTGGAATATTTGCAGCTATTTTTACGTATAAATTAAAAGGATTGTGAGGTTCAATGCGGAAACGTGGATCGTGTCCCAATTTCATTTTCACAAGGAATTAAAATCCAAAGAAACACATTATGCATATTACAGAATTTACAACATGCTAATTTAGAATTAAACAGAGAAGAGAATTAGGGTTAAAAGATACCTTACCCTTGAAGTCAAATTAATCTTCACGAAATCCTTATTCAACCGGTCACAAACAAATCCTAGAATGCGAAAACTAACCAAAAACCACAGTAAACACCAAATCACTATTTGGTTGGACATCACCACAAAAGAGTCTTCTGTATTCTCTTTAAGGGTTGAGATTTATAGGAGTTGTATGGGACTGGGCTCTGTTAATTTTGGGGGAGGGAGTAAGAATTCTTAAGAGAGAATGGGAGACTGTGTATTTTCTCTTAGAGAGAACAAACCAGAGTCACTCTACGTAAAAGAAAAAAGGAAGATGAAGATCCTCCAGCCTCGCACCATCACACGTTTGATTAGAGAAAAAAAAAAGGGGAGGGAAGTTATTTAATAACTCCCTCCCTTTAGTTTAAATTAAATTCATTTACATTAAAACCAAAAGTTAATTTAAACAACTAAATTATTCTATAACTATATGTTATATCAAAATATAACATATAACCTATAGTATATATTATGTCAAATATAATATAACCTATAGTTTGTACTTCTCTCAATAATATATGGTATTAATATAAATCACATTTATACTAAATTTAATTACATAAATCTAATCCATACAATTAATATTTAAATCATATCTAAATATTTAATTCCTCTTAAAATAAACTTTATACTATAATGTATCAAATACATTATATTAATTATATCACATATAATTAATTTAACTTAAGTATATCATATATAATTAATTCCATCAATTAATTTGAACAATTCAAATTAATCCAAAATTAATTCTCAATAATCCAAGTTAAACTATAGAGAGGAGACCTTATGGATCTATAGATTGAAGCTCCAATGACACTTGAATAATTCATTAAACTTCTTTAATTAAATTACTCAACATCCATTAACTTTCGGTCACTCCACTAAAGATTGATAGCTGCATTCTTCATACTACATATATATTTCAGTGTTCATTAGATATAACCAGTCAACAGTACGATGACCCTTCACAAATTACTCATAAGTACAGCTAAGTCGAAATTACCATTTTGTCCCTGTAGTTACATCTAACTCCTTAAGTACCACTGATCCCTCTAATAAACAATAAGTCATAGTCAAACTATGACCACAACATTCTCTAGCCAAGAGAGGATGTGGTGCCACATTTTTCAAGCCCCGAAATCAGCCCTTAAGGAAGTAATTTATCTACTTATTAGTGAATTCTATCTTGTGTAGATGTGTTCCCATATTCTCAATTAGATGAATCCCAAAATGGTAGGCATATTGAGTCAGCGATCTGGCCACTCTCACTCATATAAATCAAAGGATTGCCTTCTGATAGCTTGTACAAGCTATTACATCCTTTTACTTAGAATTATGAAGGTTGATGAGTAAAATATGGATTAAAATGACTAACGATTCATGTGCAAAAATGAGTTAGCGTCGATCAGCGCTGAAAATTCCTGCTAACCCCATATCATGCGCTATTCTGTGTCAAAATGTCTATTTTAATTGCTGTCACAAGAATCGATCGCATGCGTTGATCCCAAACCATCCCAAAGTTGATCGCATGCATTGATCTTCATGACATGGAAATGCTGCAACTACAGAGTGATAGCCATGATAGGAGGATGATCGTAAAGTAGGAGGAATGTGTTGATACTTTAGAAGAAAAAATCATGAACGCATACCTTGAGAGTATCAAAATGATAAGATCATGATGACATTTCATCTACCACGATAAGAATAACAGTGATCCAGAGTGGGATTACCAATGTTGTCGGCGTTTGAGCTCTATAAATAAAGCCTTGAAGCTCGAGAAGAAAGGTAGTGGAACTCGTTAAGCAAAGTGAACAGTGTTCCTAGAGATAGGAATAATCTTATGCTCAACGCAACCATGTGTTATAGAGATATAAGCATATGGCTAACCACCGAGAGGTGTGCGATGTGTTAGTGTGGTGAGCTGGATTACCCTTACGACCAAACTTAATGACTTGGTGAAATTTTCCCTCAACTCTACTTCTCTATGCACCTCATTACGCATCAACAGTTGCTGCATCTCTACCAATTCTCATAGTCAAACTTCCATTGCTTAGTCTGTTTAGCTAGGAGTAGGAGTTATGCATCGCTAATTAATTTTTTTCTTTTTTAATTTTATTCACCGCCTCAAACACATTACATTACAAGTATCCTTTAGTTGCAAGTCCCTATGTTCAATCTCAGATCATTTCGAGAAACTTGCGTTCTCATTATACTTGACGAGAGAGCAAGAAAACTTATAGTAGGAACACATAGTCATCGCATAATCGATTAACACACTACATATCCTTTAGATTATCGTGTGATCATTGTATCTACTATTAATGCATATTCTTTTTATCAATGCATGATCAGTGCATGACCATCAATATGAAGGAACTCTTATAAAAGAGTATGTCTAAGCAGAAGCGAGATTGTTACAAACTCATTGTGATAGAATTACTGCATTTACAATCTAACAGACAAGTTATGCAATATACAACAAATTTCTGACATGCTTTGAAAACTAAATAACCAGAGACCGAAATCGTACCAGTTGAAGAACCTTTCTTCATAGCAAAGCTTGTTCTCATCAAGGACGGCTCCTCTTGCTCTCGCTGTAATGTCCAAGTAATTGTCAACCAAAAACTCGATCGTCTACCCACGAACAACCTCCATATGAACATGGCACGAGGATGACACCAACACTTAGAACCCTCGATATTCTTGGTATGAGAATCTAGGAGGTGTGGGCTCTGTTGGATTTGGTAGAGGGAAGGAGGAAGAGAAGATTGTATACCACGACCAAGCAAGTGGGAGAAGGCTAATGTCTATCTACGACGATGCTTGATCACAAGAAGCGGTACACGATCGTTTAGTAAATAGGCTACGATCATATAGAAGATCGTTTAGTAAACGCTCGGGCACACGATCGTCTAGGAAAAAGCTAAAATATCATTTAGCAAATCCTATGTGATTGTTTAGAAAGAAGCGCACGTGTATAAGATCGTGCAGAAATGTTGAGCCATCATGTAGGCTCTCGGTTTGCTATGCGATGGGCAGTATACAACTCGTAAGTGATATCTCTGATATCTTTGCAAAATGAAAATGATTTTCATTTTATTCTTCAGTTATGAAAATTGAAAGAAACCTCCCACTATCACATGGTTACGGAGAAAATGTTGGCATAATTATCCTATAATTGTCCAAAAATATAATCATGTTATATTCATTAACCTGTGATTTAGTATCACATCATATGCAATACATTAACCATAGTCTTTTCTCCTCTACTAGATATAAATCATATTTATATCATTTTCCTTCAAATAATGTATCTCAAACATAATGTCAATCATATCATATATAATTAGTGAGTTCAATCATATCATATATAATCGAACTCTCTCTTGTCAATTTGAACACCTCAAACTGACCCAAAAACTGATTCTCAAATTGAATCCATTGAGCTACCAACGGGACCTTATGGACCTATGGCTTGAAGCTCCAACGGTACGTAAATAGCTGACTAAACTCTTTAGCCACAAGATCCACCATCCGTTAACTGTCAAGCATTCCACTAAAGACCAACAACTTAACTCTTCTCACCATAGATATTTTTCTGTGTCCATTGGATATAACCAATCAACAGTACGATAACCTCACAGATGTTCATAAGTACAGTTAGGTCAATTTACCATTTTGCCCCAGTAGTTACATCTAACTTCTTAAGTACCACTGATCCCTCTAATAAACAATACAACATAGTCCTACTATGTGTGGACACCTCTCAGGCCATGAGAAGGTGTGTGGCACCACATTATTCAAGCCCCGGAATCAGCCCTTAAGGGAGCAATCTATCTACTACTTCGGGGAAACAGTGAATCTCATCTTGTGTAGCTAAATTCTCAGCTCCCAAATTAGATAAATCTCCAAGGTGGTAGGTTTGAGTCGGCGATCTGGCCACTAGCACCCATGCAAATCAACGGACCGCCCTCAAAGGCAAGAGTTCTCAACTCACTCAGGATTGAGGTCATGTTACCTATGGTCATCCTAGTGAAGTGAAATCTCTGTTATGAACGGCGTTATATAACGAGACTATAACACTTCGTGGTCCGATCTTATACAAACTCTTTGTATAGGACGCCTCCGCTCACATGTCCCCATATGAATGATCAGGATCAGACTATCTATAGCAAATCACAACACTTGTAACTATTCTACAAAGCGGGCCGCATCCATAGTGTTACCAGGATAAGGTTTCCCTCATATATCCATATACTACAGACCATTTTGGTTATCACTTAAGATATGATCCACTTGTATGTCTCCACATATATGCTTAAGTTACAAATGAAAACTAGGGATCTTAGTTTATTGGTTTGTGGTAAAGCAAATAAAACATCTAACATTCATAGACAATAAGTGAAGAAAATATCATATATTATACATCACAAGCGTTTGTTCAAAACTGTGTTTATAAACTACAGGACACGAGAGTTTAGGGCATCATCCCCAACACGATGCATATCAAATCATCAACAAATCAAGAAGTATTCCACGCATCACCTTCATAGGTAGGAGCGCACAACTCACTCGGGATTCAAGTCATGTCACCTATTGTCATCCTGGTGAAATGTAAGTCTTTATTATTAACGGTGTTATAGAATGACTATTCATTTCATTTTTCAGTCTTAAACAAATCCTTTTATATAGAACACACCCGCTCATATGTTTCTATATGAATGATCAAAATCAAATCATTTGTAAAGCTTTACAACAATTGTAACATCTACAAAGTCGGTCGTATTCGTAGTGTCACTAGGATAATATATCCAGTCTTATCCATCTACTACAGATCATTTAGGTTATCACTTAAACATGATCTACCTATATGTCTCTACATACATGTTTAAGCTACAAAAGATAACCTTGGATGTTAGTTTATTGGTTTTTGTGGGTTAACACTACTAAATATCTAATAAAATACCTTATATTTTATTAATTAAATAAATTGTTTGTACTTTACAATTACAAAGTACAGGACCCACACGATTTAGGGTATCAACCCATCATAAATGAACTTTGGTAGATTTCATTTCAAATCACTAATTTTACTATCTTTCATAGTTGTAGAGTGAATAAATATTGTTTTTTACTAATTGTTTTTGTTTTGTTTTTTATGTTCGATACCTAAAAAAAAAGTTGGGACCATCCTAACGACAAGTAATTGATCTTACTCTATAACTATATTGGGGTAGATAGTAATATTTTCTAAGCAAGGTATCCCCATTTTAGAAAATATAACTATCTACTTCAGTTTTTACCCTATAACTAAAAACCCACATTTTCTACAGTATTTACTATTTACTACAGTTTTTACTATTTTACATTTATCATTTTTTTATTTTTGCTATAGTGTTTACTATTTTCTTATCGAACTAAAATAGTTTACACTTCAAACACATACTATTATAAGCCAAACTACAATAATCTACACCCCAAACACAAACTATCATAACCTAACTATAATAACCTAAGACTATAATAACTAACTCTTTGCCCCAAACGTCCCCTTAAGGTTTTATATTCACGAGGTGTATATGAACATTATGCAATATTTGAAATTAGAGATTTTTACGCCGAAAATCCTTTGTACATCATATATTTCATAAATGTTCTAGATTTTGAATTATTTCGTTATGACTTTTTAACTTTAATTTTCTACCAATTTAACCTTTTCACTATTATTTCAAACTTTTCGAAATATTTAATTCTTTTTTATTAACATTTTCAAATTTTGACTTTGTTTTTTTATATATAAATTTCGATGGTTATTCATTTAATGCAGGATATTTCAAATCAATTTTTTCTTCTTTTTAGCAGATTTTGTAATTTTGTATCAATTCAACTCCTAAAATTTCATAAGTGTATAAATTTGTAGATCCTTAATTACAATTTTTTTTTAAGAATCGTTAATGCATCAATTGAAATTGTTTATTTTTGTAAAACCGACATTTGAGGAAGTATAAACATAAAATTAATGCATGGATGATTTTTAAAGGCAATCATAATGAAAGACAAATATTGATACAATTATCACTACTACAAAATCTACATTACTTGACTCTTGTAGTTTTTAATTACTTGACATTTCTTCGGAAAAAACGTCAAGTAATGTAATTTTGGACAAGAAAATGTCAAGTAAAAGGGTTAACAAAGTGGAGATTGACGAATGTTTCAGATATTTTTACGCGAACCTTTACTTGACACGTTTTTCGTGTCAAGTAATATAAGCTCTTACTTGACATTTTTTTGTGTCAAGTAAAATATAAAAAAATTTCCTAATAATATTTTTTTCGAATAAAATATCTGATTTTTCAAACCCTAGCCACTCGTGTCTTCCATCGCGCCGCTCGTCTTCTCCCTTTCATCCCCTAGCCAATCTTCCCACTCATGTCTTGGTTTTCCAATGACTGTAGTGAGAAAAGCACAGTTGAACCAAGTGTCCCAAGTAGAGTCACTGTGTTGTGGCTATTCTATGGTTGTTCTATCCCAAGTGGAGCGTCCTAAGAGTTCTATGGTTGTTCTTCACTATAGGCTTCTTCCCCTTCCTCCTTTTCGTCATCGTGCTCCACCTCGTTTGCGGCATTCGGCACAATTGCTTCCGTTACTTGCTTTTGTCCCAACATTTTCTTCTCTCTCTTGAAATCAAATGTCTAAATCTTTG